>NC_134570.1:219205987-219512225 GCF_050947875.1 Dermacentor variabilis
GAAAGATCTTCGTTCCGGGTATTGGCAGATTGCAGTTGACTGCATGGACAGTAAAAAGACGCCATTTATTTCACCTGATGTGCTCTATCAGTTTAGGGTGATGCCACTGACTTTCCAAAGCTGCAGCCACATTCAAACGAATGATGGACGCCCTCTTTCGCGGCTTAAAGTGATGATGTCATTCTCTTTTCGCCTACTTTTGACACACTGCCCGAGCGTCTCTCGACAGTTCTTGCAGTGTTCCACAAGGCGAGACTTCCGCTCATTTCGATGAAATGTCACTTCGGCCGCCGGCAACATACTGCGCTCGGACAGCTCGTCGACTCTTCCGGTGTTCATCCTGATCCGGACAAAGTTCGGGCAGTCAGGGATTTTCCTGCGTCCACCTGCGCAACCAACGTTCGAAGCTTTGGAGGCTGCTGCTCCTACTTCCGCAGATTCGTGGGAAATTTTGCTGATATTGCCCGCCCTCTGAGGCACTTTTTGAAAAAGACGGGCTTTTGACTGGGCTCCCGATGGAGCTAGTGCATTTGCTCAGGTGACAACCGTACTCACGTCACCACCGATTTTCGGCCACTTTAATGTGTCCGCCCCAACGAAGGTTCGCACCGACGCTAACGGCCGCGGTATCCAGTGCTCTTTTGGCACAACGACAGCACGGTTGCGACCGTGTCATTGCGTACGCTAGCCGTTTTCTGTCACCTGCCGAACGCAAACATTCGATCACCGAACATGAACGCCTCGTCCTAGTTTGGGCGGTAGGTAAATTTCGTCCCTACCTCTGCGGGCGGCCTTTCACGGTTATCACCAATCACCACGCCCTATGCTGGCTTTCGTCTTTTCGTCGGTCGGTGGCCTCTACGGCTTCAAGAGTACTCTTACACAGTGATGTATACGACAGGCCGACTCAATGAGCGCGCTCATTGCTTATCCCATCTTCCAGTAGACCCTCAGGATTAGCCTGATACCGGTGAGTCAAATTGCGTCATCGCGCTTACCACCTTTGGTGACGTCGCCGAACTGAGAGACATCATTCTCAGCCTCACTGACCTGCCAACTTCACCCTCTTTGCGTATGTTTGTGCTGCAAGATGGCATGTTGTACCGTTAAAACATGCACCTTGATGACTCAAACTGCTACTGGTCGTTCTCAAGCATATGGGCGTGACTGTGCTCGCACAATTGAATGATGTCCGAGTCGCTGGTCCTCTGGGAGTCTCAAAGCATATATGACCGTGTTCGGCTTCCTTTCTTCTGGCCCGGTATTTACCGTTTCGTTTGCCATTACGTTGCATCTTGTAAATATTGTCAGCACCTCAAAGAGCCAGCAGCCCTAGCACCTGGCCGTCTTCAGCCCAATGAAATATCTTCGCCACTCTTTCGAGTTGCTCTTGATCTCTTTGGCACTTTTTTACACCACCGGTACACAATCACGCGGGCTCTCCCTACCACTTGTGCAACCGACATCGCTGACTTCCTTCTCGACGCAGTCATACTTCACCGCGGAGCTCCCCGACAACTCCTTGCCTACTGGGGCCCTACTTTCTCTTACAGGTTCTTCAGGACATCTTGCACATCTGCACTACAAAGCACAAGTTTACAACGGCGTATCACGCTCGAACCAACGGCCTCACAGAGCGGCTCGATAAATGGTCACCGTCTGCACCGACCACCGTGACTAGGATGCCGCTCAGCCGTTGGTCATATTCGCCTACAATATACCGTGCCATGATTCAGCTTGTTCCCCTCCATTTTTCCTCTTGTATGGACGATACCATATACTTTCGTTTGACATGATCCTTCCAGCCGTCCTCCATACAACGTCAGAATATGCCCGAGATGCCATATCTAGAGTGACCGAGGCATGTGAGATTGCACGCCTGTGTCTGACCACTTCCCAAGAAAAGTAACTACGCCTATACGACGTTTGTCATCGCGATGCCCACTTTAGCCCTAGTGACATCGTGCTTCTTTGGAAACCAGCAAGACGAGTTGGTCGTTGTTCTGCTCAGGCCCATGCCGTGTCTTGCGTCAAGTGACAGACGTGACCGACGTATTACAACCTCTCGAAACCTCCACACCAACATGCTCATCTGGTGTAATTCACGGCGCTCGACTGAATGGATATCACTCAAACCTACCAAGCGCCGGGACAGCACCTTCGCCACCGGGGTCATGCTACGAGGCGAAGCAGGAGCGAACGATGATGATAGGACTGGCGAAGACGACGATCGCCCATAGTCGTGCGCACGGGCTCCATCTTGTATGCCTGTCTTCTGCCCGTTGTAAATGTATTGTAAATATATTGTCAAACGTCTTCTCTCCCCGTAACAATATGTTCGAACAATATGGTCGACGGCTTGCTGTAGCGAGGCCGGAGCCAGCAAGGCGTCGCTTCTTGCAGAGCACTGGAAGTTCTGTGGTGACGATGCTGTCTGTAACAGTGCGTCACACTGGCAGTTACAGGTGAGGTTTTCTTAGTGCAGGAGAACTGATAGAATCGAGGAAAATGTGAAAGTTGACAAGTACGGAGCTGCTTGTTCAGGGAAGGACATATATCCGTACGATTGACGAGTTCACACGAGTGGAGATTCACGTTCAGGTCGAAGTTTGTCAGAACCTCCGCTTGAACAATGGCGAAGCACCCATCAGCGATAATAGATATCCATAGAAATGTTTGACAAAGGTCCAAGTCAACTGTGAGCGAGCGCTGTCCCCACGTCGCTATTGTATTCGCCGTATTCGCCGGTGAGCATGCTCGGTCTATGCGTGAAGCAGGAATGACGCTCACGTCAGCTTCTGTATGAACCAAAACACGATGGTCTGCGAATGTATCTGTTACATAAAAGAGGCATCTCGGCATAGCAGGAGAGTCAGGCGCCGCCGAAAGTGAATGGCAGTCATGTTTCTCCGCCATGTACAGAGCTTCTGGCACTTGTATTCGTTGGCTCCAAATCTACTGCGGTAGAAGCAGCAGCCGTCATTGTTGTTTCTTGGTCAGAAATGGAGGGTGAACAGTGTCGTGGCAGTGCTGAGGTGCCGAAGTAGCGGTGATAGACTTTGCGAGCCGGTCTAGCTTCCTTCGAGCCGTGACTGCTGAACCTCGAGATCCGATGGCACTGCCTTCAGTGACGCAACTTCGTGGCCGGTGCCGCAGTATCATGCAATACGGTTGGACAAGCTTGCTTACTCTCTCCGAGGACATATCGTTTACAGCAGCGAAGATGGTCACCATGTTCTGCGGAAGAGGCTAAAGAACAGCTCTCGACGAAGTAGTCTATCGCTGTCTTGCACGCGGTCCTCTAAGACCTGGTGCATGAGATGAAATTGCGGAGGTGGTCGCTCGTTGATGAAACTTCCGCGTTGAGTAGCCCCCTGAGGCGACAGCTCTCGGAAACGGCTTTGCCCGATAGCACCGGGGCATTCAAGTGGTTGTAGGCTATGGTTGGATGCGGAGCTCTCATCACGTCATCTAACTCGTCAGTCTCTTCGGTAGGTCGCGTACAGGTAGCGCATGGAGGTACATCACTCTTTGGGATGTGATGCGGTGCAAATCGAAGAGAGCCTCGACTTGTGTGAACCATACTGTTACGGGCTATTTCAGCGCACTGAAGCACGCATCCTGCCGAGCATGGAAGAATGCGCCAGAAAGACGGTGAAGACGATGATCAGAGTAGCGCTCGTGTTGTTGTTCTGCCATCTAGAATGCAGCCGTCTCTCTCTGTATATATTTTGTAAATACAATTTCCTATCCCTTTTGGCTACGCTCATCCCTGTGGCAATATGGTGGCGTTCTTGGGCCAAAATTGTGGCCTCCAGGCCTGCACATTTACCACTCCGCCCGTGTCGTTCCTGCCGGCGGGCACCAGAACTGGCATTGTCGATTGGGGTATCGGTTGCTGCTGTGCTATCCGTCGACGTGCAGGTCTCCATAATAACCATCCTGATCACTAAGCTATAGGGGGCGAGTAACTCGTGCGCTATAGAAAGAATCGAGCAGTCGAACGACGGATTTAACGTGAGTACCGCGTAAGGGCTGAGGTTCACCTGATGTTTTATTTAGCGTGCTTTCCAAATTGGGAGGTGACGCCGGCTGCGTGGTTTCATGTTTACATTTCTACCGGGAGGTTTGCTGTTACGGGCAACAGCGAAATGTTGCGGTGTAGCTGAGAGCGGAGGCCTACGGAGTCGCCGATGAGCCACGTAACTGAAATTCCTGAATAAACATTGTATTAAAATTAAGACTTCATTCATTGTCGATTACAGGGGCTGTTTGGGGAGCGTAGCGTATACAATTTGCGTCACCCTAATTATTCTGCCAATTTTACCACATTTCCTTTGCAACAGTATATATATATTGTGACGTGGCGTCAGACAGAAAAAAAGAAGGCACGCGCACTGTCCCGGTGATCGTCGCCTGAACGACCCGCCCTCGTAACAAAGAAGCTTCACGGCGGCCGGAGCGCCGTCTCGCCACAGATTATTTATACGTGGAGGAAGCGGCCGGAAAGGACGGCTTCAACCGTGTTACGTGCACCACGTCACGAGGTGACAGCGTAGATGGTGATGTGGTTTATTTATTTATTGTACCCTCAGGGCCAATGGCATTACAAAGGGGAGTGGGGAATAAATTCAACATAGTTTACGGACAACAGCATGAGCAAACAACGAAAATGTACTTGTATACTTGCAGAATATTAGCGGATAACAAACCAAAGTACATAAATATTATTTATAAATATTCAAACCACATATGCCAACGTACATAGATTACAAAAACCAAAGTGCCTAAGGGGCAATAATAAGCAGAGTGCACAATTCAATTTGAGAAGAGCATTCAAACCATAGTTATAAACCTAAGGAAAACAAGAATACGCAAAACGAAATGTCGCATAATGTTTGTTTAAAACGGTTAGCATCACTTCTGGAGGCAACAGTTAAATGAAGGTGATTCCACTCATCAGCTGTCTGCGAGAAAAATGAGTGTAAGAAGGAGCAGGACCTACACGATGGAATCCAAACTTTGTGTTGGTGATCATGCCGAGATTACATGTAATGTGGTGCCGAAAGAAGCTGGTTTCGTATTACCTGGTGATGATATAGCTTATGAAAGATAGAGAGTCGCAAGTGTTGACGCCGCAGTGCTAAGAGTGCTATTTGTAGGTTAGACGTCACTGTGGTGATGCTAGCCGTCCTGTTATAGTTGGATAATATATATCGTATTGAATTGTTCTGCACCTTTCCAAATGAATAAATTAAATTATATTGACTAGGATCCGAAACTGAGGCGCCGTATTTGAGTTTAGTCGGGATAAGTGCATCAGTTTGAGAGACTGTGACGCACATGAAAAATTGCGCCGGAGGTAATGTAATTATCTATTAGCGTTGCTTATTACGTGCGCAATGTGTGTCTTCCAGGTAAGGTCAGATGAGACGTGAACACGTAGGTATTCATAGGATGAAACGTAATCGAGTGGGATGTTGTCGATGTAATAGGCTGGTGGAGTGTTACTAGATATGGATACTCGCACTGACTTACATATTACTTATAGAAGGATCGACATTTGGGCTAGTTGGTACTGGTTGAACATCTTGAAGGAGCAGCGCGAAAACACGATGACAGAATGCAGAAACACACAGGACCACGCTGTCCTGTGTGTACCTCCCTACTGTCATGGTGTTTTCGCGCTGCCCCTGCAAGATATTTGCTTATGTTTAATTCCATGCGCCATGTTTTGCACCACGCACTGATAGCATCAAGATCAGATTGAAGAGTGGCTGTATCATGGTTAGTAGTTACTTCTCGAAATATTACGCAGCCGTCATCAAACAGATGAACGTGAGTTGTTATACAAGAAGGTAAGTCATTAATATAAATTACAAATAGCAGCGGTCCAAGGACAGAGCTTTGCGGCACACTCGGGGAAACCACATTAGAGGGATGGTTAACGCTAGAAACGAACTGAGAAGTACTTGACAAAAAACACTCAAGCCAACTAAGTAATTGGGGGTCAAGCTTAAGCGTATGCAATTTATACATTAGTAGATTATGACATACTTTATCAAATGCTCTCTAAAAATCTAGAAATATACAATCCGCAAAAGAATGATCTAGAATGGCGTGCAGCTTATGTGTAAACGATATTAGCTGCCTTTCGCATGAATAAGTTTCGCGAAAGCCATGCAGTGGATGCGTGATGCAGTGATTAGATTCGAGAAAGTTAGCATGATTAGAAAATAAGATATGCTCAAAAAATTTGCGTGGGATACTATTGAGCGCAATGGGACGATAGTTAAAAGGAGAGTGCCCACCACCCGTTTTACGAAGTGGAATCACCTTTCCTGTCTTCCATTCCGCAGGGATGGAACCCGTGTCAAGTGAAAGTTGAAAAATTTTGGTTACTATGATGGAGCTACACTCGCTTGTGCTTTTCAAAACCTTCGGGCTGATTGCGTTGCAACCAGGAAAAAAAGAAATTGTCAATGTATTATATGTTCTACGCCACGCGGGTCGGCTGCCATCGGACACATTGAAGCGCAAAAGCGTTGGTGGAACACTTGGCGCTGAGGAAAAGTTGGAAACAAAAGTATCGTCAAGGGTAGATGCGCACTGTTTAGAAGATATACGGCCTCCCGCATTATCCACAAGGCTTATGGCGTCATCGTCTCTTGGATTTATGAAGCGCCAGAACTTTTTATTGTTGGAAGCGAGCATAGATAGGAGAGTGCTTTCCAAGAAGGGCTGTTTTAGGCAACGGAGTACTGATACATATTCATCAGAAGCGAGTTCATAAGCATTCCAATGATAGTCACAAGGATAACGTTTCCCTTATCTGAGGATACCGTTCATTTTGTTTGACAGACGTTTTATCTGGCTGTTGTACTATGGCGAGAGGTACATAGTTCTCAAGTGCGGCTATACCTTCGTTCATAAATCAATCCCAGTTGCTTTGAACGCTACGGCTGTCAAAGTCAATCAAAAAAGAATTCATAAACCTACACAATTCTCTATTGATTCTGTCAAAGTTTGCATGTTTGAAATCACAAATACTTTTGCTTTTGTTTTTGAACTTATGCTGCGATAAATTTATTTCAAACGTTGAGATGGAATGATCGCTCAAACCCGGCCGTAAAGCCATATCGGAAGCAAGATCGGGACGAGTGGCGAGTATTAAATCAAGTGTATTGGCGGAAGAAATTGTCATCCTGGTGGGTTCTTTGACAAGCTATGTAAAGAAAAAAGCATGACACATGTGAAGAAACTCTTTCGCTAGCATCGACGAACAATTCATGATGGGCGGATCGCACACCCATGTGAGATCAGTGAGGCAGTGTGGGATATTGTGACAAAACCATGTTAGTGACCTCGTGTAATTCGTTTACAAAGCAGGAGAAAAATGCGTGTGGGCAATAACAAGCTCCAAAAACAGATTTTTTTAAACTTCAACAAGAGAACAAATTGTGTCAGCTTCACTGCAAACTTGAATCCGCTGACACGGATGTGTGTTCGATATTGCAAAGAGAACACCGCCGCCACTTCTGCGTGGCGCGGTCACAACGAAAAAGAGAGAAGTTTTCCAAGAATAGTTCACTCTCGTTTATTAGTGTGTGCAACCATGTTTCAGTGCGTAGTATTATTTCAGCATTGCAGGGATCAATACCTGAATCCAGAAGGTCATGTTTGTGATGAATGCTCTGTATATTGCAAAAGAAGACATGAAGCGGACAAAAATCGCGCCTACCACCCCTCTCAATTTCTTATTCATTTGTGCGTGGCGTGTTACTGGCATGACGGTTATGTACCAGAAACTTATTGTAACGGATCTGAAAAGGCGGGGCACCAGGTTACTTTTTAGCGTATTGAATTATTTACTACTCCTAATACGAGTGGAAGGCGAGAAATCCTCACTGACGTGATGCCTTTGTCTTAGAGCTTACTACGCCTGAAAAGCACCGTTTCTATTACTTGGTCATTTAAAATTTTACCATTATAGGACGCGTTTTGTTAGGTTCAAAGTGCCCTAAGCGATGAGCACGTTGGACCACGTTATCTAATGGCCTTTCGAGCACGCCAGTAAGCGAGTCAATTACACGTGCCTCAGACTCTGCCCATGCTTCGCGCGAATCAGGGAAGGCTCGAACAGTAGGTTTTGGCGCCGTGATCCATCCTCGAATTCACCAAGCAGAAGATTTAGTGAGTTGTTCTGAGTGGTTAAGGTGCTCATCGAGTCCGTCACCTTGCTTTGTGCGTTACCGAGTGATATAGTTTTGTCTTTGAGGGCGTCCAATCTTTTTCAATGAAAACTATCTTTGTTTAAATAATTTTTTCGCTTGCCTTGATGGCTTTAATGTCGGCAAAAAGTTTAGTTTGGCCTTTTGCCGACTATGTTCCACGCATTTGTAATGTTTCAGTAAGTGAAAGAGGACGGTCATCTGCTCAGCAGGATCATCAGGCAGCTTATCAGGTTTTAACAATGCAGACTGTTTAGTACCAGGTCCCCAGGTTTGTTTTAACATCAGCAGAGGTTAAGAGCAAGACAGTCATTGAAAAGCACTCGCAGACAACATAAGTAAGCACTCGCGGGCACCGGAGCAAAAGAAAAGGGTCGTCGTTTTTTTAGCACATAAAGAACACGGCCAACGCATCTGCGAAACGCAAAGGCTAGACAGATGAGCTATGTTGTCGGCGTTGCCCGCGTGCCCACTGACAGTGGCTGGTTGCCGCCGCCAGTTTATACTGCTTTGAAGAATTCATGACTTGACGATCCAGTTTGATGATTGAAGCCCTGACGCACCAAGGGCGATAAATCCAAGGAAATGCCTTCATCCTTGTTCTGTCCAGATTCTTGTGGCATCCAAGGCTCAAGCAAGCGTTGTGAACTTGCTGGCGAGTCCAGTGGGAGTTGGACGCCGAACAGGGCAAGCATCACGTAAACCTGCGAAAGACAAAGGCGAGGCAGGTCAGCCATGTTGTCGCCGTTGCCCACGTGCCGGCTCTATTGGCACGATCTCATACTGAAGTTGCCCTAAAACTTTCTAGGGTGCAGAATAACGTCACGAAAACTTTACGGAAAGACTTGCATGACGAAATGGATTCCATAGATGTAGAAGAGGTCACGAAGAAAATCGGTGGCTGCGGTCATAACGGTTCTTTTTGGATAATTGCGAGTCGGAGAGTCGCGCATGAGCGATATGATGCGACAGAGTGGATCGAGCGGCAGCATCGCGGGAATAATTCTTTTTTATTCAATTGGTCTCAGTACGAACTCGTTTGGTCTTCTCAATCATCCACTTAAAGTGAAAGGACTGGCGCGCCTCTAGATTCAATATTAGGTCCGTTTCTATTTCTGATTTCGTAAATGATCTACCAAGTATTTCTCCTGTTAAAATCCCTACGTACGCTGATGATTGTGTTTTGTGCCATATGAATAAAGTCCTCATTATCACGTAATCCCCAATGACTCATTTGCATCATTTCAATTATGGTGGGAGGCTTGGCAGATCCAAATAAACTTCCGCAAAACTGTATCTATGTCATTTACCAAACGTTCGTCTCCTTCCCCGTTTACCTATTGGTATAATGGCCAACGTCTAGGAGATGTTTCACGGTATAAATCTCTAGGTCTTCTATTCATTCAGGACTCATTTTGGTCGCGTCACATCGAACTCAGGTGCAACCATGTACTTAGAAGGGTTGGCTACTTGCGGCGCAAATTACGTTCAGCCCCACATAGCACACGACTCCTCTCTTATAAAACACTGCTTCGTATAATACTGGAGTACGGCTTTTGTCGTCTGGAACCCACACAAAATATCTCACATTAAAAAATTGGAATCTGTCCAGAAGAAAGCCGTACGCTTCATTTATCGTCGTAACATGTATTTTTCACCATGTTGCCGTCTTCTTAATCTTCAACTTACCAGTCTCTCTTCTCGTCGTCCAATCAAATCTTTCAAGTTTCTGTGTACTCTAACTCCCCATTATTTTCCCTACTTATCAAATACATCGCACCCGTTAGACCCACAACTACCAGACATCACCACAAGCTCGATATGCCCACTTTTCACAATCATCCTAAGCGGTGTTTAAGAGTAAGCTTTAGCTCGGGTGGTCCTATCTAAATACATGTAAAAGGAGAATTCGTTCTTCCCGGCAACCACTCCACTAAATTTTCCGAGCTTTGTTTCAAAAATACTTAAATTCTAGTGACCGCTTGATTCAATTTTTTTTATTTAGTTTGTCAATATTTGCTTAAACATTTGCAAAATGGAAGCTGTTCAAAAACGAAACTATGAAGTTTGCAACTCTGTAACTCATCAACAAAAATGGTGTCACAATTCAGTGAATTTCATCTAATAGTACGTTTAAAGCGGTCAAAATTGATAGGTTACACATCAATCTAAAGGAATTAGTAATATTATTACGGAAGGATGACAGAAGAAAGGGGAAGAAGAAGATCGGAGACGCTGGCTACTGCGTGTTGTTGGTGGTCAGCCAGCTTAACTACTCTGACTCATCCTGTATATTTATTGTAAACATAGTCTTTCTATACTCGCAACATCCCCGTAACATATTGGTGCGAGGTGCGAGGTACCACGGCTGGAAACGGAGCTCCGCAGTGGACGTCGCATCAGCGTCCCCACCATGAATGAAGGTGAGCACGCGGGATCAACATCGTTGCCGCCTCCAACGTCACCGTCGCCAGCTACCTCGCTGTAACCTTCGGTTGTGGTTGTGGAACCCAAGGATCCTGGAACTTTCTGCGGGACCGATGGCGCCGACGTCAAAGAGTGGGTGGCTATGCACGAACGCGGGTTCGGAATCAACAGATGGGACCCAACGCTAATGCTAGTTAACCTGTTGTTATACCTCTGAGGCACGGCAAAAGTGTCGTACGAAAACCACGAAGAGGAGCTAACCAGCTCGGACCAATGCAAACAGAAGTTGACAGAGTTGTTTGACAAACCAGCCGGCCGTAAAATTGCGCAAAGCAGGAACTAGCCTCCCGTGCCCATCCCCCACGCCGTGCTATGTCTCGTACATCCAGGACGTGCTGGCTCTTTGTCGTAAAACCGATCACGACATGACAGAAGCTGATAAAGTCGGGCACGGGCTTAAGGGCATTGCTCACGACGTCTTTAATCTACTCATGTGCGAAAGCTGCATTACGGATGATACTATCATTAAAGAGTGCCGACAATTCGAACAGGCCAAAAGCCGACGCATCTTGCACCCATTCGCCAGACTTCCCAATACTGCGGCAACGTCGACGTGTGATGATCAACCCGTACAGCAGCATGCATCGCCATCAGAGGACGTGGTGCGAATCATTCGACGTGAACTGGATGCGATGGCGCCTGCACCTTTCTATTCGCTTAGCCCAAATGCTGCCACTTTTTTCCGTTCCTCTCGCACAAGCCATCGTTCACCAGGAACTTGAAAACATTGGATTACATTCTGCAAGTGCTGTCGCCAACCCCAGAGCCAACGAACGCCCTTCTTCTATTTTCGCTCCACCCCGACGCTTCTCTCGTCGTTATCGCAACCCGACTGGGTGGACAACTGTGGACTACCAGCCGATCTGTTTCACTTGTTGCCGCATCGGTCATGTCGCCCGATACTGTCGCAACTCATAGCCCTCAACTCCTCGCACGTCGACCAACCTGAGCTGTTTTTACACAAACGTCCAGAATGTTTCGACCGCCACCGAGTCTAGCAGCGCCGATAACTCTGCTAGAAACACATGCTACAGCCGCTCACCATCGCCGTGCGGACACCAATCTCGTTCACCACACATACGTCGTCCATCTTCCCGTTCGCCGGAGCCACGTTCCATTTCGTCCCCAGTGGAGTTTGGCCGCAGCCTTTCCGAAAACTAAGAAATACAGCCTCCGGAAGTGGTGCTCCATTGCCTACTACCACAACAAATCCTCTGCCTGTGTCCAGAAGGAGAAGTGTAATAGACGTTAAAATAGACGGCGTACCTGTTCAAGCACTCGTCGACACTGGAGCCTACGTTTTGTGATAAGTGCTAGCCTACGTAAATGTTTCAAGAAGGTCCTCAACCCAGCAGCAGCCCGAGTTCTTCGCGTGGGCGATGGTGGCGTGCTGGTTGTTCTGGGAATGTATACTGAGCATATAATTATAGCCGGCGGCTCTACTTCTGCTGTCTTTGCTGTGATCGACAACTGCCCTCACGACGTTACCCTTGCATTGGACTTTTTATCCACTCATTGGGCTCTCATCGACTGCGCGACCGGCGTTCTTCAGTTAGAACTGCCCCAACTCACCGATGCTCTGAGCACCGCCCCACTGCACTTGTGCTCGCTTCACGATGGGCGTCTGTCACCCGAGAGAGTTACGTCACTTTGACCGCCCAGCCACATGTTCCTGACCGTGAATATGTGCTTCGCCCAATCATCGACGTGCTTTTGAACCGGAACATTGTTGTTGCGCATACGTAGGTCACGGTTACTAATAACGACGTAGTTCTACCTCTTTTGAGTTTCAGCCACTACCTTCAAGGTTTTTCACCTCTTCTGAATTTCAGCCACTACCTTCAAGATTTTCCGGCCGGCATGCTCTTGGCCAGCGTTTTTTGTGGTTCCGAATTTGACATTGCGAGTCTCAATGCCGGGAGTGGCTTATTAGCGCCAATTGCAGCTCACAGCTCTAGTAGTTTCTTAAGGGATGACTTCTCGAAAATGATTGCACCTGACCTCACCTCTGCACAGGCCACGGACATACGTTTCCTGCTTGAATCCTGCAGTGACATCCTTGATTTTGACGACAGGCCTTTAGGCCAAACATCAGTTGTTCACCACCGTATAAACACTGGAGACACGAATCCTATTCGTCGGCGTCCCTATCGGGCATCGCATGCCAAACCTCGAGTAATCCAATCAGAAGTAGACCAACTGCTCCGCAATGAGGTCATCGGGCCATCAGCCAGGCCTTGGGCTTCGCCTGTCGTCCTTGTGGAAAAGAAAGATGGTACCTGGAGTTTTTGCGTCGATTATCGCCGCTTAAACAAGATCATGCGAAAACACGTCTACCCACTACCCCGCATCGATAACGCCTTGGACTTTCATGGAGCTAAATACTTCCCGTCCATCAATCTTCGATCCGGGTACTGGCAGATTTCAGCTGATGAAATGGACCACGAGGTGGCCTTCATCACGCCGCATGGCTTATATTAGTTAAAAGTGATCCCATTTGGCCTATGCAATGTTCCTTCGACATTTGAACATATGATGGACTCTCTTTTGCGAGGCTAGAAATGCACCACCTGTCTCTGTTACCTTGACGACGTTATTGTTTTTTCTTCCACGTTCGGCAGCCACCTTACTCGACTCGTTGCCATTCTTGCGGTCTTCCGAAAAGCCGGCCTTCAACTGAACTCCACGAAGTGTCAATTCGGGCGCCGTCAGATTGACGCATCCGGTGTCGCACCAGTTGCGGAAAAAGTTCGCGCCCTACGCAGTTTCCCTGTGCAAAGTTCTGCTTCTGACTTGGACTGCTTCGTCGGCTGGTGTTCTTACTTTCACCGTCTCGTCAAAAAATTCGCCTACGTTGCTCGGCCTTTGACAGATGTTCTAAAGAAGAACACCCCATTTTCATTGGGCCCGGAGCATGCTCACGCATTCGCCGCTCTCATCACGTTTCTGACCACCCCTCCCATACTTGCCCACTTTGATCCATCTGCACCAACCGAAGTCCACACAGACGCAAGCGGCCACAGCATCGACGCTTTTCTCGTCTAACAGCAGAATGGTACCGAGTGCGCGATAGCTTATGCCAGCTGCCTGCTGTCATCTGCCGACAGAAATTACTCCTCAGCGAGCGGGAGTGCTTCGCTTTAATTTGGGCTGTCGCCAAGTTCCGGCCATATTTGTACGGCCGCACGTTCTTGGTCGTCACAGCTCACCACGCCCTCTGCTGGCTGTCTTCCTTTCGGGACACCAAAGGACGGCTCGGTCGTTGGGCTTTGCAGCGCCAGGATTTTTTATTTGTTGTGAGCTATAAGTCTGGACGTCTGCACAAGGACGCTGACTGCCTCTCGCCTCACCCTGTCGATCCCCCTGATCCTTTGCGCATGATCTGGTGACCTGCGTGATGGCTTTGGCTGACATGACCGACATGCGCGCTGAACAACAACGCGACGCATCCTTGCAGTCCATCATCGCCGGAGTGCAATCTGGCAGCACCGGCAGCACGGTTCGCATGTTCGTGCTGCACGACGGCACCCTCTACTGCCACAATATCCACCCTAACGGCCCCAAGTTGCTCCTTGTCCTTCCTGTCATCTGCGATGCGTCGTTCTCGAACAACTTCCCGATGCAGCGACGGTGGGACACCTTGGGGTTTTTTGTACATATGACCGCGTACAACCCAGTTCTCCTGGCCGGGTCTCTACCGCTCTGTGCGTCGTTATGTCGTAATGTGCGAATATTATCAGCGCCGGAAGAAACCTCCCCTGGCACCTGTCGAACGACTCCATCCAATTGAAGTTCCCTCGGAACTGTTCTTTGACTTTCACGTAGGCCTTGACCTGGTTGGTCCTTTTTCGACGACGACTAGAGAGAATAAGTGGATCGCCGTCGCTAGTGATTACACGACACGCTGCGCGATAACAAAGGCGTTGTGGACTAGTTGCGCAACAGAAGTCACCGAGTTTCTGCCCTACGACGTCATTCACCACCACGGTGCACCTCGTCAGTTACTCAAAAACCACGACCGCCGGTTCTTATGTCGAGTTTCGACGACCTGCTCCGCTCTTGTGCCACTGAGCACAAGCTGTCCACTACCTACAACTCACAAGCGGCCGGTCTTACGGAAAGTCTCAATCGAACAATCACAGGGATGCTGTCGATGTACGTCTCCAACGATCATCGCGAATAGGACGCCACGCTAGCTTACGTGACCATCGCGCATAACTCGGGCCGACATGACAGCGCAGGATATTCACCCTTCTATCTCTTGTATGGTCGCGACCCCACATTGCCGTTTTACACCATCCTGCCTTCTGTTCCGTGTGTTGCAACTGAGTACGCTCGTGAAGTCGTCGATCGCGCTCACATGGCGCGTCAAGTCGCCCGATCTCGTTTATTAGCCTCGCAACATATGTGAAACGAGTATTACGACCGCTGCCATCGCCATGTTTAGTTCGCGCTAGGTGCTTGGGTGCTCCTCTGGTCGCCATATAGTCGCGTTGGCCTCTCCCAGAAGCATCTCTCTCGCTACACAGGGCCTTATGAAGTCGTACGCCAAGTTAACGACGTAAATTACGAAATTTCGCTGCTACATTTTGATGCATCCTGAAGTCAGACGCCTGTTGACGTCGTGCACGTTTCGCGGCTCAAGCCATACTTCGCTCGCAGTTCTTCGCCTACCATGCGCCGAGACGGCGCTTCGCCACCCGGGGGCCCTGATATGGAAGGATGAACAAAGGGAGAGGAAGAAGTTCGGAGACGCAGGCGGCTGCTTTTGTTGGTGGTCAGCCATCTTAACTACTCTGACTCATCCTGTATATATATTGTAAATACAGTCTTTCTATACTTGCGACATCCCCGTCACAAGTAGGAAATACAGCTTTTGCAGTTTTTGTTTCTTGTAAACAAAGGAGCAACTTCTCATAAGGTATAAAATGACGTGTCGGATTTGTCTGTATTCAATGATCTAATGGATTCTGTTTGCAGCACGGCGATATCTGTTCTTGATGCAGAGCTCTGAATTTGTAAACTTCTTCCTTTTATTTTTTTCAGACTATCAAATTTTTGAAAAGCTTTTTAACAATCTTCAGGCCCTGAATGGAAATTCCGCTTGCAACAGTAACTGGAATATAACTTTCTCTATAAAATATAACAAACTTTTTTTTCATTGAAATCGGTCCAATGGTTATCTTAGAAAAGCGTTTTTGCGTTTTACATGTATATGAGTAAGCCGCGTCGGAGATGTGCGCCAGCTATAGCTTGCGCTCAAATACTGTCTTTTTTTTTTGTCCGTTCTATAGAATTCTTGAATGCTCTGCCTGGTTATGCAAGATTTTTACCACTAGATAAATTTCTATTGTTTATTACTAATCATTGATATTCAGTGCTTTTGTATGCGTTTCCATGTATTGTATTTCTGCAGTCCTGCGATTGCCCTTCGGGGCGGCAGTATGTTGAAATGAATAAAGTAAAAAAAAGTATGTGCTATGATGCGTACCTGCAGCTGATGACAAAAACGAGAGCAAGGTAAAAGCGGTAGCCAACGTTTTGACCAAGGGACTTGTGTTTTTCAAGGCTTGAAAAAAGACCTTAAAAAGACAAGTCCACTTGTGGAAACGTCGGCTCCCGCTTTCACCTTCTTCTGGTTCTGCTCGTCGTCTTGCATTTCCGTCTTCCCCTTTCTCCGTGTTTTCCCTGGATAACAGAAGGTAGTAGCGTTCTGAAAGGCCATGCTGGGTGGTGGCGAAGTAGTAGGTAAAAATATTGAAAAACCGGTGGTGTCGTGACGGGAGACGTCGTACGCGAATATTGTGCATGACAATGTGCCGCCCAGTCAAGAAGACGGTCATAATTGTACATCGTCAGTATATCGGTAAATTCCTGGTTGAGCCTCTCGGTGAGCACCTTGATTTGCGGCTAGGAATTGGTGGACTCGTTCTGTGAGCAGTTGTGTGTAGGCACCACGATGGAGAAAACGTCATCAAGTAGAAAATTGGCCCACTCAGTGGCGCGATGAGTCGGGAAAGTGGTGTACTCAGTCGCAACCGCGACCCAATTATTGCCTTAGATAGACGTAGGCAATGGACCGAAGGGGTCACGATCGATGCGGTGGAATCGGCCCAACGGTATGTCAATAGGCTGCACAAGGCCTGCAGGCAGCAGGCAACACCGACGACTGTTTACGTCGTGCTATAGATCACGCGCAGCAACGTAGCATGGAGTGGCACTCGATTACTCGACGCGGTTGAACAAGGTGAACAAGATGACGGGGAGGTTTCGTATTGCTCAGAGCCGTTTAGTCTGTTTCTCTAAGTTCTCATCCTCTATGAGCGTTTTCCCACAAAATACTCCAGACCCACCCACACACACACACACACACACACACACACACATATATATATATATATATTATGGCAAGGAAGTCAGACACGGCTGCGGACGGCACGATGGACGCGGACAAGAAGAAGCAACAGCGAAGGCTTAGCCAGTCACACCAGTAGCAGCGTCTAGCCCGAGCCCCACTTCACTAGCATTGCCGATCCGGCTGCGGAGATCTGCATGGCGCACTTCTTCTTCCTTGCAACTTCCCCCCTCGCTGAAGACGGAGCCGCACAGGAGGCCTAAGGCGTCGTGAGGGCGAAGGGCTCGTGATACGGCTGGAGCCGATCTACGTGCACAGTTTCGCGGCCTCGGCGACGCAGGTCCGTAGGGGGCGTCAGAGGTTCGATGACGTAGTTCACCGCAGAAGTTTGCTGTATAACCCGGTAGGGCCCATGGTATCAGGATACAAATTTGGAGGAGACGCCTGGTGTCGAAGTAGGAGGAACCCACAACCAAACGAGCGCGTCAGGCGAAAACTGGTGGTGGGGTCGCCCGTCGTCATGACGAAATTGCTGTAGGGCTTGTTCTTGCGTTGTAAGGGAGCGAGCTAGTTGCCGGCAATCATCTGCATACTGGGCGGCTTCGGAAATAGGTGTACCTTCTGATAAGTCCGGACGGTAAGGAAGAATAGTGTCAATAGGAAAGGATGGTTCACGACCATATAGAAGAAAGAAGAGAGAAAAGCCCGTCGTTGACTGGGGTGCCGTATTGTAGGCCCACGTGACATAACGAAGGATGAGGTCCCAGTTGGTGTGGGTGTAGGCGACATATATCGAAAGCATGTCGCCAAGAGGTCGGTTAAAGCGTTCTGTCAATTCGTTTGTCTGCGGTTGATATGCGGTGGTACAGCGATGAATAATGCGGCATTCAGCGAGTAGTTCTTGAATGACATCGGCGAGAAAGACGCGGCCACGGTCGCTCAGGAGTTCGCGGGGAGCGCCGTGACGTAGAACGAAGCGTTGACGGAGGAAGGAGGCAGCGTCACGAGCCGTCGCGGCTGGCAGAGCGGCCGTTTCTGCTTACCTCGTGAGATGGTCTACAGCTACAATGACCCAGCAATTGTCAGCAGCTGTGTATGGCAGAGGCCAGTAGAGGTCTATCATAACCTGATCAAAGGGTCGCGAAGGGCACGGCAAAGGTTGCATTGGTCCAGAAGGGCGGCAATGATCAGGCATCCGGCGTTGACATTCTGTGCAAGAGCGAATGTACTTTTGCACAAATCTGTACATACGACGCCTATAAAACCTATGACGTAGTCTGGTGTAGGTCTTGAAGAGACGAGTGTGCGCGCACTGAGGGTCGGCGTGGAAAGCGGCGCATACATCAATGCGGAGCTGCCGAGGTATTACAAGCAGCCATTTGCGGCCGTCGGAACTGTAGTTACGGCTATAGACAATTCCGTCGCGGATGGCGAAGTGCGAAGCTTCTCGGTGCGAAGTAACGCTCGGGATGGTGGGCGTGTAGGTGAATTAGAGATGTAATCTATCAAAGGTGAAATCCAGGAGTCCTTGCGCTGCTCCAAAGCCATGTCGACAGAAGCGAATGGGAGAAGTGGGTCGTCTAGGACGGACACACTGACAATGTCGGCGTGGTCAGGCGAGCGCGAAAGAGCATCGACATCGGCGTGCTTCTTGCCTGAGCGGTAGACAACCCGGATAACGTACTCTTGGAGCCTCAGTGCCCACCAGGCTAGGCGGCCGCAGGGATCCTTGAGAGACGACAACCAGCAAAGCGCGTGGTGATTGGTAACGACATCGAAGGACCGACCGTACAGGTATGGGCGAAATTTTGTGATGGCCCAGATGATCACAGGACATTCTTTTTCCCTGACGGAATAGTTCGGTTCAGATTTCGTCATAGTGCGGCTCGCGTAAGCAACAACATATTCTTGGCAGCCGGGCTTTCGCTGGCCGAGCACAGCGCCAAGACCAACACCGCTAGCATCCGTATGGATTGCCGTGGGAGCAGTTGGATCGAAATGGCGCAGTATCGATGGTGTTGTGAGCAGGCGGCTTAGCGCCGCGAAGGCATCATCGCAAGTCGGGGATCACGCGGAACGATTGTGGTCTCCCCGAAAAAGCTCTGTCGGAGGTGCCATAATCGAAGCGAAATTTCAAATAAACCGGCGGAAGTACGAGCAGAGGCCAATGAAACGGCGCAAGTCTTTTAGAGAGGTTGGCCTCGGGAATTATTTAACAGCACGGAGCATAGCGGCATCAGAGAGAACGCCGTCCTTAGACACGACATGTCCGAGAATTGTCAGCTTGCGAGCCCCAAAGGGACATTTTTTTCAGTGTTAGTTGGAGGCCAGCGTCACTGAGACAGCGCAATACCTGCTCCAAGCGATGAAGGTGAGCAGGAAAATCTTGTGCGAACACTACTACATCATCCAAATAACACAAGCACGCGTTCCATTTGAGGCCCTGAAGAATAGGGTCCATTATCCGCTCAAAATTCGCGGGCGCGCTGCAAAGTCCGAATGGCATCACATGAAATTTGTATAAGCCATTTGGTCTGATGAAAGCAGCTTTAGTCTTATCTTCTGCAGCCATAAGCACCTGCCAATAACCAGAGCGTAGATCGAGGGAGGAAAAGAACTCTGCACCTTGTAAGCTGTCGAGAGCATCGTCGATCCGCGGCAATGGATAAACATCCTTTCGGGTTATTTTGTTTTAGCGACGGTAATCCACGCAAAAGCGGATCGAGCCATCCTTCTTTTTAACTAAAACAACTGGCGATGCCCATGGGCAGTCGGACGGTTTAATGACACCACGCTTTAGCATGTCACCTACTTGCTCATCAATGACGCGTTGTTCTGTCGAAGAGACGCGGTAGGGTCGCTGCCGTAGCGGTGAAGGAGAACCGGTGTCAAAACGGTGACATACAGTCGTCGTTCGGCCCACATAAATGCTACGGCTGTCAAAAGCAGGGCCAAATTTCTCGAGGAAGCGGAGAAGGTCATGGCGTTGCGTGGGGCTTAAGGCGTTGTCGATGACGTGGCTGAAAACTCCTTCAGGCGATGTGGCAGGTACGGGACTACAGTAGAGGGTGTTGACCTCTGATGATCCAACAGGAAGTTCCGACGTGGTAATAGTGTGGTAAGGCTCCACAGTGCCGCGAGATTCACCGCGAAGCAACGCAATCGGGTATGGGAAGTGGCTGTGTATAGGAAGGTGAGTAGCACCAGCTTGAAAGCTAAGCAGCGCAGTTGGGAGTTGTGAGAGGTGGCGGTGAACGAAAGCAGTACAAGGCGTGAGGATTACGGTAGAGTCAGAGGCAAAGGAACAGGATACAGGTGCCAGAACGAATGCGTGCGGAGGTATATGGATGTCGTCAGTGAGGGACAACTTGGTGCAGGAAAGCGAAACGTCATCAGATATGGCATTGACAAGCGAAGAGAAGGCGACTTCTGCACGGGAGCAATCAGTAACAGCTTGGTGACGGGAGAAAAAGTCCCAACCTAAAATAATATCGTGGGAACAGTGGGGCACAACGACGAACTCGACTGTGTAGAGCACTCCTTGAATTTCAAGTCTGGCGGTGCACGCAGCCACCGGCTGGACGTGCTGTGCTGTGGCTGTGCGGAGTAAAGGACCGAAGAAAGGCGTCGTGGCTTCTCGTATTGAGCGGCAAAGTTTTTCGGCAATTACAGATGTGGCGGCACCTGTGTCAATAAGGGCAAGCACAGAGACACCTTCAACAGCGACATCAATAACGTTAGGCGGCGAAAGAAGAGGGCTTAAGCGTTGCGGCGATGACGCAGTTCTTGCCTCAGGAACTGCGCCATTTAGTTGTCCGTGTCAGCAGGAGAGGGACGTCAACGCATCGGGGAGGGCGAGCAACGACGAGAAGGAGAACGGCGGTCAGAAACTTGGCGAAAGCTTGGGCGGGAAGGGGTAAATCGCGATCAGGAGCGTAAGGCAACGGATTGTCGTACGCGGCTGTGCGTGGGTCGTCACGTGGATGAAGTGGACGGCGGCGGCACAGGCGTGCAATGCGACCGGGAATACCGCACGAATAGCAGATGGGCCGATTGTCCGGCGTGCGCCAGGGATTAATTACTCGATGGGCTGAAGATCGTGGCGGCGCGGGGGTAAAAACAGGGCTGGGCATCGGATGCGGAGCCCGGAAGGTCGGTGGTC
The DNA here is from genome assembly GCF_050947875.1 of Dermacentor variabilis. Lineage (NCBI taxonomy): Eukaryota > Metazoa > Arthropoda > Arachnida > Ixodida > Ixodidae > Dermacentor > Dermacentor variabilis. The sequence goes on from NC_134570.1 coordinate 219,227,223, forward strand.
GTGGTCGTGCGACGGCGTCGGCGTGAGTCAATGGGGCGGTGAGTTGAGGCGCCCGTTCCAGAGGAAGGACCTCGGACACTTGCTCTTCTATAACATGTCGTAGGGTCGGACTAAGGGACGAACTTGACTCCGGCTGGTTGGAGATGAGGGAGAGCTGGCGAACTACTTCTTCCTGGACGAAAGCATTGATCTGCGAGAGGAGGGTGGAATCTTCAATAAGGAAGGTCAAGCCGGACAACGATTCCTGATGGGGAACAGGACGGCGAGTGAGGATGCTTTGACTGCGGAGCTCGTCATAGCTTTGGCACAGTTCAATAACTAGTGCGACAGTAGAGGGCCGCTTTGAAATGAGCATCTGAAATGCGTCCTCGTCGATACCCTTCATTATATGCTTGATATTGTGGCCCTCAGTCATGGATGCCTCGACGCGTTTACAGAGATCGATGACATCTTCGATGTAGCTGGTAAAGGTCTCGCCATGCTGCTGAGAGCGCGACTGCAGACGCTGCTCGGCACGAAGCTTTTGAACAGCAGGGCGGCCGATGACCTCGCTGAACTTTGTCTTGAACATCGTCCAGCTTGGGACTTCGCTTTCGTGGTTCCGAAACCACAAGTGGGCAATTCCGGTGAGGTAAAAAGGAACGGTGGCCAATTTCGTGATGTCATCCCGTTTGTTGTTCAGACTGACGAATTCGTATGATGGTAGCCAGTCATCAACGTCGTGGTCGTCAGTGCCGCTGTAGATGGGATGCTCCCGCTAACGGAGTGTGCCGAGGCTTACGGAGGACTGGGGAGCAGGTGGTGGTAAGCTCGTGGCGCTTGCGGTGGTCATGATGGCAGGGAGAGTCCGGCTGCGCAATTCCAGGATGACAGGAGACCCAGCACACCTCCACCAATTATGGCAAAGAAGCCCGACACAGCTGTGGACGGCACGATGGACACGGACAAGAAGACGCAACAGCGTTGTCTTAGCCAGTCACACCAGGAACAGCGTCTAGCCCGAGCCCCACTTCAGTAGCATTGGCCATGCGGCTGCGGAGCCCTGCACGGCGCACGTCTTCTTGCTTACAATATATATATATATATATATATATATATATATATATATATATATATATATATATATATATATTTATATAAACATATAAACGAGAGGAAAGTGGGTTAACCTAGGGGCCCGATTTTTATCAGTCATAGCATAAGAAGCCAACGAATACAGACATTAAGGACAACATAGGGTACTTATGGTTCGTAAATGAAATAAAGACATAATAAATAAATGGAAATAAATGTGAATGAAAAAACAACTTGCCCCAGGAGGGGCACGATCCCACAAGCTTCGCAATTCGCGCATGCTGCTCAGCCAATTGACCTACCGTGTCTCCGTTTCGCCATCCACTTTCTTGGGTATTTATGTTTCCTAGTAGAACCCTGGGAGTGTTAGCCAGCGCCACCACTCGTAGAGCCCTTTGCGGGGGATGCGGAACGTCCTTTCTGCCGGTTGACTGGTTGCTTTCACCCTAAAAGATCGTACTGAGATACCAACATACACTGCACCAAGGACTATATATATATATATATATATATATATATATATATATATATATATATGTATGTTTATTAAGTGTTCAATAAAACAATATATATGTGCACTACACGCACACATATACGTGCGCGGGATTTTCACTTCTATATTTATTGTAATTGCTGCTAAATAATGCTCAATACTATTCTGTATTATTTGACAATAACTAAATAGCATTTAGTCAATAACTTTATATTGTTAGAGGCTCAAAATACTATTGTTTAGCTTTATTTGGGTAAGTTCCATATTGGTTGAGACAATACTGAAAGAGTACTGAGCCAACAATTCCTCATCGTCTGCTAAAAACATTTGTATAGTCATTTGTCTGTGGGTGTTTGCGTGTTTTTGCTGATGGTACGTACCGCGTTCCCACAGCACGGCTCCACCCAATTAGTAGCACTGTTCAAGGCTTGATGTGCCAATGTTTATAAAAAAAAGTACGTATAGTATAAACGCGTTCTTGAGCGACCGAAGCCATTTTTGAAAACAAACCGCGAAATCGCTCTTGCAGTTGTTCTTGGCGCAATTTCGACGAAAAATTGCAGTAGTCGCTGCTTCTGCGTAACGTGCTATGAAGCGGTTGGTCGCAGCCGCTGAGGTAGGGAGGGGTCTACAGTTAGAAACGCTATTTCCGCAGCACTCGTCCGAAATGGCGCTTCCGGTGCGTTGAATACAAGATTTGTTTATTTATTTATTTATTCCAGGTTTAAAGAGTGTTTTTCTCCCACGTAGTGCGACTGGGCCATGCGTGGATCTCTCCCGCATGACGCCGTATTTACGCGATGGCGTTAAAGGCCCCGTGTTGCAGAAAACATGGCGTCCGGCGTCCCGCGTCCGGCCTCCGCTGACGGAAGTCGCTTCGGCAAAAGCAATTCCGAACCAAATTCCGAAAGATGCATGGCCAATCTCTCTTCTACCGCCGATGTTGCTCATACCTTGTCTTTCATTCTTTACAACATATTCCTGGGATATTTGAGGGCACCAGTCCAAAAACAAACGTAATGAATAGAAACACCGACAGCGCATATCTTTTATGTTAGCTATTCGCATACAAAAATATTAAAATTATGAAACAATAACAGGAGATCGAGCGATGTAGGATGTCCCATATCTGCCCGAAAGCTCGCCTTCATGCATAGCTTTTGCCTCCAGTGTTTCGCGGGAAACGTTATGGGGCGCTATAACGTAAAACTATTCCAAACTTTTCTATTCCAATTCTGCTATCAGCCCTCCACGATTGGTCGAAAACGTTTTTCGACCACCCCCACTTCACCTGTCTGTCACGCGACCTCACGAAAACCGCAATAGCTCCCCATCTGATATGATTTGTACACACTGATTATGCACGATTTCACAGAAAAAAGAAAAACAGTTATTTTTGATTCGACCCCTTTTCGCCATTAGCCCTCGACTATTGGTAAAACGTTTTCGGGCTCCACCCACTTCACCTGCCTGTCACGCGACGTCACAAAACCGCACAAACACACCGCGTCAGAGTGACGTGTACGCGATAAAGATGCATTAATATGCCGAACAAAACTGAATTTTGTTCGGAATAGCCGCAGGCTGCCCCGTTCCGAAAGGAATAAAAGATCGCTACCGCCGATCGCGGAGACGCTGGCTACTCGCACGTGCCGGAGAGCATGCGTGTATTTGCGTATAATAAAACTTTTTGCGTGGCCGTGTAACGTTTTCGAGCACTTTCGGCACGTTTACCGCCTCATTCTGCCAACTCTTCTTTGCTGAGGGTCAGTTTTAGCGTCATTCTTATAACCTTCCGTTGCATGCCGCCACGATTTTCGACCCGCCACCACAAGCTAAGTAAGGGAAAGCCGACCAATCGCAGACACCGGCACCACCCTATTTATCCAGTTATCGATTTTCAGTGCACAGGCTCTGCCCCAGCGGATCCCTCTCCACTTGAGCGTTCCCTTCGCCTCTTGTAAGCCAATTAGATACGACAAGCCGCTCAATGTAGGCAATGTTATTCGTTTTTCAAGCAAACAAAAGTGACCTCCTATGAACGAGGATAGTGTTTGATTGGTCTGTACAGATAACCCTGTGGGTGACCGCCCGGTGCTTGCGTCGGTGGTTACGGAAATTTGACGTCAGGAGTTTGGAATAGAAACATATTGGAATAGTTTTACGTTATAGGGCCCATGGTTACATAAGCTGCAGTTGCCGGGAAGCATGAAAATCAGTCAGATGTCTTCGAATGCTCTGCCATTCAACTCTTAAAGGCAAAGCTTAAGCGTCCTCCAAATTTTATATCTGTGCCTTTAGCTGGGTATCCCCAATCCGCTTCTTCTATGAGCGGGGACAGAACGCAACGGGGCTTTGCTTGTTAAGCGCTGACAATGAGACACCGAAAACCGGCGTGATTCTGAGAACACTTCGCATTGAAAGATTACCACGACCGCACAGTGGCGTGGGCACGGTACATGAAGCAGCTAACAGAATATATTAACTAGCTCTGTGGCTAGCAGACGTGCGGGACCTGTTGCCTAATAAACGGTAATGGTATGAAATCAAGGGAAGCAGACAAACCGTGCGCTAGTTCACTGCAGTATAAATGACATGTCACTTCCAGTGCGGGATAATCGTGAAGATTTTTACGAAAAACATTTCTCTTTGCGAGCGTTTTGTGAAGCACAAGCTCCCGTTTCGATAGTGAAAATTTCCATAGCGTCTTCTCTACGCCTAAACTATATGAAACGGGGTCTACTAGGCGGTCTTGTATCACGTTGCCGGTGAATTTTAACCATTCACAGCGCCTTGCCACTCTGTTTGCTATATTTTGCAGGTCAATACTACCGTGAATGAAGACGTGGTCGTTGCTGACAGCGCAGCAGTCAAGGAGGCATTTAAGGTGAGCTGCGTCGCTTGATTAACGCACAAGTAATGGAAACTAAATGCATGGGACAGATAACCGGTGGCCCAATAGATATATTGAAGGGGTGCCAAGGGAGGGCAAGCGCCGTCATGGGCGGTAGAAAATTAGGTGGAATGATGAAATTATGAAATTTGCAGCCAAAGGTTGGAATCAGCTAGAACAACGCGGAAGTGATTGGAGAACGCTGGGGCAGGCCTTCATCCTACATCGGCAGGAAAACAGGCTGATGATGATGATGTTCAATGAAATAAAATTCACTGGGGATCGATCTCCCATGCGAAATTTCAGCGAAGCTCTATGCGTGCTTTCGTACCGCGATATCTTAGGCGGACAATCTCTCTTGTGCGGCACGTTGGAAACGGGGCGAAGTGCGCGCGGATGTACGCCTAACTGGGAGATCGCGAGATGCTGCACGTGGATGACGCGTGGACACAATTTATTTTCACACATACCTCCCCTCATGCGGCGCATTGTTTCCATATGTCTACCACGGATTACGCTGGCGCCATCTCGTAGCCATCGTCGTCGCAAAGCCCGTCTTGCGCGCAACTACACTTTACTTCTCACGCTACCTCCAAAGCATCCACCTCCGCTTTCCGGCTCGTTCTCTCTTCGCTATCGCCGTTTTACATCACCCACTGCGCTCCGCTTTCGATTTTTTTATGCTTCGCTGTGCTCATTCGGCCAGTTAAGAGGGACACTCAGGCACGCCGAGGCTGAACGCAGGAACGGGCACCTATGCGCTGCGTTTTAAAACGATTATTTACCTGTATAACAATACTGCTGGCAAAAAAGCAGGGCCCAAGCAGGAGGGCCAGCATACATGCATGTAAAGAAATGTGCACATGACACGAACTGTGGGAGTCCATGTAAGCGAAGCTTTGTATGTTGCTTGCTTTGATTGACGACAATAAGCCGTGATGTTAGAGGCCATTGTGTAATTTCTTCAACGTTTAGTCCAATACAAGAATGGTGAGTTGATATTAAACGTTATCTTGCGTGCACCATTGCTGTTTGTCAGCGTAGTCAACAGAACATGCAGGGAGACGTGTTTACTTAAAGCGTTGTTGTGCGTCATTTATAATATCTGAGAGTTGACCATTATTACTGCCTCACACGGCGCATCGCCTCGTGGCACGAGAGTTAAACATTTATTTAATTATGGGGCTTTACGTAAGTCCATTAATCATTATAAAATTGTGTGTATACGTTGTATACAAACACTCGCGGTCTGCATCACGTTTCACTGTGTAGCGAAGATGATCCTGCTTCGCCCGGCGCTTCCTGTTGGCCTTGGTGTCCTCAACGCTGAGTGAACGCTTCTGAGCCATTTCGGTGGCGCGTGTTTACATGCCCTTTCTGCATATGTGATCAGCATGCTGTTGAGACGCCAGCTCCAAGCGCTCTCTTCTGGCTATGGACGACTGCAACGTTTACACTATCACGGCTCTGCACGAAACCTCTTCAGTCCAGCAGCTGCATTTTTGTCGGTCGCATAGGAAAGCAAGCAGAGCACGTGCCATACGCGGCGGTGCCGGCCGATATGCGCAGAGGCCATGTTTCAAGAAGTCAAGCGCAGGTTAAGACCATCACAGCAGCGATTGGAATGTCGAGAGAAGGGGCTCGCTTTATAAAAGGACCAGCAGCACAATGCGAGGAATAAGAGGATCGCTAGTGGGTGGGAGCCATTTGTTGAGTCAACAACAACAACGAGATGTGCCGCCAACAGCAACAGCATCGCCAAATCTACACAGAACCCGATAAGACTCAAGTTTGGAAATATTGCGCGGTCCTGAGCTTCCGATATACTATCTTAAATATGTACACAACACTCACATACTTAGACAAGAGACAGACAGAATTTCACTCTGCCTCTTCTTTTTCTTAAGTATGTGTGCTCTGTGAAAACATTCAAGACTCAACGTCACCTACGCTATCAATCTTCAACTTTTACATGCATTATGATCCGTATGCAATAAAGCTTTCTCACAATAGTGTCAAGTGGATCAACAGCATATTCAGTGTCGCGTGGTAATGTCTTTCCTTTAGGCTCTTTCACATGGCGCTATTGGGGCGAGAAAAATCGTCCTGCCGCGCACGTCGCAGGACTATTTTCGCTGACAACTTTCATATGCGTCTGCGGCGGCGGGATTTCCGTCGCAGCGATGCGCAAGGTTGCCTCCTGCTCACGAAGTATCCATGCCTGCATAGTGCAATAAAAACAACGTGGAAACTAGTCAGATATTCGAATTTTCCTATTATTCGATAATATAACCGGTACACCATTTTTTAACGTTTGAAAGAGTTGAGACTTTACGACAGCTTGCAGATGCGGTGAGTGAGGCGCTTCACAACAACGCAAGTATAGCGCGCGGCTTGTGCGGCGTTGGTGGCGTGGTTCCGTTTAGTACAGTCTAGTTTCTTTGTTACTATGGAAGCCACGACGTTGTTTCCTGGATGAATATTTGCTTTGATCAGCTGGCGCAATTTGTAGCAATGAAGAGGTTGACGACGGCGGCGATCAAGTGGGTACGGGCCTTATGTTGAAGCGGCGTCCTTCTCCCGAAGTGGTTAGCGCGCATTTTCTCCTTTTAAACTAATTTTGTAAGCAGAAGAGAAGAAAAATTTTTATGAAGCTTCTAAGCCGCAAACGCCTGGTGAGTACGCCCTATTAAAACATAACTAAAACTGGCGCGCGACATTGCTCCACAGAGCTACCACAGCGCGTTAAAACAGGAAAGCGCTTATTTTGACGGCGCTTTGTTTCATCACACACATTGCCCCTCCCACATCGTGCCGATCGCTGCGAGTCAGCGACGGCGCGACCAACTATTTGGAATCCAGTCGGGAAGAGCCCATGACGTCGCGGCGGTCGCTGAGCGAATGACTTCGCCGTGTGCTGACTGAAAATCACGCCATGTCAAACAGCCTTTTCCCGGGCATATACTTGCCGGGCAACACTGATGGGCAAACAAACATCGAATAAATTTTCATATTCGCTATCTTTCCATAGGTTTCATACTCAGGAGTACTCGGGTAGCTACGGTTGCCCACGCCTGTGGAGGCTTGTGGCGCATCGACATCAAGAGCCTTTGTTCGTGCTTTGGCGTCTTCGCGTCGCGACATTTCTCCGTTCATGAACTTGTTGGCCACTAATAACAGGATATTTGGTGCATGACTTCCAGAGGACTGTGCCAGGTAGGTATTCACATGACTGCCAAGAGAAACACTTATGTTGACGTTTGTGAAGTTCAGTCATGGAAGGGAAGCACGTGGTGGTGGATGAGTTTTTGGGTTGACCGATAGTGATGGATACTGCTCCTAGCTTCACTGTCAGGGGCTTCAGAACCTAATTCCTCGGGCCGCAAAGACGTCGGCTAATATATAGGCAGCGTCCTTCAATACTACTCGTGTGGTCATGAAACTTCCCTGACAGTTTCACATGGGGACCGAACGTGGTATCAGAAGCGCTGGCGTAACTAGAAGGTGAACAATCTGCCGCGCCAGATGGCCGGCCTGCGCGATCGTGCAAATCTTTCACGAGGAAAGGCGCCTGCCCCACAGTTACTTCGGCACGCTTGTAAATGAGCATGCAACGGAAACTGCTGGCAAAATAATTTAATGTGCGATCCGTTTGTGTTCAAATTATGAACGGCACTGTTTTATGATTGACATCGCCTCCTCCACCGCCTAGCTTTCGTTGCAGAAACTGTTTCGTTCGGCTGTCTTATTAGCGCTTTGTCTAGTCAGTTGGATAAGTCAGATATATTTCGGTAGCTAGTTCTGTGTGTTGTTTGTTCATTAGCTAGGAAGTTAATTATATTTTCTTAGTTATTACATCTAGGTAGGTTATTAGTTAAGTTTGTTCGTTCATTAGATAACGGAGTTAATGAGTTTGTTAGCTATGTTAGTTCGATTAGTTTTGTTGGGTCTTTAATTTATATACTTTCGTTTGGGTGTTATTCGTCATTATTGTGCAATTAGTTTATTGGTTGAGTTGGTTTTCTTACTGTAGTTTGTTACGTTACTTATAATTGCATTAAACCGTTAATTAGTTGTTAAATTAGGCCGTAATTGAGCTTAGCTTTTTTAGTTTGAACGCAGGCATTTTCCGCCGAAATACATAGAAGTACGACGTCAACTTCCTCCGTAGGCGCTTTCTAACCATGGAGTAGTCGAAGCGTACAATTTTAATTCGGAATAAAGCCGCGGTTGCGAAGGCAGTTGAACCTGGGAATGAAACAAGGCGTTATACTTGTATCAAAATTCTTTCCATTTAAGGTTGTGAACACTGTACAAAAACAGGACGGAGATTTGCACATTGTGTTGACACTATTTACACGCCGGTACAGGCAGTCGACCCTTGAGCGATAGCGAGCTAACACAGCAAGCTGGGTGAGTGGGTGGCTGAACGTGTTCCCGGGGGTGGGCAGCGCAAGCCGGGCGAAGAACAAAAGGAAGAGAACGATACGAGCGCAAACCAACTGCTTTTTTTTTTGCAAACAACTCATTAAATACGCAGAGAATGGGATCATGTGATGAAGAGACGCGCACAAGTGGTGAAAGGGTGTCAGCCTATCTTGCCATTTAAAAACTTCGTTTCTTAATCATACAGAGAGATTGAAGTCCGGCTGACGCATACGTTTGATTTGACATGCATGAAGTGGGCTTCCACAATTTCGCGGTTGGTTTTATTTCAGTTTTTATACAGTGTTTCGGTTTTTTCGAACAGAGGCTGCATGGACAATTTCGACAATGCGCGGCCAAAGTAGAGCCTGTTGAATTCCTGATCGCACTCTGGTGCTCCCTAAGGCGAATGTTAAAGCAGTGTCCCGTCTGCCCAAAGTACATTTTGCCACATGAAAGTGCAATAATCGACACCACTCGAACCGAGTAATACCCGAACTGCCCCGTGTGTTTGATTTGGCAAATTCCTTTGTGTGACTGCTTAGGTCTACTGACGATCTTTGAAGTCTTGTTTAATGAGATTTTAGCAGAAAAGACGACTTGAACACCAGATTTCATAGCTGTCTTTTTTGAACCATGCCCCATCAGATATACATAAGGGATGATTGGAAACTTTTTTACCGTTTCGGTCTGTTTATAGGGTGCTTTCCTTTTTATTTTCTTCACTAGCCCTTCACATAATGATACGACAATGAATTTTGGAAAACCGGCCATATCTAGACTATTAAGCTGCTGCGAAAAGCTGAGATTGGCGAGGTAGTGAGATGACATTCTAATGCAGAATCTAAACACGTCGTAGCAATGCCTCTTTTTGCTAGTTTTGAGTGTGCCGACGCATAGCTTAAGATCGGTTTGCTTTTCCTTGGGTTACATTGCCGACAAATGTGTTGTGCTGTTAATTCTAACTAAATCCGAAAATTGAATTTTATTATCAGTCGCAGCTGAATCCGAGAACCATTCTTTTTTATCAAAGGCTGCGAGAATAACGCCAATATCTTTGGAACTTGTTTGCCAGCGGTTAACTATCAATTAGTCATCAACAAATCCGAAGCGCTTAATTATTCTCGCCAAGACGCTCTAGACCGCTCTTTGTCAACACTGACGGCGGAGTAACATCTTGCTAAGAATTGATGCGACCTAAGAGCCGATGCAGACCCCTGCTTCTGAATCATAAATTCATTATTCGAGATAAGGAACGTGGAATTTAAATAAAAAAGAAAAGAGTTATGGAAATGACTGTACCGTGTCGCCACTCTCATTCCTATACTTGGACTCATCGTTATCCATAACGCAACTCTTTGATTTTCTTCATGAGCTGATTTCTCGGAAGGAAATAATATAAATCTGTGACGTCAACGCTGAAGGCTGTGCACGCTGGATACACCCTAAACATGCTATGACATGTTTAGGTTCCACACTTTGAAAGTCATGCCACCACCTCGCCAATGTCAGCTTTTCGCAATCGTCTAGAGAAGGCCAGTTTTAGAAAATCCATTGTCTTATGAATATGTGAAGAGCTAGTGAAGAAAATACAAAAAAGGGTAAACACCCCAGAAACAGATCAAAACGGTAAAAAAGTTTGCAGGCATCCCTTATGTACATCAGATGGAGCATGGTTAAAAAAATACACCCATGAAATATGGTGTTCCAGTCGTCTTTCCAGCTAAAACTTATTAAAGAAGATTTACAATAGCGTCAGTAGACTTAAGTAGGCGTCCAAGGTCATTTGTAACATAAACACACGGGGCAGCTCGGGGCTTGCTCTGTGGGAGTTGTGTATGTTATTCCACTTTCCTTTGGCAAAAAAGTACTCTGAAGAAACGGGGTTAACCGACGCGGCTGATTGTTATTAGTCCTATGTCGAGAAGCCAACAAACAATAAACAAGGGCAAGATAATGGAATTACTTGTACTTACTAGTTGAATTAAAGAAATGCTAAATTAATGACAATGAAAGTGGATGAAAAAACTCTTTACCGCAGGTGGGGAATGATCCGACGCCTTCGCATTACGCGTGCGATGCCCTAACCACTTGAGCTGCGAAGACGTGAGATCGTTCCCCACCATCGGCCAGTTGTTTATTCATCTACTTTCATTGCCATTAATTTATCATTTCCTTACTTTTATTAATAAGTGCAAGTAATGTCCCCAATGTTGTCGTTGGTGTTTTTGTTTGTTGGCTTCTCATGATATTGTCACGTGATGGTGACGTTGAAGAACACAGTAGCATTACTGTGAACGACAAAAGTAACTTTTATTGGGCGAACCTGTGCCCACAAAACAGGCTACACTTATAGCACAACGATAGCGGCGAACACGGTCGGCGATCGTCGAAATCTGATCAACTGCTCAAGCGCGTCGGCTTTTATGCATCAATCGTCGAATGTTCCAGACTAATCGTTGGGACCCGCGTGCCTTCCACAAAGCTCAACAACATTCACGTCAGGTGATGAAATCCGATAACATAAGCTTCGGCGACAACAGACCGCGAATAGAGGCATCGATAACTTTCCAGAAACTTCGGATACATCCAGGCGCGTCCCGCACAGTGCGATAACATTTGTTAGGCGGCGAAACGTGGTCGCCCGATAAAGATAAATGCACGTGTCATTACCCCCCTCTTAAAAAGCATCGACCCGATGCTGCAAACAAACGAAAGTAACAATGAAAAGCACTCGTACCAAAGAAAACAACAAAATAAGGAAGTTCGTCAGCGTCCGTAAAAGTGTTTAAGGCGCACCACGTGGACCACTTCAGATCGTGCGCGGCGCCGCCGTGAATGCGAAATGCCGTCTGGCACGACCTCATAGTCCAGTGCGCCAATACGTCGGATGACCTTGTAGGGTCCGAAATAGCGTCGCAGTAGTTTCTCACTGAGTCCTCGTCGGCGTATCGGGGTCCATAGCCAAACATGGTTGCCGGGCTGGTACTCGACGAAGCGTCGACGGAGGTTGTAGTGTCGGCTGTCGGTCCCCTACTGGTTTTTTATCCGTAGGCGGGCGACCTGTCGGGCTTCTTCGGCGCGCTGGAGATAGGTAGCGACATCAAGATCTTCCTCCTCAGTGACGTGTGGCAGCATTGCGTCGAGCGTCGTCGTCGGATTCCTGCCATAAACCAGCTTAAATGGCGTGAGCTGTTTGTTTCTTGCACCGCCGTGTTGTAAGCGAATGTAACGTACGGCAGGACCGCATCCCATGTCTTGTGCTCGACGTCGACGTACATTGCTAGCATGTCGGCGAGGGTCTTGTTCAGGCGACGATAATGAACGCATAAACGTAGCGTTCCGTCCTTTTTCTTCACTAAAACAACTGGAGACGCCCACGGGCTTTTCGACGGCTGGATGATGTCCTCGCGGAGCATTTCGTCGACTTGTTGCGTAATAGCGTCACGTTCTCGCGTCGAAACTCGGCAAGGGCTCTGGCGAAGTGGTCGAGTGCACTCTTCGATTATTAGGCGATGCTTTGCGACTGGCGTTTGTCGAATCCTCGATGACGTCGAAATGCAGTCTTTGTATCGTCGGAGCAGACTTCTGAGCTGCTGTTGCTTAATCACGGGGAGACTTGGATTAATGTCGTAGTCTGGTTCGTGAACCATGGTCGTCGGGATAGATGCGGCGGAATCCGAGAGGACAAACGCATTACTGGTTTCCAGAATGTCGTCGATGTACGCAATCGTCGTGCCCTTGTTGATGTGCTTGAACGCCTGGCTGAAGTTTGTCAGCAACACTTCCGTTTTCCCTCCATGCATTCGAGCAATCCTTCTTGCGACGCAAATTTCACGGTCTAGCAGTAGACATTGGTCGCCTTCAATGACGCCTTCTACGTCAGCGGGTGTTTCGGTGCTGACCGAAATAACAATGCTGGAGCTAGGCGGGATGCTCACTTGATCTTCGAGCACAATCAAGGCGTGGTGACTACGAGGGCTCTCCGGCAGTATCGCTTTATCGGCCGACAGCGTTATTGACTTCGACTTCAGGTCGATGATTGCGCCGTGTTGGTTCAGGAAGTCCATACCGAGAATGGCTTCTCGTGAACACTGTTGGAGGATAACGAAGGCGGCAGGGTAAGTCCTGTCAAGAATGGTTACTCTTGCCGTGCAGATTCCAGTCGGCGTGATGAGGTGTCCTCCAGCGGTCCGAATTTGAGGGCCCTCACATGCAGTCTTAACCTTTTTCAACTGGGCGGTGATGTGTCCCCTCATGACGGAGTTATCGGCCCCTTTGTCCACTAAGGCGGTAACTGCGTGGCCGTCGAGGAGCACGTCGAGATCGGTGGTTTCTTGTCTGGCGTTGCAGTTAGGCCTTGGCGTCGGATCACGGCTGCGCCGTGTTGAACTGAAGCTGCAACGTCGCGTCGTCAAGTCGTCTTTCGTCGGTGTAGTCTTGGCTTCCTGACTTCGTTGGGACGGCGGCGTGTCGTTATTATGTCGCCGAGATGGTCTCTTCGTCGTCTTCGTCGGCGGCGGAGGATCTTCGTCAGTTCGATGAACGCAACCCCACCTCCATCGGATGCTGCTTTTAGTTTTCCGGATATGGGCTCGCAGAGCGGCCCCGCGCTGGGCCGGTGTATGGTCGGCGCGGCGGCGACAGGTAGCGGCCTCGTGACGGCGAACGGGACGGTCGTCAAAAGTTCCACTGTGTGGCAGCTAGGTAATCGGCGATGTCACGTGGGCACTCCCCAAGCTGCTGACGCGGCGCGTTGACGGCGAACCCTCTGAGTCCTATGTCGCGGTATGGGCATCGGTGGTACTCATGGCCGGCTTCTCCGCAGTGATAGCAGAGCGGGCGGTGGTCGGGGGCTCGCCAAATGTCCGTCTTCCTCGCGTAGGTCCCCTGGGCGACGGGTGGGCGTGCTGGCGGCTGCAATGGCGGACGACGGAATTGCGGCGTCAGAGGGCCCTGGCGCGGTCGCGGAGGGGCGCCTTGATGGCGTGCGACGGCGGCGTAGGTCATCGCTTCGGGCTGGGGCTGCGGTAATTGAGGTTCTACCTCAGGAACCCCAAGTGATCGCTGAACCTCATTTTTCACGCTGTCGGCGATAGAGGCCACTTGAGGCTGCGACGAAGGCAGGACCTTGCGCAGTTCTTCGCGCACAATGTCCCTGATGGTCTCGTGAAGGCCTTCGGAACCCAGTCCTTGGATGGCGTACAGCGGCGTGCGCCCCTGGCGGTTATATTGGCGGGTGCGCATCTCCAGATTTTTCTCGATCGTCGATGCCTCTGCAGAAAACTCAGCTACGGTCTTCGGCGGGTTGCGAATAAGTCCGGCGAAAAGTTCTTGCTTGACGCCCCACATCAGGAAGCGGAGCTTTTTCCCCTCCGACATTTCCGGGTCGGCGTGCCGGAAAAGACGGGCTATCTCCTCCGTTTAGATCGCAATCGTCTCATTGGGCAGCTGCGCTCTGGTTTCTAGTAGAGCTTGGGCTCGCTCTTTTCGCACGACGCTTGTAAATGTTTGCAAGAAGCTGCTTCGGAACAGGTCCCACGTCGTTAAGGTTGATTCTCGATTCTGGAGCCAGGTCCTGGCGGCGTCTTCCAATGCGAAATACACGTGTCGCAGCTTGTCGTCGCCATCCCAACTGTTAAACGTAGAGACCCTCTCATACGTCTCCAGCCAACTTTCCGGGTCCTCAAGTGTGGAACCGCGGAGCGTCGGCGGCTCCCTGGGCTGCTGCAGAACTATTGAGCCGCTGAGGCTGCCATTGGGGCTGTCTTCTTGGTCGTCTCTGGACGATCTTCTCGGACGATCTTCTTGGTCGTCTCTGGTAGAATTCCGTCTTCCGGGGGAAGCTGCTGTAGCCGGCGGCTTGCTCGATGTCCCGGGACGACGTTGCTGTTGACTTTGAGGTCCGGGCTTGAATTACGGCTTCTCGGGGGCGTCCGGTACATGAACGTAAAGCACCTCCACCAGATGTCACGTGATGGTGCCGTTGAAGAACACAGTAGCAATACTGTGAACGGCAAAACTAAATTTTATTAGGCGAACCTGTGCCCACAAAACAGGCTACACTTATAGCACAACGATAGGGGCGAACACGGTCGGCGATCGTCGAAATCTGATCAACTGCTCAATCGCGTCGGCTTTTATACATCAATCGTCGAATGTTCCAGACTAATCGTTGTGACCCGCGTGCCTTCCACAAAGTTCTACACCATTCACGTCAGGTGATGAAATCAGATAACATAAGGTTCGGCGACAACAGACAGCGAATGGAAGCATCAATACCTTTCCAGAAACTTCGGATACATGCAGGCGCGTCCCGCGCTGTGCGATAACATTTTTAGGCGGCGAAACGTGGTCGCCCGATAGAGATAAGTACACGTGTTAATACGATTGATAACAATTGGGTCCCTCGATTAACCCCCTTTCTTCTCGGTTTTACATAACGATGGTGTCGAATCCGGCAACATTGATGCCTGCAGGTAGCATGCGCGGGTTTATTGACCAGTTGCCTCCACCTAGAATGATTGCGCACTCGTGACGCTTGCGGCAGAAGGGATGTTCAACATCCCCCGCCAAGGTTTTTGAGTGGTGGCGCTGGCTAGCACACTCGAGGGTGAGTTCTAGTAGTAACACATAAATTCCTCTGAAAGTAGATGTGGAAGAGGCGGCGCAGTAGCTCAATGCAAATACGTGGGATCGTTCCCCACCTGCGGCGAGTTCTTTTTCATCCATTTTCATTGCCATTAATTTATCCTTTCTTTAATGCAATTAGTAAGTACAAGTTATTTCCCCTATGTTGTCCTTGGTGTATTTGTTTGTTGGCTTCTCATGATATTGTTACGGTGGGAAAAGAGAACAAGGGCCTCGACGGTGAAGAGGATGAAATGGCCAGAGCCTCTCAGGGATTCTTGGCAGCTGTGTAGATACGCTTTGTAAATGCACCGTGTAAATATTTCTATACCCGTGGCATTTTGGTGGACGTGCGGGGCAAGCATCTTCGCCACGGAGCTCCGCAGCGGACGTCTCACCCAGCCTGGGACCATGCTTCCAGCGCAAGGCAACGCATCTGCAGCTGCAATGCTGACTACGCATACCCAGTACGTTGCTCTACCTCAGCCGCAAGACCCCGGAAAGTTCACCGGCCTCGACGGTGTTGACGTGGAAGAATGGTTGAAAATGTATGAGCGCGTCAGCAAGTTGAGCAGGTGGGATTCGACCTTAATGCTGGCCGTTGTCGTGTTCTACCTCGACGGAGCACCGCGAACGTGGTTTTATACACACAAGGAAGAGCTAACCAGCTGAGGCTTGTTTAGAGAAAAGCTGTCCGAAGTTTTTGGTAATCCGACCGGTCGACAACTATTTATTTTTTATTTAAGATACTTTCAAGGTCCGAAAGCATTACAGAAAGGAGTGGGTGAACATAACAAAAACAATATGCAAGATACAAAGACATATTCAACGTGGCATTTCATGAATGCTGGTTTTGAAGGTATCGGTTTCCAGGATAGCTGCAACGGTGGCGGGAAGGTGGTTCCAATCTTTGCTTGTGCTAGGGATGAATGCATTACTACAAAGTTTAGTTGTAGCAGTTTGGGCACGCCATGCGTGCCCAAACTGCTACCGAGTCGTATGTCTCCTACATCCAGGCGGCTCTAGACCTCTGTCATAAAATCGACACCTCTGTGCCAGAGGTGGACAAGGTTGGACACATTACCAAAGGAATCGCGGACGACGCATTCAACCTTCCGGTCTTCAGGAACATATCGACTGTCGACGCCATCATGATAGAATGCCGCCGTTTCGAGCAGGCGAAGAGTCACCGTATATACAATCAGCTTACACGGCTTCCAAATACTGCAGCGACCTCTTCCTGTACCGGCCAATCTAGCTCGCCACCACGAAGCGAAAATGTGATCCGAATTCTACGCCGCAAACTTGAAGCAGCGTTTCCTGCCTCGCCTCAACAGATGTCTTGGAACAGCACTGCTGAGACTATCGCTGATCCAGTCCGTGGTTCGTCTGGAAATCGCTAATATGGGTCTTCCAAGCGCATGCTTCTTGAGTCGCCCTGACACCCGCCCTGCTTCTATGCCTCGGTCCTATCGCAGTCAACCTCACAGTTTCCGTTATCCCTACGCTACCATGAATCCCTCGGACTGCCGTACACCTGACGATAGGCCGATCTGTTTCTGCTGAGGCCGAATCGGTCACGTTTCCCATCACTGCCGGAGCCGTTGGCCGTCCTTCCCTCGAAACACCTTCCGGAATTCGTGTTCGTCCCGAAGGTCCTCACCCCGTCGTTCCTACGATGCTTCCGACGCCACTACCTCGAGTCGCCGCTATGCTCGCTCGCCTTTGCCTCAACGTCGCCAGCCACATCCGTCCCAGCTTCACCGCTCGCCGTCGCCGGCCTACCCAGGACCGTCGCAGCAGGAAAACAAGGCAATGTAGCACCTCAAGGGGGTGCTGCAATGTGGGATTCGCCGCAAAATCCTCCTTTGACGCTGCTTACGCGACATAACGTTCTTGACGTCCAAGTTGATGGCACACCCGTCATAGCCCTTATAAATACCGCAGCAGACATATCGATTATGACCAGCCGCCTACGCCGCCGTTTAAAGAAAGTTGTTGCGCCCGCCGTTATTCGGTTCGTACGAATCGCCGACAGTAGCACGGTGACCGTGGTCGGAATGTGTTTTGCCCGTATGAGCATTTACGGCCGCCATATTGTCGTTCTTTTCACTGTGCTTGACCAATGCCCCCATGACCTCATCCTAGGCCTCGACTTCGTCTCAGCCCATTCAGCGCTCATCGATTGTTCTTCAAGTACTGTGCGTCTTTACCTAACTCTACTGGACGTTCCTCCAACACGACACGAAATTCGCCTAAGACCGACTGATTTTGTTCACGTTTCACCGCAGGTCTTCACATATGTTAAAATGTCGCCTTCTACGCCAGTTCCTGATGGTGATTACATTTCCGCTCCCATAGCTGCCATTGTTCTCACGTACAGCGTTACTGTCCAGCATACAATGCTTAGGGTCGAAGGCAATCGCACGTACCTCCCTGTAGTGAATTTCGGCATCGCCAACCAGATTCTACCTAAACATATCACCCTGGCTACAATCACTACTTTAGAAGTTAGTCGCGTTGAGACTTTTGCCCTCGACGCTTCCTGTGAGCCTTTCCGGTGTGCCAAATGTACTGACAACGACATTAGGAAAATGATCGCCCCGAATCTCACTCCTGCGGAGAGTGAACAGCAATATAGTGTATTGCTTTCCTACAAGGATATATTCGACCTGAACAACCGACCCTTCGGCCAGACGTCACTTGTAAAACATCGTATACATACTGGCGATTATCTACCCATCCATCGGCGACCCTACCAAGTTCCAGCTTCAGAGCGACACGTCATCAAAATGGACGTAGGCAAGATGCTAGCGAAAGGCATCATTGAACCATCGTCGAATTCCTGGGCGTCTTCTGTCATGCTTGTCAAAAAGAAGGACCGCTCATGGAGATACCACTTCAAAGTTATGCCTTTTAGGCTATGCAACGCTCCGGCTACCTTTGAGCATATGATGGACTCATAACTCCAAAGATTCAAGTGGTCGACTTGTCTCTGCTACCTAGATTATGTTATTGTGTTCTCGCCCTCATTCAGCGCACACATTGAGCACCTTTCAGCTGTACTTGCTGTTTTTCGCAAGGCTGGTCTACAGGTCAACTCCAAGAAATGGAATTTCGGCCATCGTGAGATACCTGTTCTGGACATGCCGTCAATGCGACTGGTATCCAACCGGACCCCGGAGAAAATTCGCGCAGTTAGAGAGTTCCTTGTTGCACGGTCCGCAAAAGATGTCCGAAGTTTCGTGGGCCTCTGCTCTTACTCCCGGCGCTTTCTTAAAAATTTTGCCACCATAGCACGCCCTCTCACAGATCTCCTGAAGAAAAGTGTGCCGTATTCATTGGGAGCCTCTCAGGCCGCCGCCTTTTCACGCCTTACCACCATGCTCGCCACCCCACCGATTCTAGCACACTTCGCTAGTTCAGCCGCTACAGAGGTGCGTACCGATGCCAGTGGCCACGGAATCGGTGCCGTCTTGGCAGAAGTTCAACACGGCCACGAACGTGTCATCGCGTACGTTAGCCGTCTTTTGTCACCTGCGGAGTGCAACTACGCTATTACCCAGCGCGAATGCTTGGCCGTTGTGTGGGCAGTGCCGAAATTCCGCCCCTATTTATACGGCAGGCATATTTCTATTGTAACCGACCACCACGCTCTCTGCTGGCTTTCGTCCTTAAAAGATCCCCCAGGGAGGCTTGGACGATCGGCTTTGCGGCTACAAGAGTATTCCTATTCAGTGGTGTATAAGTCTGGTCGCCTACACAAGGATTCCGACTGCTTGTCCCGTTACCATGTACACACGCACCCCAATGCCGACATGGATGCTTCCACAAGTGTTCTTTCCATTTACCAGCTTTTGGAGATGACCAATGAGCGACGCCATGACGCTACTCTGAGGACCCTCATTGACTGAATGGAATCTACTCCTACTGATCCATCCTTACGGTGGTTCGTTCTCAACGACGGCATATTGTACCGACGTAGTTTTCATTCTGACGGTCGGTCCTCCCCTACTCTTTTGTCGTTCCTCAACACCTCCGCATAACCATGCTTCAAGAGCTCAATGATGCCCCAACTGCCGGACACCTTGGGTTTGCTCGCACTTACGACCGCGTGCGCCGCCTCTTCTACTGGTCCGGCCTCGCACGCTCCGTACGGCGCTATGTAGCTGCTTGCAAGCCCTGTCAACATCGCAAAAAACCAACTACGCTTCCCGCCGGGTACTTACAGCCGATCGACATTCCACCTGAGCTGTTCTTTCACGTCGGCTTGGATCTCCTTGGCCCTTTCCCCGTGTCCAGCTCCGGCATCAGGTCGATCGCCGTCGCTACTCACTACGCGACCCGCTATGCTATCACTCGGCCACTACCCACGAGCTGCGCAACTGACATTGCAGATTTCCCACTCCGTGATATCATTTTAGTACATGGCGCGCCGCGACAGCTCCTTCGTCACCGCGGCCGCACTTTCCTCACCCAAGTTGTCGCCAATATCCTACGCTTACGTTACGTTCTACCAAGCACAAGCTGTCTACCTCCTATCATCCCCGGACAAACGGCCTTAGTGAGCAGCTTAATCGAACCATTACTGACATGCTACCGAAAAACGTTTCACCCGAGCACAAGGACTGAGATGTGGCGCTCCCTTATGTCACGTTCGCCTATAATTCATCACTCCACGATACTGCTGAGTATTCCCCCTTTTACTTGCTCTTCGGTCGTGACCCCGTATTAACGTTGTACACTTCACTCCCTTTGATACAGGATTTGAGGACTGAGAATGCCCGCGACGCCATCGCCCACGCTGACCATGCCCACAAGCTTGCCCGTACTCTTCTTTTGGCGTCGCATAAATCTCAAAGGCATGCTTACAATCGCCGCCATTGTGAAACATTTTTCAACAGGCTCTCTCGTGCTAATTTAATCCCCTTGTCGCCGAGTGGGGCTCTCCGAGAAACTTCTTCCGTGCTACATATGCCCTTAGCGTGTTCTTCGTCAAGTGACCAATGTCACTTACGAGATAATCACCGAGACGTCCGCCATGCCACCCGGTTCCAAATTACCTGACGTCGTACACGTCTCTCGGCTTAAGCCTTGCTATATCCTTCCCGACGGCCCCGTCTGAAGCACCGGGACGGTGCTTTTCGGCCGGCGGTCATGTTACGGTGGGAAAAGAGAACAACGTCGCCGACTGTGAAGAGGACGAAGTGGCAAGAGCCTCTCAGGGATTCTCGACAGCTGTGTAGATACGCTTTGTAAGTACACCGTGTAAATAGTTTTATAGCCGCGACAATATCACTAAAAAGTACTTTGGGCAGACGGGACGCTGCCTTAACATTCGGCTTAGGGAGCACCAAAATACGATCAGGAATTCAACCGGCTCGAATCTGGCCGCGCATTGTCAATATTCTCACCCCCCCCCCCCAATGCCAACCTTCGTTTGAAAAAAAGAAACCGACATATTATATAAAATGGTAACCACACCAACTTCTAGACTGTGGAAGCCTACTGCATGCGTGTCATCTCGAGCGAATGTATCAGCGAGCCTTCTCTCTCTCTATTTGATAAGAAACGAAGTTTTTGAATGGCAAGGCGAGCTGACACCCTTTCACCACTTGTAGGCATGTCGTCATCACAAGATCTCTTTCTCTGCATATATAATCACTTGGTTGGAAAAAAATTAACCAATTGTTAGTCTGCGCTCGTATCATCCACTTCCTTTTGTCCTTCGTCCGGTTTGCAGTGCCCAACCCTAGGAGCAATGGCTAGCGCACGCACAGGATGCTTGTGGCATCAGTTCGGCGTCTGCGCCAGTTCACCTTCTATTTGCGCCAGCGCCGCGGTGCGCCCACTGCAGACGCTACATGAAGCCCTCCTATGAAATTAGGCGGAAGTTCGAGGAACAGATGACCAATTAACTAACAATTAACCAATTGTTAGTCTGCGCTCGTATCATCCACTTCCTTTTGTCCTTCGTCCGGTTTGCAGTGCCCAACCCTAGGAGCAATGCCTAGCGCACGCACAGGATGCTTGTGGCATCCGTTCGGCGTCTGCGCCAGTTCACCGTCTATTTGCGCCAGCGCCGCGGTGCGCCCACTGCAGAAGCTACATGAAGCCCTCCTATGAAATTAGGCGGAAGTTCGAGGAACCAATTGGTATTCAATTATTGAATCAGCTCGGTACAGCTTTTGTAAGGCGACATCCGGACTAATGCTGCTGAAGATTTAAGGATTGGTGGCCACTAAGCAACTCAGCTCTGGGCTACTTTTCATCGCGGGATAATGTTCATCGAAGCGAAACCCTGGATTACCCAGCTGTCGGTACTCGCAGGTTTTGTGCCATGCCTCACCGCCATTTTAGCATAGTGGACGATTGTTGTAAGTAGGCCACCACTAGGCATCCGCATATACAGTCGGGGGCTGTCCTACAGGACAGCGTTAGCGTACGGGCCCGAAAAGTATTCTGTTTTCTTATGTATGTACTGATGGAGCTAGACAGGTTACTATCAGAGCAAAATCATGCGAGGCTACTGCTTTGGCTGGCAAATAGTCTGGAACTGGCGGCACAGCGAGCGTTTTCTCCAGCTGCCTGAACCTTTTGTAAGTGCAATTTGTTCCAGCTGTCACAGTTGGCAGAGGAGGCGCTCTGAAATCTTTTTTTTTTGCTCCACATAAATCTTGAAGCTGGGCAGTCCCAAAGTTGGAGGTATTCGACAAGTTCAGTGCTTATTGTGGCCATCCTTCCCGGATCTTCCTGCTTCCACGGATTATATCTGGTTCACTGGTAGAACGAATCACTGATCACAGGTGGTACTTTTTGGATCTTCAAGGAACTGCTAAAATAATAACTGTAGTACGATGATGGCTTGATGACTAGGATTTCTTGGGAGTGACTGCATGATGACATTGAGATGACGATGAAGGAATTATTACGCCAGATTGACAAGTGAATGATGACAACACCATAACGATGGCATAATGACAGTGATATTACGACAACTGTTGATCATGATACAATGAGGACCGTCTCGGGATATCCTCTAAATGACGGTGATAGAATAACCATCACAGCAGAATAATAAAGCCAATGGATGCATTGACGACGAGAGAACGATGGCGGAGGCTTGGTAACGAAGAGTTAAAAAGTACTGAGAGTTTATCATGATAGAACTACGATCTGATTAGGAGGCATGCCATAATGGGAAACAAATTTCCACCACTTGGGGTTCCTTAAGGTGCAGCTAAGTTTAAGTACACGAGTGTTTCGCAACTCTAAGATCGCAATACGGCTGCCACGACCGGGACTGAATCCACAACCTTAAGCTCAGCAGCTTAACGCGATAGCCACGCATCTACCGCAGTGCAACGTGACTATGGAATGACGACGAGAGTATAAGGAGGCACGAAAGCGTGACGCACTGACGACGACCTAATGACGAAGGAATACCGACGCCATAGGGATGACGACTCATAGAAATTCTGATTCATCGTTCAATATCACAAATGTACAGACGAGAGTTCCAATGTGAAGAACTGTAGTGAGACCCTAGGTTGCCATTACAACACTGATCGTGACATCTACCCATAGAAGATGAACTATAGTACCGAATAACGTCAACAGAATAAATATATTATTGCACAATCCATTTCAAGTCAAGCAAACATTAAAACCACGGCATGAGGCAGGCAGACGCAACCGTAAGCTGATGGGTGTACCTCCATGCATACGCGACTCTTGAATTCCCGGTAAGCGCTGAAAGTTCCTTTTTTACTTTTTTATCTTTGTTTCCTCACTCTTCTTTAGTGCTATTCAAGTTCGCCGAAAGTATATAACTTACCTAGTGTTTATGGTCGCATGCGTACGGGAGGCTCCGAAAGCATGATGTTACAACCATTCAGAAATAATATGTTGTCCCACCTCTCGTGATCACCGAAACCCGTATATCGTGGATAATTCAAGCTGGCCTGACAGCCCGCAGGGTTATTTCACTGAGCGAGCTTGTATGCTCGCTTGCCAGTCAGAATTACGAATCCTCGTGTTTTCTCTTTCGGAAGGTGAAAAGCTCGACTTCACCTCCCTCAGTAAACTACATCTCTAGGCTTGGAGTGGCGCCTGACACCGGCAAAAAGGCGCGAACAAGTGCTGCTTCACTAATCCAGGTACAAGCTTGTTAAGACACTCCCTCACCAGAACAAGAATTGGCCTCCCTGGTGCAGTACTCAGCCACTCCTTCCCGAATGACTCATTTGAACTACCTATGGCCCCCAGTCCCCAGCAGCTGCGGAGCACCTGATCAAGGTAGAGGTGAGGCCTGCAATGCAGCAAAGGGCGCTAAATATCTCCGCAGTCGGACAGGCCGCCAATGTAAACTGACCCTTGCAATGTTTAAAACCCGAACCTTCTCGAGTGAAGCTAGCCTAGCGGGACCTTTTGAGCAAATATCCCACATTGTTTTGGATATCATTGTCTTTAGTGAGGTCAACTGGTGAGACTTATACATTGCTGACAATAGCCACATGCTCTGCAATACAGGCCTACCTGATAAGAAGCAGTTTGGTGTAGTATTGCTAATCAATAAGGATATACCGGGCAACATGGGCAAATTCTACAACATTATTAATAGCCTAGCAGTAGTCGTAATAAAGCTGAAGAGGAGGCATTGAATAAACGTAGCACGAACCTAAGCTCCAGGCTACTGTTATGATGACGAAGAAATAGAACACTTTTTTGAAGTTGTTGAATTAGCGATGCGAAAAGTACAAACTTAGTGGACTGTAGTCATGGGCGACTTCAATGCAAAAGTGAGGAAAGAGCAGGCTGGTGAACAAGCAATTGGCAGCAACGGCAAGGATTCTACGAACACTCGGGGAGAGATGTTCGTAAAATTCGTGGAGAGTAATAAGCTGCGAATAATGAACACCTTCTTTAACAAGCGTTGGAACGAAATTAGAGCTGGAAAATCCCTATTCGGGAAACAATAAACAAAATGGATTTCATATTTTGTTACGATTCCACCATAGCCCATGACGTAGAAGTTTTAGGTAGGGTAAAGTGCATTGATCATAAGTTACTGAGGATTAGGATTAGGATTTGAAGAGAGAAAGAATAAAATTGTCCAAGAAGAAACACGCCAACCTAGACGCAGTAAGGGTAAAAACAGACCAATTCAGATTCGCACTTGCAAACAAATGTGCGGCTAAGAAGCGGGAGATGGAAATGGCATAAATGCGATGAATGAAACGGTAACAAGGCTGGCTTCAGAAGCAGCAATTGAAGTGAGAGGTAGGCACTGCGGCAACCAGTAGGTAAACACTGCCAAGTAATAAAGGACCTAATAAAGAAACGACAATGAATGAAAGTGTCCAACTGAACAGATCATAATTTTTCGGGAATTGTCGAAACTGATGAACACGAAGATCAGCGACATGCAAAATTATAACATGGGAAAGACTCAGGAAGCAGTGAAAAATGAACGTAGCATGAATTTGAGGAAAAAACTTGGCATCGCATAAACGAAGATGTATGCACTGAAAGATAAACAATGTATTATCATAAGCAATCTCGATGACATAGCAAATGCAGCGTAAGAATCCTATACTGACCAGAATAGTACCAAAAGCAGCCATTATACCTCACTTCGAAGTTGTAATGAACAGGTTACAGAGGCTCTTTCGATAACGCGCAGTGAAGTTAGAAAGACGTTGCAAGACATGTAACGGAGAAAAGTGGGAGGAGAAGATGGAATACCAGTCGATTTATTCAAAGATGGAGGAGATCCAATGATTGAAAAACTGGCGGCCCTTCATACGAACTGTCTCTCCACTTCAAAGGTCCCAGAGAACTGAAAAAATGCCAACATCCTACTAATCCACAAAAAGGGAGACGTTGAGTCAGTGCCTCTGTGTGTGTCCTTATATGGTCCTCGTTGATAACCGCGCGCTGTCCGCAGAAAAGAAAGCGGCGATAAAGGGTGCAGAGGCTTGAAGGCACACGCATTGACAGCTACCTGACGTGGAATTTAGTGCATGGTGGCCGGTGACGACGCAGGAACCATGGAACATCAGGAACGCAGGCAACTTATCGACCAGGTGACAATATTTTCTTAGAAGGGGCACTTGCCGCTGGAAATGTTTCTAGAATATTGAGTCGGTTCCGCTGTGTGTGTCCTTATATGGTCCTTATTGATAGCCCCGTGCAGTCCACGCAAATGCAATAGACAATATAGGGTGCAGAGGCTTGAAGGCACATGCATTGAGGCTACCGACATGGAAATTAGCCCACGGTGGCCGGTGACGACGCAGGAACCAACGACGTTCAGGAACCCAGGCAACTGATCAACCAGGTGACTATTTTCTTAGAAGGGGCACTTGCCGCCGCAAGTGCTTCTGGAATATTGAGTCGGTTCCGCTTTGTGCGTGCTTATATGGTCCTTGTTGATACCCCCATGCAGTCTGCGCAAATGCAAGAGGCAATATTGGCCTCGAGCTCCACCACTGGAAAAGGTGGCGCCACCGTCGGCGTGACGTGCTATTAGGGACCACGTGGACATAGCGGCCGCGTCGGCTGCTTCGGGAGCGCCGAAGCGAGCTGAAAACGAGAGTTTAAATTCCCTCGTACGCTGCGGTCCTCATTTAGTGGCGAGATTTTCCCGCTTCGAGTGTCTCCTTTACAACGCTTGAAAGCACTACAATAGGTACTGGCTGCCTTTGAAGGCGCGCAACATGGTAGACTACTGCTCGGTGCCGCAGTGCCGGACGTACGCAACGGAGCCCGGTGTCAGACTTATTCGCACGTAGCCGCAGGACAAGCTGCGTGAAGCTTGGCTCGCGAAACATAAAACCGACAAACAGTCGTCGGCTACAACTCGGGTATGCAGCAAGCACAGACGCGAGGAAGATTTCTGCTACGGCGCCGGGTCTGCGATGTTCGGAAAACGAGCATTGAGACGCTCGCTCGAGTCCACTGCCCGACTAATGTCATGACAGGTTGGTCTATGAACTTGTCGCTGCTATAGATACCTGCAAGTTCACTGGAGGGGAAAGGGAGCGGTAAGAAGCACATTAAAATAAAGCATGGCATATGGTCATGTTTGTGTTACGAACTAATGCACTGGATTACAAAAAAGCAGCAGCGCGAAATCGCACGCTGAGAACACCGATAAACGTAGAGTACGACGCAACTCGAAAAATAATATTGAAACGTCCAAGAATTTAGAAGAAAAAGAAAATATTGAATCGTCGCGACGGCACATCACAGTCCCCGTAGGCGTCGAAGTCTCTACAACGAAATTATTTTTGAACAGCTCTGATAGCGCCCACGCAACAATGCTTGCTTGTATACTGTCAAATGCTCATATTCTGCGGCCTAAAGCTCATGACACGGTGCGAAAACGCGCACGCGGCCAAAGCGAAACAGTGCGCGGACAAGCATGCAGACGCGCAGTCGGTCGATGCGAATCTGTGCGACCGCTGCATTGAGGCTTCATTCTATTACGCTCCATTTAGTTGTACAAACACTGTAATAATGTATTTCACATAGTTTGCTCTCAGCGTTTACCTACCTTTCACGCAAGGAGGAGGTTCGGGAGACTCTATCGCGGCGACCGCGCGCAGTGGAGTTCACTGTACGTATTCGGCAAAGAGATAGCGTCTGTAAACGATTCTGCGCTTTCAGCTTGCCCAAGATTATTATTTAGACAGTAAAAAACTAATCTCGTTTCGAAAGTACGTACAGAAATGTCCGGAAGAGCTCGTGCGTGGTGTTTTCAGTGAGCAATGACAGCAAAACCTATAAGGAGCGCGCCCCGTGATCCCTCATACTACGCCACCGAGGCGCTTCCGATAGATGGCGACTCCGTAACTCCTCGCCGCCAATAGGGTGCAGAGGCTTGAAGGCACACGCATTGACGCTACCCGACGTGCAAATTAACCCACGGTGGCTGGTGACGACGCAGGAACCAACGACGTTCAGGAACCCAGGCAACTGATCATACTGCTGACAATATTTTCTTAGAAGGGGCACTTGCTGCCGGAAATGCTGCTGGAAAACATAGTCGGTGCTGCTACGTGTGTCTTTATACGAATCTCGTTGACAGCCGTGTGGAGTGCACGCAAACGCAAGAGGGAATAAAGGGTGCAGAGGCTTGAAGCCACACGCAAAGAGTGCTACCTGATGTGGAAGTTAACTCACGGTGGCCGCTGACGACGCAGGAACCAAGGATGATCAGTAACTTAGGCGACTGATCAACCAGGCGACAACATTTTCTTAGAAGGAGAAGTTGCCGTCGCAAATGTTGCTAAAAGATTGAGTCGATGCCGCTGTGTGTGTCCTTACACGGTCCTTGTTGATAGCAGCGTGCAGTCCACGCAAATTCATGAGGTAATGAATGGTGGACAGGCTTGAAGCCACACGCAATGAGTGCTACCTGATGTGGAAGTTAATCCACGGTGGCCGCTGACGATGCAGGAACCAAGGATGATCAGGAACCCAGGCAACTGACCAACCTAGTGACTATGTTGTCTTAGAAGGGGTGATTGGCGCCGGAAATGCTGCTGGAAAATTGAGTTGGCACCGCTTTGTGGGTCCTTATATGGTCGTTGTTGATAGCCGCATGTAGTCCACGCAAATGCAAGAGGCAATAAAGGGTGCAGATGTATGAAAGCGCACGCATTGCGATTTTCTGACGTGGAAATTAACCCGCAGCGATCGCGGGCGGCAGACTTTATTGAGCATCTCTTCCCTGTAGAGGAAGCCACGGAATCGCTGCAGAAAAGGCACGAGGTAGCCGGGCTTTTGCTTCCCGCGGTACGAAATATCGAAGTTTCCCGAGCAGAAATCTTAAGCAAAGGCGCACTTGTTTGCAAAGAGGCGGCTAAAGGCCTACAGCGTAGCGCGGACAAGCTGTTCGCAAGCACGGGAACTGACTCAGTTTTTTTTATGGGTGCCCTCTTAGACTTACCGCTTAAGTATTCTCGGTGTTCAGATGCAACAGCCGAGCAGATGGGTTCTCCTGGGCTAGAGAGGGGGCCTCTTCTGTTGGGGCAGGACGGCGCCAGCACAGTCGCGAATGCAGACTCTAGAGCAGGGCCAAACAGAGTGATGTTGAAAAACATCAGGCAAAATGAAGATGCCCACCAAGACAGTATGCCTGGAATCAATGCAGGGGAAATTTCTCTATTTTAAAAAGGGAACTCGCGCAGACACGGTGAGGCCCTGAAGTATTGGAAAGGCAACGCTAGACGCTTTCCCTTCCTCTCCCGCATCGTAAGGGCAGTTTTCGCTGTGAATGCAACGTCAGCATGCCGCGTGTATTATATGGCACCCCAGATAGTGACAGCGAAGCGAAATCGGCTGTGAAGCATCTCTGTAGAGCAGCTCAAGTATGTTAAGCACGACACCTAGGGAGAAAACAATTGTTTTGTCTCGCTTTTTTGCCCTTTGAACCAGCCCTTGAAGTTGCCGTTATTAACACTTCTGTTTTCAAAACTTAATGGCGAAACGCTCGTTTAGCTCATCACAGTTTGTTGCAAAATTTTGATGAAGAAAACCAAAATAAAGCTTCTTTTTGCAGCTTCCACTGCTCGCGACCTTTATTGCAGCATTTAAAAACCGCGAGATCATTTTAGCATTACGACATTTAAGCCTAGCAATATTAAATCATCGCAAGCCGTTAGAACATGCTGACCATTTCAAATACTATAGGTAGTGGCAGCACTGCCCCTATGGGAATTAGTAGCGTAGTTGTACTGCACGAGATATGTCACCAAGCTACTATCCCTCGACCTTGGTAACGTGTTTTCCATATTTTTGCAGTTCTTAACGCGTCTGACGATATCACTTTTGTGTAGCGTTCATAGGTAACTCCATAAAACTGCCAAGATACCTTTCCTATGTTGAGGAATTACAGGAATGGAACTGAACTGCCCGGCCATTCCTGGAGTGGGAATGGGGAGGGTTTTTTTCATTCGGGGGAACTTAAAGGAATGGAATTGCGGCAAGTTCCAATTCCCTGGAATGCAATTCGAATGGAATAGGGGTGCCCATTCCTAAGCACTGATGGAGTTTGAAATATTCACGTGCCGGCCCGCGTAAATGGCGGACGCCGTGGCCGGTCTATAGATTGAAGAAACGCTATTAAAGCGGTTAGTTCGATATTTCGCGTTTCAGAATAATGCTTTCTCGTATATTCAAATTACAATTCGACGCTTTCATATCTGTAGCTTCTGTGTAAGTCGAACTTTGTAATTTTTCTACTTTTTTGAGCCTGAGAAACACAATTAGTTCAATAAATTTCTTGCAGCAAATGGTGGCCTTAGGTATGGGTGACACGAAAAAATTTTTCTCGAAACACCGTTGGACGCTGGACACTGGACGCTGACGCCGGTAGTCTGCGACACGGGGCCCTTAACGGTATGGCGTTAACACTGGTTCTGCACATACTCGACATTAAATATGGCTGTTGTTCAGGTGAGACCTCCCAAGACTGCGGGATCGGGGCCACGTGGACGGTTCACATTTATTTCCACCTCCTGGCCCTAGAGGGCAGCATGCTTATAGGACTGCCACCACGGGAGAGCGGAAGGAAAAGAACGAGGATACGCAAGTGTATGCAAAACCGACAAACAGAAGGCGGTGCGAACGTAGGCATGGCCGATGAGGGTCAAAGTTTACCATCTGTTCATGTGAGTTTAATATCTGATACGCGTTGCTTTTGGACCTAAGATATTGTTACGCTGAAGCTACACGGAGAACGGAAAAGAGGAGAATGAAGTGCGCTTGTCATTGCAGCGGCTCGGTGTCGGCGCGGTCCCTTTTCATCAATTCATCTTTAAATAAATCCATTCCATCGTAACGAATTTGGTGGACGTGCTGGGCAAAACAACGGCGCCCCCGGAGAATAACGCCGTACCGGCTGCAGAAGCGCGATTCGTGGAGCTTCGCCGAAGTCGACGAATTGCCGGTTTACCACTACAGATGGCTTTCGACGGCGACATCCGGCCACCTTCTTCCAGCTACCCATGGCAGCCCTACATCGAACCACGAACCTTCGCGGAAAAGTCGGGGAAGACGTGGATGCATGGCTCAGCTTTTACCAATGCGCAAGTCGGTTCAATGGCTGGAATGCCACTGCCCAGCTTAACAACGTTGTCTTCTTCCTCGAGGGAACCGCACCTGTATGGCTTGAAGACCACGAAGAACGCATGACGACGTGGGAAAAGTTCGTAGACGAAATCAGGAAGTGCTTCGGAGATCCAGCAGCTAAAAAGAATCGTGCAGAGCAAACCTTAATGCAGCGAGCCCAAGTTCTCGGCGAAACCTACACGACGTACATCGAGGAAGTGCTGAAGTTGTGCAAGGTCCTGGACCCTCAGATGACAGAGCAGGACAAAGTTTGTCATCTTTATAAAGGATCGCCGATGTCGTGTACCAGTTCCTTATCGGAAAAGACAGTCTTCACACCGTAAGTGACGTCATTCGGCACTGCCGTACATTTGAAGCCTGGAAAGCTCGGCGTATCACACCGAAGTTCGGCCGTCTGGCCAACGTAAATAACTTCGACAGTTTGATCCCTCTGCCACAACAGAATCGCACACCGACGCGAGTGGAATCGGCGTCGGCGCCGTCCTCATACAGCGTTTTGGTGACGCCGAGCATGCCATTGCCTATGCCAGCCGTTCGTTGAGCGAAGCCGAACAGAATTACACCGTCACTGAGCAAGAGTGTCTCGCTGTCGTCTTTGCAGTCCAGAAATTCCGCCCATATCTCTATGGGCGCCGATTCACGATCGTTACTGATCACCATTCACTATGTTGTTTGGTTTGTCTCCGCGACCCGTCTGGCCTCATTGCTCGATGGGGGCCACGTTTGCGGGAATTTGACTTTGCAGTCCGTTACAACAGTGGCCGACATCATACGGACGCCGACTGTCGTTCGAGGCTCCCTCTACCACCAAGTGCATGTGACGCTGACAATTTCGATGACTTTCTGGCCGCCATCGACGACATTCTTTTTCCCGACCTGGCCACTTTCCGGGAACAGTGGCGTGACGACCGCAGCCTGGAAGCGCTCTTCGCCTCAGCTGCTCAACCAACAGGTCAAAATGACTTTGTCATCCAAGGTGGCCTGCTCTGAAAGCCCAATTATGCGGCTGATGGCGCCCGACTTCTCTTAGTGGTCCTTAAAAAATTTAGAACCCACGTGATCCGTGCTATGTACGACTACTCGACCACTGGGCACCTAGGTTGCACGAGAACATACCACCGCATTCAGTGCAGACTTTACTGGACTTGTATTCGACGGGATATAGAAAAGTATGCGGCCAGTCGTAACAAGTGCCAGCAATTCAAGCGCCCTAATACTTCTCTGGTCGGCCTTTTTCACCCTGTGGCGCAACCATCACCTCCTTTATTTTAATGTGCGTCGACCATCTGACGCGTTATGCTGAAACCGCAGCGATACCAACGGCCACGGCTCTTGATGTTTCGAGCTTCCTACTGTCCTCCGTTTTACTGCGTCATGGACCCCCTCGTGTTATTGTGAGTTCGTGGCCGACGTAGTCGAAGAGCTGTTGCGTATCTGTGTTTGCCAGTTGCGCCACGCGACCCCGTCTCACCTGCAAACAAATAGTCTCGTCAAGCGCACTAGCAGAACTTTGACCAACATGCCTTCGATGCACGTCGATTCCAGGCACAAAAATTCAGATGATATCTTGCCTTTTATCACGGGCGCCTACAACACCGCAAAGCATGAAACTACCGGCTACAGTCCTTTCTATCTTCTTTATGTCAGACCACCCCGCAGCTTCCTTGACACCATTGTGCCTTTTACTCCTCATGCGGACTCTTATATTGCGCAGACTCTGCCGCGCTGAGGAAGCACGTCGCATTGCTCAGCTCCGTACGCTGGCATCCCAGGACCGCTCCAAAATCAGCTACGATTCTCCCCATAAGAATGTGTCCTACGACAAAGGGGACATAGTATGAATTTGTACGCCACTTCGCAAGCGCGGCCGGTGCCAGAAGGTTCCGGCTCGTTACACCGGGCCTTTCATCATCACCATCGCTTAAGTGTTGTGACCTATCCAATTGCTCGTCTCGTTTCCAATGGCCACCGGTCTCAGAAGACGCAGCTAGTTCACGTCGCCCGCCTGAAATGCTGTCATCCCCGTGACGCTGAGTGGACGTAACAGTTACACGCCGAGCGCGCTTCGTCTGTGAAGGGAGGAGTGTTACGCTAAAGCTACAAGGAGAAAGGAAGAAGAGGAAAACGAAGTGCGCTTGTCTTTGCATCGGCTCGGTGACGGCCCGGCCCCTCTTCATCAATTCATCTTTAAATAAATGCACCCCATCGTAAAAATATTGAACATATTTTTCGCAAAGTGGCGGAGTGCTTAAAGGATGCTTCCCTCCACCGCCGCGGGTCGGCCCACTATTTTACTATTTTTGGAATCAGTCCACTTATGGAGAGAAATTCTCGATCTACAGGGCTCGAAGACGCACGCCATTTTTTCCAGAACTTTGTCATATACAGTTCCGTTGTAAAATCACCCTGCGCCATCTCTCACACTGTTGCAAAATATTTGAAGGACGCTCTAAGTACGGGCAATAGTGTCAGAAATATGGCCAGCAAAGACCTCTTGCTAGATGTACGAACAATACCAAAACGTAACCGGTTCGGTGACATTTGGGTATATCCCGGTGGCTGTTGCAGCACACGGATCCGTGAATAACGCGCGATGCGTGATATGTGAAGCAGACTCCCGTGACCTGAGCGAGTGCGAAGTCCTCGAGGGATGGGAAGTTGAAAACCTCGTCTATGTATAGCGCATGAACACGAGACGTGGTGACAAAGCGATCCCGACCAAAATGCGATATTACCCTTTGCATCCAGCGACCATGACTACGGGGTCGACCATGACTACGGGATGTAATCAGAAGCAGAACATTTTGGATGTAGCTCATGATTCTCTCTTTTGAAAAATTTGGAACTGAATTGATGCGAATTGACTTTCTTTTCAGCAATGTTGCGGGGCACCTGGAAAAATATTTGTTCAAACTGCTTGAAAAGACCTGGGGCCCTGTAACGTAAAACTATTCCAATATGTTTCTATTCCAATTTCCTGCCGTCAAATTTGCGTAACCACCGACGCAAGCACCGGGCGGTCACCCGCAGGGTTGTCTTAACAGACAAATCAAACGCTCTCCTCGTTCATAGGAGGTCTGTTTTGTTTGCTTGAGAAACGAATAACATTGCCTACACTGAGCGGCTTGTCGTATCTAATTGGCTGATAAGAGGCGAGGAGAACGCTCAATTGGAGAGGGATTCATTGGGGCAGAGCCAGTGCACTGAAAATCGATAACCGGATGAAGAGGGTGGTGCCGGCGTCTGCGATTGGTCGGCTTTCCCTTACTTAGCTTGTGGTGGCTGGTTGAAAATCGCGGCGGCATGCTGCAGAAGCTTAATAATGACGCTAAAACTCAGCAAAATGACCCTCAGCAAAAAAGAGTCGGCAGAATGAGGTAGTAAGCGTGCCGAAAGTGCTTGAAAACGTTACACGGTCACGCAAGAAGACTTATTATACGCAAATACACCTATGCTCTCCGGCTGGTGCGAGTAGCCAGCGTTTCAGCGATCGGCGGCAGCCATCTTTTATTCCTTTCGGAACGGGGCAGCCTATGGCTATTCCGAAAAAAATTCAGTTTTGTTGGGCATATTAATGCGTCTTTATCGCGTACACGTCACTTTGACGTGGTGAGATTGTGCGGTTGTGACGTCGCGTGACAGGCAGGTGAAGTGGGGGCAGCCCGAAAACTTTTTACCAATAGCCGAGGGCTAATGGCGAAAAGGGGTCGAATCAGAAATAACTGTTTTTCTTTTTTCGGTCATATCATGCATAATCAGTGTGTACACATCATATCAGATGGGGAGGTATTGCGGTTTTCATGACGTCGCGTGACGGACAGGTGAAGTGGGGGGTTGGTTGAAAAAAGTTTTTGACCAATCGCGGAAGGCTGATAGCAGAATTGGAATAGAAAAGTTTGGAATAGTTTTACGTTATAGCGCCCCTATTCCAAACTTTTCTATTCCACTTCTGCGATCAGCCCACCGCGATTGGTCAAAAACTTTTTTGGACCACCCCCACTTCACCTGTCCGTCACCCGACGTCATGAAAACCGCGATAGCTCCCCGTTTGATATGACGTGTACACACTGATTATGCACAATTTGATCGAACAAAACAAAACTAGTTATTTCTGATTCGACGCTTTTCTGCCATTAGCCTTCGGCTATTGGTCAAAAGCTTTCGCGCTACACCCACTTTCACCTGCCTATCACGCGACGTCACAAAACCGCAAAAACTCACCGCGTTAAAGTGACGTGCACGCGTTAAAGATGCATTAATATGCCGAACAAACCTGAATTTTCTTCTGAATAGCCGCAGGCTGCTCCGTTCCGAAAGGAATACAAGATGGCTGCCGCCGATCGCTCCGGTACTGGCTACTCGTCCCTGCCGGAGAGCATGGGTTTATTTGCGTGTAAGAACTTTTGCGTAGCCGTGTAACGTTTTCCAGAACTTTCGGCACGTTTACCACCTCGTTCTGCCAACTCTTCTTTGCTGAGGGTTAGTTTTAGCACCATCGTTAAGCTTCCGTTGCATGCCGCCGCGACTGTCGACGTGCCACCGCAAGTTATGTAAAGGAAAGCGGACCAATCGCCCACTCCGGCACTAACCTCTTCATCCGGTTATCGATTTTCAGTGCGGTGACTCGGCCCCATCGAATCCCTCTCCATTTGAGCGTGCTCCTCGCCTCATGTGAACCAATTAGATAAGACAAGTGACTCAGTGTAGGCATTGTTATTTGTTGTTCAAGCAAGCAAAAGTGACCTCATATGAACGAGGAAAGCATTTGATTGGTCTGTTAGACAACCCTGCGGGTGACCGCCCGATGCTGGCATCGGCCGCTACGCAAATTTGACATCAGCATATTGGAATAGTTTTACGTTACAGGGCCCCTAACTACCCTACACACACGTCGGTGTGAAGTTTTTTGATGTTATTAGGTTTCGGGAACTTAGCGACTGCACGAAGTTTCGCATGATCGGGTGCAACGCCGTGCTTGATACAGTGTGGCCTAAAATGGTTAGCTCCCTCGCGCAGAAGAGGCACTTTTTCAGGTTCAGTTGCAGGCCAGCGTTCATTCGAAACGTCAAGACATGTCTAAGACGCTGTTCGTTGGTCTGAAAATCAGGAGACACAAACTGCAACATAGTCGAGGTAACATAGACACATAACACTTGGGACACTTGAGACCACGCAGCGTAGTGTCCATGAGTCGTTCAAACGTGGCAGGTGCGTTGCAAAATCCAAAGGGCATCACGCTGAATTTGTATAGGCAGTCAGGTGTAATAAATGAAGTTCTCTGGCAATTGGCTTCAGCCATCGGAACCTCTCTGTAGATAGAACGCGTCTAGGGACAAAAAGAATTTCGCTCCTTGGAGGATGTAGTGGGCGCCGTCGACGCGTGACGAAAGATAGACGCCTTTGCACGTTACCTCATTTAATCTACGTAGTCAACCCAAAAGTGAATAGACCCGCCCTTCTTGCGAACGAAAACGATAAAAGACGCCAAGGAACTGTGTAATGGTTGATTAACGAAGGTAAGCAGGTAACGAAGGTAACGAAGGTAAGCGAAGGTAAGCGAAGGTTAGCGCCAGCTTAGCATATCCTCAAGTCGGTCGTTAATGACGCTACACTCTCCGGCCAACACGCTGTACAGACTTTGACCCAAAGGCTGGTGTAAATAAGTATCATTATACTGCTGCACTTTTGACGTTCGGCCCAGTTGTGGATGACAAACATCGACAGAATTTCAGAAGTGGTGTAAAAGCTGAAGAACCTCGGAGTGTTCGGCAGGAGTTAGTGTAGTGGTAAGGAAATTCGAGAACAGAGCACTCGACGACTCTTTATGTGCTTAGAAGGCATGCAGGTCATTGGAGCAAATATATCTAGCATGGAAAAAAGAACAGAGTCAACGATTTGCACGCAGCCGAGACATTCGCGGAAAAGCAACGTAAGAGACGCCAGCAAGGGGATCGTACAAATAAACATTGCTGAGGCCGATGGTGATGTCAAGAGTTGCAAAAGACAGTGGAACAGCTTTGGGACTCATAAAGTACAAAGAAGACCGTAGCATCGGTGACGCCAACGCACAAGACTAGGACAAGTGACAAAGAGCCATCTGGAATGTTGGGGTCCTCACACAGGACCAGTTTAGGCGGCTGATGAAGAGCTTCGTAGAATGGTGTCTCAAACAGAGGTGAGAATTTAACTTCTGCTGGTGCGCAATCCAATATGGCAATATAACGGGATATGAACTCCTACCTAAGGATGACGTCACGTGAGCAGGCAGAAAGAATAAACTTGACAATATACACAACGCTTTTTTTAAGCATACGGACAGAACAGCCTGCGAGAGGTGCAACGTGCTGCGCGCTTTCCACGTGAAGCGACAATCCAGAGAACAGCGTGGTCACCATACGCAGCAAACGGTTGAGAACGGCGGTTGTAACAGGAACGGCGGCGCTGGTGTCCTCAAGCGTAATAGTTGAACCACCTTGGACAGCTATTTCGACCATGTTAGCAGGAGAGGAGCGATGACATGGGCAGTTCGAAGATGGGACAGTTCTTGCTTCTTGAACTGCGGCGCTTAGTGCTCCTGCTCGGAGGGTGCGGGCGAAAGAAGCATTGGGGGAAGCGATCGTGGACGAAGAGATAGTGAGCGGCACGACGGAAATTCAGTAAAGTCAGCACATACATACCACTGGGAGGGACCCAGGGCTGATAGGCGCATGGGCTTGCTACTGGTACGGCCAGGCAGCGCCGCTGAAAGTTATCTGGCTACGACGGCAATAGTGAGCGGCGGGCTCTGGAGTACGGCAGGCGTAACAAACGGGAACGATTGTCAGGTGTCCCCCAAGGATTGCTTACTCTCGGCCCGGCCCAAGATGCAGCAGGAGCGGCCAGTGTAGCATATTGTTGCGGGTTCGAGAAATGCGGCTGGGGAGGCTTACGCCCTACTTGCGCACAGGAAGAAGGCGCGGCTACGGGATGAACTGCTGGCTCATACGTAAGAGGACCGTCCAAAGGGTGCAGGTGTTGTACGACACGAGAACAGGTTGAGCAAACTTTTCGGCAATGACAGGGCGGAGCGTTCGAACGTCAACCAATCAAAGTTGACGGGCAACTTCGTCGCGCACGAGGTCTTTAATCTGCTGAAGGAGTGCAGTGTTCGGAAATGGCAACAAGGCTCGATAGCAAGTCGGCGATCGACCGAGGCTGCCGAGTTGGGGTGCGTTGCTTCTGCAACTCATCGTAGCTGACATAAGGGGATGACTTGAGAAGCGATGCATGGTATCCAGGCTAGGAGCATCTCGAATGCGTCGCCATGGATGCCTTTGAGAATT
Source organism: Dermacentor variabilis (assembly GCF_050947875.1). NCBI lineage: Eukaryota > Metazoa > Arthropoda > Arachnida > Ixodida > Ixodidae > Dermacentor > Dermacentor variabilis. The sequence goes on from NC_134570.1 coordinate 219,265,201, forward strand.
TGTTGAATTTATCAGCTTCGGGCATGGCTCACACGTTTACAAAGATCGAGGACTTCTTATATATAGCTCGTGGAAGTTTCACCAGATTGTTTTCACCGGCCTGTAAGCGCGGCTCAGCTTCACCGCGTGGTTGGTCGACCAAACATTTGAGTGAATGATGTTTTGAGAGTGAACCATGAGGTGATGTCGTTTTCATGGTTATGGAACCAGAGTTGGTCAACGCCAAAGATAAAATAGGCGGTTGGTCAACTTCGCGTTGTCGTCGCACTTATTAAGTTCGCTCACTCGTTCGTACCATGTAAAGCAGCCCTCCACGTCGGTATCATCTGTACCTCTGAAGTCCTTCGAATCCCGGTGGCCGGTGCAAGAACCCCTGTGCAGATGACGTACTGGGGCGAAGGCGGCGGTTGGTTTGTGCTCTTGGTCGTTATGGGCCAATGAATTCGGGTTCGAAGATCCGAGGTGCAAGCGATGCGCGAATTCCAGCAATCGCTACCAATTCATAAGACGTTTATTAGCAGCGTCCTTCAAAGATTCTACGAGCTCAAGGAACAGCGAGGCAGCGTGAAGCACTGTCTCAAAAGACACCAGCGGCCAGCAGGGCTAACAGAGCGAACGGAGCGTTGGCGATGCTGCTGGACGGAGGCGCTTCTTCTTCACAGGCCGTCTGAATTCTGCCTCGTGGTTCCTCTACACCCTGTTCTCTGCTTTCCTCCTCGCGCCTCCTCTCTCGTCACTTTTGTCATCCCCCGCTGCGCGTCGCGTCGGCTCTCATATTTCGTTGTGTTTATAAGAGCAGGAAGTTGGCCTAGTTGATGTTCAAGACGATAGCCTTGTTTTTGTTCTCTGTCGATTTTTTTCTATTTATTCGTGCATGCGTTTGGAATAAACTTCAGTTGTGAGTTAGCGCTCGTCTTTGTTTTTTCTCGGCTTGTCGTCGTGTCTCCGCGCAAACTTTTTCTGTATTCACTGTGTTTGTTCGCTCCGTTAGGCGGGAACGCTGACGTTCGCCACAGGAACGGGCGCCTAAGAGCTGCTCTCTGTATATACAACACAATTTCGCTAGATATAGCTTAGGTGCGCATTAGAGTGCTAGCTGTGATGAATATGCAAATTGTATAGAAGGATTGGAACGATTGGGTGGGTCGTCTTCTCCGGTGCTTTAGAGTGAGTCGTGCTCTTTTTGCTCGTGAATGCTGTTCGCGCTCAAAGTCCGTGCTCTGCCCAGACTTTCGCCGCTGCGCCGCGCCTAGTCCGATGAAATAAAATCTTTAACGTCGGGTGCAGGCACTGCGCCCTCAAACTTCCTACCCTAGAATTTCGGTCCCATACCCTTCCATCTACCATACCCCAGGACACCTCCCAACGGAGAGTTCTTCCTGCACCGACCACGTGTCCTGGTGTACTTCGTTAACGCGGCCCTGCCTTCTTCACTGACACGGCTGACCCTGATGTGGAGGACTGGCCCACCACATACGAGAAGGCAAGCGTACAAAACAAGTGGGACGAGCCAGTCTTGTTGAACATTCTTTTCTACCTGGCTGGTGTCGAACGCCTACAATATAACAACCACGAAGCAGATTTCTCGTCTTGGGCCACCTTCAAGATTGTCCATGTACGTATAGGGTCGCCCCGTTCTGCGTAAGCTGCCTGCCGAGCAGCGTTTGCGGGCGCATTCTCAGCCGCCAGGTGAATCATTCACCAGTTACATTTAAGACCTTCTGGAGTTATGCAAGAGCGAACTCGACCATGGCGGAGTTTGATCGGATCAGTCATGTTCTGAAAGGTATCTTGCTCGCCAACATCTCGCTTGTCAAGAATCCTCGCTCCGTGGCCAAAAACATCGCACTGTGTCAAAGGCATGAAGAGTTACACCGGCATCGGTGGTTGACCCGTCGCTCTTGATCGTGCTACGAACTCATCGCTGGTTTGACTACAATTTCAGACCATTCTTCTTTGCTCGAGAAAATGAAGGCGTTCGACTGAGAGGAGATTGCCGACCAGCTATCATTGCTGGCCTTTGCGCAGCCACAGCATATACAGCAGCCGCCCTCGCGTTTTGTGCCCCCGCTCTGCCGCGCCACTGAGCACGATATCAATGAGGCTTTGCCTGAGCTCCACCAAAAAGTCCTGGGCCTGCACCAGTCAGCTACGCCTGTGTCGTAATAATTTGTGCACGCGTTCTTTGAAGGATACAGTTTCAAGAATGCCAACTATGTCATTTCGTCGTTCATTCTTAGGCTAAAGGACATGTGACAATGCAGATAAATTGAAAGCATTCATTCGGCCAAAGACACGCTGTGATCTTCGATGATTATGCAGACGTCAAGATGTACGAGACAGGCTGAGCGGCGGAGTTGACTGGCACGTGCTATCCATTATTCTGCAAAACAGGCAAAGCAAAGCTATGGTTCCTCGCGATTCAGAAAATAACCTAATACCTGTTACGCTGAAGTCGCGCTGTTATTCTCTGACAATGAAGCGGGCGGCGCGCTTGTGAACTAACTGGATAGTCGCGATTAAGTAAGATTGATGAGGTGACCAAATAGGGGCCGCAAATTTGGGAGGTCTTACGAATGTCTGATAGGCGATTTGTCTTGTGAAAGCAGTAGACATGAAGGTTACATTTAAGATAACGGATTGTACGGCAAGGTTTAGCAGTTATTTTTTGGGTGTGCGCGGACCATGGCAAGCTAGGCGTAAGAAGGATGCCGAGGTACGTGTATAAGTTCGTGCGTGTGACGGGGATCCTATCCAGTGAGTAATCGAAAGCGGAAAGTGTATTTCTGCGGATGAATGTTATTAGTTTTCATTTACCAGTGTTTAGGCTCATTTGCCAAGAAGAGCACGTGTTAGTAATATCGTCAAGATTCCGTAGAATACCGGTGTGATAGAATGGTGAGTAGATTTGACGACAGATCACGCAGTCACTTGCGAACATTCCAAAGCATGACGTTATTTCTCGTTTGCAGGTCTTTTATATATATGAGAAAAAGTAGTAGTCCGAGTCCACTTCCTTGTGGTACACAAGATGTTACATCGCTAATATTGGAGATGTAGTTATCGACGACAGTGGATTGCTTGAGGAATGACAAACATTTCTTATACAAGGTATTGTGAGGGAATCGATGTTTCCGCATTCAAGTTTAGCTATGAAAGGGCATTTGGCAATGCGATCGAAAGTCTTAGTGAAATCAATGAAAATGGAATCTGTCTTTTGGCCCGTATCCTTACTTAAGAATATCATCATCATCATCAGCAGCAGCCTGGCTATGCTCACTGCAGTGCAAAGGCCTCTCCCGTACTTTTCCAGCTTAGTAAATTCCATTACCTGTGTTTCATATATTAGTCTTCTAAAACGATGATGATGCTTAAGGAAGGTAATTTTCAAGTGATGTGCTACATTTGAAAAGGTTATGTTTTCTGGCAGTTTACTGGGAACACGCGTTAGTGTTATTGTACGGTAATTGTTAACAGCGCCCTCATCACTGGACTTAAAAAAAGGTGTAGCTTTGCCGGCCTTCCAGCCCCATGGAAGTTCCCCTGCAAAGAGGGACTGTTGAATCAAGCGAGAAAGAATTGCGCTAGAGCGAACTTATGTATATCTTAAAGACTTCTGTGTTGATTACATCCATAGCGGAAGAAGTTCCCATCTTGGCATTGCTAATCAACTCTGCAACCCCAGTGGTTTTTATATTTATAGGGCCAACGTAGGGATAGTAGAATTTTATTGGTGCTGGTATGTGCGAACGGTCTTTCTTTGTAAATGCGGTCGTCCAGTAATTGTTACAGACAGATGCAGAAAGCGTGCGTGAGTCAGCCTTCGACTACCTTACATAGGGAAGAGATCAAATGCCTTAACAGTTACCTCTCACGCAGACCGGCACAAGTACCTAATTAACACATGGTACTACCATTTGAGAGCATGCGCAGATGAGTTTTGTGTCTGCCTTCTTTTTTCGCCTCAGTGCTTCCTTCAGTTTATAGTCGGTGTTCGTGTTGTCCACTTCTCTTGTGTCCGTGTCTGCACACCTTACCCCGTCTTTGCATTATGAAATCTTACGAACTAGCCAAGCTTTCTGTTCTAAGCTCTGTTGCAATTGCAAGCCAGAACGATCAAGCAGAGGAGAAATGTCGAAATGTTCGGCAGGAGATATCGCTTTCCAATTTTTTTTTTTTTGGGGGGGGGGGGGGTAGGTTATTTTGAAGCAGGGAATGCAGATCCCAAGAGAAGTACTTATGCTTAGCTTGACGCAGGCTATTGCAGTAGGCTTTATCAGGATTGAATTTAAGATACAGTTGTGCCGTCAACTTTCGGAGTCCTGTAGAGACGCTTTTTCACATTCTTTAGAGTACTCAGATTTTCCTGATTCATTGTTTTTATGCGTTTACGCAAAATGAAATTTGCTATATGTACTTGTGCTAATTTCATAAACAGTTCTTTACGGGCACCATGTCTTGTTGACTGTCTGCTCAGAAAATGTTCCCAGGAATGATAACGCGAAGCTTTCAAACCGTTGTTAATAATGCTCACGTTTGCTGTTTTATAATTAAATACTGGTCTAGTTTTCAGGTGATGCGATTATGAAGGCATTGGAACTGTTAACTGTAATAGCCGGTTATCACTCAACGCATCGGAAAAAGTGATAGACTTAACGCTTTCGGGGGCGGACGTTACAACAAGATCCAAAGTGTTTTTCATACAAGTTGGTTGGGCGGTTAGTTGCACAAGTGAAAATCAAGTGTTATATCAACAAACTCACAAGATGCACTTGACTGGTCTCGCGAGTTTTGCCAGTCAATGCCCGGAAAATTAAAATCATTTAAGGTTTTGGTAAATTTCGATCGACTAAAGGTAATTTTACCGTGTGATAGGGAAATGGAACCGTTGGAGCTAGCGCGTAGTTTCTAGCATTCACCATACATCGCATTCGATTTGAGCAATGATATGCATACCCACAGAATTTCGAGATTCGAAGGCATCGGAACAAGCAATGGCGTTCTATGTTTCTTTATGGTCAGGTAAACCGCCGCCCCCCCTCTTCTGCTGTCGTCCCTATCTCTGTGACAGATAGGGAAATCATCAGAACCGGATAGAACTTCGCAATGCGTAATTACAGAGCTCAGCCAAGTTTACCTGAGTGCGAATATTTAAGCTCCTTTGTATGCAGGTGGTACCTTGGCGATTTAGAAATTGCCATAGAGCTCTCAAGATTTAGGTAATTATGTATTATACAGGTTATGTACTGATATACTCCCACCCCTTGTGCAATAGCCCTGTGAGGGGGTCCTTAAGGCAATAGAGACTAATTGTCATCGTTCCCTGCACCAACATCATACTGTAAAGGTAGCATTATTTGCTTGACCGCATGTGGGAAAAGATTGGTAAACCTAGAGTGTCTGCTGCCATTTACACGTTTATTTTCCATGCTACTGGTTTGAGCATATGCCCCAACGCTGGCTAAGAGATCATTGGGTTTCATCTGCAAGCTTTCTTTCATTGAAATGAACACGTTTCACGAGTGCGTCATGAATGATCGAACGTAGTTGCTTTCTGATAATAAAATTGTAAACAGGGTCCGAGCGCTAGTGGTTACTGTTCTTTTTCTCACCAGCCTGTCCCCGTAGTACATCTTCCTTGCTCTTTTTGCAACCGACTTTTGCTTGGTCGTAACTTTTTATGCTCCTGCATCACGGCGAAATCGCTAGATTTTATGACAGCATATATATGTTCGCTTCATTTCTAAAGACGGTATGAATAAAATCAGACAACTATGAAACAAGTGTAACTGTCACGACCACTCATGCTTTGCTTTATTTGGCAGGCTTACCGGGTCTTCATGACAAGGTACGAGGAGCTGTACAAGCTCATCGTTATCCAAGGCATGGAAACGTACACCCAGGACCAGATATTTTTTGTCGCTTACGCCATGGTGCGTTGTCTTGAAATTCATAAAACATACAAACTGTAGGCTTACACCAAATTTAAGAAAAGATCGTTTGCGAGGTTTTTGTCTGAAGAAAACATGAGTGCTATATGACGTACAATACAGAGCATGTAAGCGTGGAATATTTATACATTTTGTGCGGTTACACAACAGCATGAGGTATTCTTCTGCGCTTATCTCTTAGCAGAGATTCACTTGCAGTGCACATCCATCACAGTATTGTTCACTGCGACAGGATTAGAGACGAACTCCTCGAACATTAGAGGCAGATAACAGAAAATATAGGCGGATCAGAAGGGCATTTATTATTCGAAAAGGCGAGGACACCTACTGAAATAATTCGAGGCTATTCCGCTCTGCGAGGGTGGGTGCCCAGCGGAGCTGCAAACTTCGTGCTAAGGCAACTTGTGGTGACGGCGTTGTTCGCATCACCCACCATCACTTAGTAATGACGGTCACAAAGTCTTTGTGGTCGTTACGATATACACTGATCGGCACACTCACAATTGCAGACACATTTTCTCATAACGCCAAATCTATGTACCATCGTACGCGGTATGAGAGGGACACAGGAGCGCGATAGCCTCGAAGCCTGCTATGGGTGATACGCGGCGGCCGCCACCGGAAACAAAGTTTAAGCCGGTCGCTATTCTAATAACCGCTGGCACCATGCGTCTGTTTATCTAACATGCGGAATTTCACATCGCCAGCGCACAGGGATAACACTTACTGATGGTGCGGTTACTGGTAAGATAGTGCGCCGAAGCGTGGCCCAAAGTTCCACTCTTTTAAGGCGTAAACATTGAGGGCGGGAATCTGTCGGTAACGCGTGGCACGATGCTCTCCATAGGGAATACATGGGGTCATAAGGGGTATATATGAGCACGCCTTGTGATTATGTATGACCACGGAGGTTTATGATTATGTTTAAAAATTTATGGGGTTTTACATGCTAAAACTACGATCTCATTATCAGGCACGCCGTAGAGGGGGACTCCGGAAATTTGGACCACCTGGGGTTCTTTAACGTGCACCTAAATCCAAGTACATGGGTGTTTTCGCATTTCGCACCCATCGAAATGCGGCCGCCGTGGCCGCGATTCGATCCCGCGACCTCGTGCTTGGCGGCCCAACACCATAACCACTAAGCGACCACGGCGGGTGATTATGATTATGAGTAATTAACGCTAAGAAAGCATAGCAAGGCTAATTACGATGACAATATTAAGCCTACATCAGACTCTCTGAAACTAATTAAGGGTAAGAAAGCCCAGCGAAGATTAGTAATTAATAATGTTGTGAAGAAGAAGACGTGCCTCGCGGCACAGACACATCGCCAACGCGCGGCTCGGCCCCGCTCGCGCTGTTGATTACTGTCGCCTTTTTTGGACAGTGCTTCGGGCTGTCTCGCCGTTCCCGGTCGCCGCGCTTTTGCCTTAGGAGCCGCCAATAAACTTCTTCTCAATTGGTGGAGGGGCTGGGACTCAAACCCCGTCGCTTGTAACCCTGGAGCTGCGATCAAGAACGCTATCGCCCGCCATGACCGACAGCTCATCCCGAACGGCGCCGACGCCACAGTCCGTCACTTGCACCGGCGTTGCACGACAACGCGACCCCAAGATCTTCAGCGGTGCAGACGACGAAGACGTAGAAGACTGGTTGGCGTCATATGAACGGGTGAGCGCGCACAACAAGTGGGATGATCCAGCGAAGTTAACCCACGTCATCTTTTATCTGGCTGGTGTTGCGCAACTCTGGTTTCACAACCACGAAAGTGACTTACCCACATGGTCAATCTTCAAGACAACCTTTACAGAAGTGTTCGGCCGACCCGCTGTTCGCAAACTGCGCGCTGAACAACGCTTGCGCGCCCGAGCACAGCAGTCGGCAGAAACATTCACGAGCTACATTGAAGACGTCGTGGACCTGTGTAAACGAGTCAACGCGGCAATGCCCGAAGCTGAGCGAATTCACCATATCCTGAAGGGCATCGATGACGGCGCTTTCCAGATGCTTCTCGCCAGGAATCCGCGCACTGTGTCCGAAGTCGTCAGCCTATGCCAAAGTTATGATGAGTTACGGAAGCAACGCGCTTCGACTCGGCGTGCTCTGGGCAGCGACGACTTGGTGGCAAGCCTTGACAGCATGTACGACCCATGCTCATTACTTCAACGGGTCAAGGACTTCGTGCGTGAGGAAGTTGCCCGCCAACTTTCTTTAGTCCCCTTCACTCAGGAGCCCACCTCCCGTCTTCCAAACACGCTCCGCACTCTCATCTCCGAAGAGGTCGCTCAAGTTGTCCCTTCCGCACATCATCAGCCGCCTGCAGCCACGAATCTCAACTCTGCTCTGGCAGTGCAGCCTGTCGCGACTCCTCCCACCTATGCGCAGCCAGTCCTGCCTGTGGCTGCGCCTCTTACGTACGCGCAGGCAGTACGCAGGCCTCCGCCTGCGTCTTTCGCGACCCATTCCCGACCGGTGCCACCGGAAGCCCATGCTGCATCTTGGACCGCACCGAGAGCTAATTCTTGGAGGACGCCTGATAATCGTCCCATCTGCTATTCTTGCTGCACTCCTGGACACGTCGCCCGATATTGCCGACGTCGGCCTCAAGCGTTCGGCGACGCCTCTCGGCCCTTCCAGTACGGCGGCCAGCCCTTTCGCCAATACGCCACTCCTTCCCACCAACCGTATGCTCGTGCTGACCTTCCAGAATTTCCTTCGCGTCGCTCGCCATCCCCTCGCCGACGCTCGCTCTCCCCAATGCGTCGGCGACCCACACCACCTGATCAGGAAAACTGAACGTCGCAGTTCACGAGGCAAGAACTGCGCCCCATTCGAACTGTCTAAGTCCTCGTGCCTGTCCTGCTAACGTGGTCGAAATTAGTGTAGAAGGTGTTCCTGCATTCGCTCTTGTGGATACCGGCGCAGCCATTTCTGTGATAGCCGCCAAACTGTGCCGTTCGCTGCGCAAGGTGACCACGCCGCTTTCTGGACTGTCGCTTCGTACGGCAAGCGCTCAGCACGTCACTCCGCACGCAGCCTGTACTGTACGTGTGCTTCTTCACGGCATTGTTTACATAGTCGAGTGCATTGTTCTTCCCACCTGCTCGCATGACGTCATCCTCGGATGGGACTTCTTATCCCGTCATAAAGCCGTGATCGACTGCGCATGCGCCGAAGTTGAATTTTCCCCTTGTGACGCACCCTTGCACGAAGATTGTGACCGCCCTTCTAAACTTACCGTGCGCGAGGACACAGATATTCCACCTGGCTCCTTCGCTCTCGTACCCGTCTCTTGCGATGCCATCACTGATGCAACGGTGCTCTTCACACCTTCCGACGTCTTCATGAGCCGTAAATCTCTCCGACTACCCTTCGCAACACTTGACGTGGCTGGCGGCTGTAGCAATATATACTTTTGCAATCCCCTCTGTGCGCCTATTACATTGCTCGTTGGTGAATGCCTTGGCATCGTGGAACTCCTCGACTCTTCGTCTTTGGTTGACGTCCCCGGAGACTCTTTTGATGTCGACTCCGGCCAGTCGTCTTCGATTTCCGCGCTTGAAGAGACGTCCAAGGATGCTTTCTCGAGTGCCATCGCCGATACCCTCACACCTGCCGAACGCGCCGACCTTCTTGATCTCCTACACCACTTTAGAAGTTCATTCGACGTTTCACAACCTCACTTGGGCCGCACGTCGGAAGTGCAGCACTACATTGACACCGGTTCACATCAGCCGTTACGTCAACGACCCTACCGCGTCTCGGCCGAAGAGCGTCGTGTGATTACCACCCACGTCGAAGATATGCTGCGCCGTGACGTTATTCAACCTTCGCACAGTCCCTGGGCATCGCCTGTCGTTCTAGTTCGCAAGAAGGACGGGTCTATTCGCTTTTGCGTCGACTACCGTCGGCTAAATAAGGTAACGCGCAAAGACGTCTATCCTTTGCCGCGCATCGACGACGCCCTCGACAGTCTTCAGGGAGCAGAATTCTTCTCGTCCCTTGACTTGCGTTCGGGGTACTGGCAGGTACCGGTGGCTGCAGCCGATCGCCAGAAAACCGCATTCATTACGCCTGACGGCTTATATGAATTTAACGTAATGCCGTTCGGGCTTTGTAACGCCCCTGCCACCTTTGAACGACTCATGGACAACACGCTGCGTGGCCTCAAGTGGTCCATATGTCTGTGTTACCTCGACGATGTCGTGGTTTTCTCGCCTGATTTTCCGACTCACCTGCTCCGCCTCAGACTTGTTTTGACCTGTCTAACGAACGCTGGCCTCCAACTCAACCTCAAGAAGTGCCGCTTCGCCGCGCGAGAGCTCACCATTTTAGGCCACGTTGTGTCCAAGCACGGCGTTCTACCCGATCCTGCAAAACTTCGAGCTGTCGCTGAGTTTCCGAAGCCTCAGACCATCAAAGAACTTCGGAGCTTTGTGGGCCTATGCTCATATTTCCGGCGCTTTGTTCGGAATTTCGCTTCGATCATGGCGCCATTGACTCAGCTTCTGCGCGGTGAGACCACCCTCTCCTCCTGGTCCCCTGCATGTGACTCCGCCTTCGCTACGCTGCGTCGTCTTCTCACCTCCCCACCTATTCTTCGCCATTTCGACCCGTCGGCTGCAACTGAGGTACACACAGATGCCAGCGGGGTCGGTCTCGGCGCCGTCCTCGCCCAACGAAAGCCAGGCTACCCCGAGTACGTAGTCGCCTATGCGAGTCGCACGCTGACGAAGCCTGAGGCCAATTACAGCGTGACGGAAAAAGAGTGCTTGGCCTTAGTATGGGCACTTGGCAAGTTCCGAGCATACCTGTACGGGCGCCCATTCGACTTGGTCACAGATCACCACGCGCTTTGTTGGCTTGCCAACTTGAAAGATCCCACTGGCCGCCTAGCCCGTCGGGCATCACGCATCCAGGAGTACGATATTCGCGTCGTATACCGCAATGGGCGAACACACTCCGACGCCGACGCCCTGTCTCGTTCACCTTTACCTCCAGACTCGGCCTACGGATCAACTTCCGCACACTCCATCTCATCTCTCGACATGGACTCCTTTGCCACCGCACAACGTCGTGACCCGTGGATCGCTTCTCTTTTCGACTATCTTTCTGGATCTTCGACTATCCCTGTATCCCGAACCCTCCGACGCCAAGCAGTTCATTTTGCCATTCGTGACCAGCTGCTCCCCCGACGCAATTACTCTCCTGAAGGCCGTCGGTGGCTTCTGGTGATTCCCCGCAGCTTAAGGTCACAAATATGTGCCGCTTTCCACAACGATCCACAGTGTGGCCACGCCGGAGTCTTCAAGACGTACGAACGAATTCGCCACCGCTACTACTGGCGCGGCATGTACAATTTTGTACAAAAGTTTGTTCGGTGCTGTCTTGACTGTCAACGCCGCAAATCGCCGCCTTTACGCCCGTCTGGTGCCTTGCAGCCGCTCCCGTGCCCTACCACACCCTTCGATCGCGTCGGCATCGACCTATACGGCCCGCTTCCTATGACTCCAGACGGCAATCGGTGGATCGTAGTTGCTGTTGACCACTTGACACGCTACGCCGAAACTGCTGCTTTACCAAGTGCTACGGCCCGGGATGTAGCCTTTTTCGTTCTACATCGCTTCGTGCTTCGACACGGCGTACCTCGAGAACTCCTCAGCGATCGAGGTCGCGCCTTCCTCTCCGAAGTCGTCAAAAGTTTGCTCTCGGAATGCCGTATTATTCATCGGACAAGCACGGCATACCATCCCCAGACTAACGGACTCACAGAGCGATTTAACCGCACACTTGGTGACAAGCTGTCGGTGTACGTGGCATCTGATCATGGTAACTGGGACCGCATCCTTCCATTCATCACGTTCGCGTACAACACCGCGATCCAGGCCACTACGGGATTTTCATCTTTCTTCCTCCTGTATGGCCGCCAGCCTACGCATACCATCGACACGCTCCTTCCATACCGTTCTGACGCCTCCGAGTGTCTACCTGTGTCCGACGTCGCCCGACAGGCCGAAGAATGCCGCCAGCTAGCGCGCTCCTTTACGGCCGAGCAACAGCAGCGCCAGAAAGAAAACCGCACCGACACGCTTCCGTAAACCACCTACGCTCCAGGCGTTCTTGTGTGGTTGCCTGTGCCTTTCCAGACTCCGGGGCTTTCCTCGAAACTCGTCCCAAAATTCGAAGGGCCTTACCGAGTCTTGGAGCAAACATCTCCGGTGAATTTTCTAAACGAGCCACTGTCACCACCTGAAGACTTGCGCCGGCGTGGACGTGACATTGTCCACGTCTCGCGTCTCAAGCCCTACCACGACCCTCTGCCTCCTGATTCTTAAGGCGCCAGGATGGCTCTTTTTGTCCGGGGGAAGATTGTGAAGAAGAAGACGCGCCTCGCGGCACAGACACATCGCCAACGCGCGGCTCGGCCCCGCTCGCGCTGTTGATTACTGTCGCCTTTTTTGGACAGTGCTTCGGGCTGTCTCGCCGTTCCCGGTCGCCGCGCTTTTGCCTTAGGAGCCGCCAATAAACCTCTTCTCAATGTAATCAGTCTAATTAGGTGTAATGATAATTAAAGCATGATCGAGAAATCAACAACAGGAATCAAGGGCACTTAGGACTATTTCAGCCAAATTTTGATTGCATAAATTAAATTTATTATGTTCTGCCCGGTATAATTAAAAGTAATTATTACAACGCAAGCATTATTATCAGGGTAATTACGATTGCATTAATATCTCGAAATCAGGTTACTTGCGACTATTTAGATAACCTCAACAGGTCATTGCAATACTTGCAGCGCATAACGTCCTCCTTGACACCGTGAGGCGCGCTGTGCGTAACTCAGCCATGCGATCAATCATTCGTTTCGTAGGTGCAAGATGCGCGGCTGGAAATAAAGCTTACGTATTATGTAACAAGTCCCAGTTGGCTTCTATTACTTCTATTTTGCCGTATTTCAAAACTTGTAAAGCAGGCAAGTATTCCGTAAGGGTGAGTCTAAAACTAATGTATTGGCGCGTACCGAATGATATATATATATATATATATATATATATAGCGTAACAAATAATAAAAAGCGCCTGCATAAAAAGCGTATATAAAGCGCCTTCATAGAAGCTCGCTACAGGTCTCTGCCTCAGAGAATGTAGACGTTCATTCAATCCGGATTTTGTATGACGCGTTATTAGGGCACCAACAGCACAAAGGAGAAAACGAGCATACGCTTGAGCGATGCGACCACCCCATTTCCTGTTACATATATATATATAACAGGAAATAGGGTATATATAACAGAAAATAGGGTGGTAGCATCGCTCCAGCGTATGCTCGTTTTCTCCTTTGTGCTGTTGGTGCCCTAATAACGCGTCATACAAAATCCGGATTGAATGAACGTCTACATTCTCTGAGGCAGAGACCTGTAGTGAGCTTCTATCAAGGCGCTTTCACTCTTCTTTTTTTGCTTGCCACACTTGATCGGAGGTTGCCAAGTGCAAGCCGGTAGCGAAAATGAACCGTAATTGGGGTTTTTGCCGCTCATATGCTTTGAAAACTCCTTTGTACCTAAAAGTGAATAACGCATGCTGGAGTGAAATGCGCTACATTACATCGCTTAAGTGCCTCCTCTAAGAAACGTAGTCAAACGACGTCATTAGCTGACTTTACGACGTAGGTAGTTTGAGAACACATGAACAGAAACCACCCAAAGGAGTTTAAAACCGCGTCATCTAGAACCTTGCTCAAAATCTCGGGAATAAATACTACCATGATACTCCAGAAGCCCTCACAAGATCCGTTCCTTCCAGTTATGCATACACTCGGCAACAGGCACGGCCACGCTATTGCAAGACATGCCGTGGCAGTGCTTCGACCAAAATATTGGAGACATTTAGCCTGTCCGCTATTGTAGCAAACGGGAGCGGTTTGGGCGGATTGCCGGATTTGCGGGGCGTAGACGTGAGCGGCTGGAGTGGCGCATCCGCCTGGTGGCGTAGAGTTTAACCAGGCAAACACAGAGCTAAAACTGCAGTAACCCACTATATCCTCCTTCGCTGCTGGTGCAAATTTTTGGCAGCGGCGTAATTTTGAACACGATTACCCCGCTGTCGCAAATTCACAACAGCAGCTAGACAGAATATAGTAATTAGCTTTGTGTTTTTTTGCTTGAGCTTTGCGCCAGTAGCTGGCGCCACCAATCTGGCCGCTCACGTTTACGCCCCCGCTAAACCGGCAAACCGCCCGCGCTTGCCGGAATACCGGAGGCACTAAAATTCTCTATTGCTGTGTTGACTTCAGCGAGCGTCGAAGAAAAGTACGTAAGATGGCGCGGATCGCGTAAATGTTTGCTTGGGCGCAGAACTGAACAATTTATAACTGTCAGTTGGCTGAGTTGCGAGAGCGCTATATGGAGCATGGCCGTATTTGTTTGTTTACGCGTGCATGCAAGCAGTACGGCTGTTCCACTTCTGCCGAAGCTCCAGCTCCTGCATCAAGCCAGCCATCGTGACGTTGTGTCGTCTTTGTCTCGTACACTACGAGAAAATTTGGTTCCAGTAATACAAGTTGAGGTGACATATTCTCAAAAACACGGAACTTGGCGCCATAACCGCCAGGAATAGCTCTCTGGAATAGCTGCAAAAACTTTGTGAAGGAAGTAAAAAAAGCATTGCGACTATCCTCCCCAACAACCTCCACGCCGAAGGACTGAATACTCACGTTTTTACCTGCAAAAACACGGTCAACAGGGGAGTAAATTTTTAACCCGACTGGTACGTAGTATAATAAAAACCAGAAACGGGAATGCGTTAAGGGACAAGCGATTTACTCCCATTTCGCCTTACTTTTGTGTACAGTGCAGGGAGAACTACCAAAGTTTCACTTGAATACAGCCCCGAACATGCCCGCTAATTTGCATATCAGCACCCTTCGCGCACCATTGAAGCTCATCCAAAAGGTGTGCCACGTCTTTTGCAGTGTGAACGGGAGACAAGTCCTTAGAGTCTTGTTCGTAACCTTGTCGGGACCAGGTGCTGATTTGCCATTAAGGTCGTGGAGAGCTGCGCGGATCTCTGACTCGTGAAATTCTTCATCGAGTGTCACATTTGTCTCTCCAGTGTAATCCCCGTGTTGAACATCGGGCCGTCGAGGGAAGTACTTGGCTAGCAGGCGTGTCACGAGCTGGTGATCACTCGTGGTAGCCTGTTCCTTGTGCAAAAGGCGTTGCAGGTTTGCTTGCTGAGCAGACTTGCTCTGCGTTTCCCCCAAGAGGTGACGAAGGAGACGCCACGTGCTGCCATTGTGGAGCTGCCCATCGACTGCGTTGCAGATGTCATACCACTGTTGGCGGCTTAAGGTCCGGCAATGGTCTTCCAGCTGGCGATTGATATGTGCGATCTTCTTACGAAGCTTTCGGTTGTGCCTTTGCTGCTTCCATCTTGCGTTTAGTGACGTCTTGGCTTCCCAGAGGTGGGCTAGTCGGCTGTCGATCTTGTCAACCTGGAATTCGGGTGCGAGCGTCTGCGTCGCCTTGTTCATGTCGTCGTTGAGCGTCTCCATCCATGCCTCGATGTCATCGATGTTCTCCTCACCTCTCTGTTCAGCTCGCTGCTTTCGGAATTTGTCCCAGTCCGTCCATTTGAATAGCTTAGGAAAAGGGGGTGTACCCGCCTGAGGAATTCGTGTTTCTATGATCATGTGGTCACTACCGAGATCTTCAAAGGTATTGCGCCACATTGCTTGAGGGATGTTACGGACCGCCGTGAGGTCTGGTGTCGTGTCCCGTGCCGTAGAGGTGCCCGTGCGGGTTGGCGCCGTGGGATCGGTAATAAGAGTTAATTCGGCATCATGTAGGTCCTGCCACAGGCGTCGACCTTTGGCGGTAGTGTAGCCATAGCCCCAGGCTTCGTTCGGGGCGTTAAAATCTCCCCCCACCAGAAACGGGTTTGCGCCCGCCAAGGCAAGCGCCCCTCGGAACAGAGAGAGGAAACGAGCCCGTGAGTGAGCCGGATTACTATATACGTTGAGGAGAAATAAACTGTGGTTGCGTGTTCTATTGGGAAGGAGCTCTACAAGCATGTTTTCCGCATGTGTGCCGCTTACGCTGTGTTCTTGCACCACTATTCCTTTCCGAATTAAAATTGCAAGTCCGCGATCAACGGGAATCGGCGAGGCATTCGCAGTGTAACCTGGAAGTTTTGGTACGGTACAAGTAGGGAATTATCTAGTGCTCAAGCAATGTTTTTAGACTTTGCTAAGGCGCTTGACACTGTTTCTCATGATCTATTACTAATTAAACTCGGTTCTGTTAATACTAACGATCAGATATTAGGCTGGAATAAAGGTTTTCTTTCCAACCGTAGTCAATATGCCTCATTTAATCATTATGACTCATCTCTTGTTTCCGTAACTTCTGGCGTACCTCAAGGTTCTGTGTTGGGTCCTCTCCTCTTTTTCATTTACATTAATGATCTTCCTGATAACGTTATCTCCCATATAAGTCTTTTCACAGAAGTTTGTGTGCTTTATCGTTCAATTACTAATCCCTCTGATGACGCATGTTTGCGATCGGGCTTGAACGCAATTTCTTCATGGTGCAGCAAATGGCTCATGACACTTAACATCACTAAGTGCAAACACCTTCGTATTTCCAGCCGTACTCCTGATTACACCCCTCGCTATCCCCTTAATAAGAATCCGTTATCTGTCTCATCATACAAATATCTGGGTATTCACTTAACACACAATCTGTCCTCGAAAATGCACGTGAACCACATGTCTAACGAGGCTAACCGCACGCGCGGATTCTTACGGCGCCATTTCATAGCTTCTAACAGCACCGTTAAGCTTCATCTGTATAGGACGTTAATAAAATCTAAACTAGAATATGCTCACTCCATTTGGGATCCTAATCCGATACCTTTAATTACCACTTTAGAGTCTGTTCAAAACCACGTCGCCCGTTTTATTGTTTCAAATTATTCTCAAACAGCAAGCGTATCTGCAATGAAATCTGCACTTGGTCTTCCCGTTGGTCCTTTGGCCGTAAATATTTTCACTTATGTCTTTTTCAAAGAATTTATGATACCAACCCTATTCTGAAAGATATTCTCTCTCCATCTTACATATCTTCACGCACCGACCACAACTTCATGGTAGGAATACCGCAGTGCCAAACTAGCATTTGTATTAATTCATTTATTCCTGGAACTGGAAATGACTGGAACCACCCCCTGCCTTCATCGCTGCCATCACCGACGTCAACAAATTTAAGAAAACTGCCGCCGTCTTTGTATGCCCCTCCTTTCTGTAATGCCTCTGGCCCTGAGAGTACTGAAATAAATAAATAAATAAATGAATAAATAAATAAATAAATAAATAAATAAATAAATAAATAAATAAATGTGCAGAAGGCAACACAAGTAAAGCTCTCATCATTTCTGACCAGTAGACCTAGGCCATCCTGTGAAATCGTCTCCCACACACGTTGGCAGACGTCCGTCCACTGCCGGCCACATACTGGAAATACTGCGGACTAATGCGTGTACGTTCTGTACGCCATAACACTCTCTTTTGTTCGTCCCAGTGACATGAAAATGTAGACTTATCTGAGAAATCCACATACTTGAACTCCTCCTCGCTCCAGCTACGGTGTTCATTAGGGAACCTCAGGCCAGATGCTTTGTTGGCTGCTGTGACAAGAGGATTCTGAGCGGTGATGCGACTTCGCGCCCCCGATTTCCTGAGTCTTCGCCGTACTGTTATATCACTCATATTATCCAAGAGGACTTCGCACAAATTTTGTAGTATCAAATTGCTCGTCGTTCACTGCAGCAACAGTGCAAAGATCTTGGCCATTCGAAGGTGATCGATGTCGTCTGATGCGGCGCATCGTTTATAATTCATTTGGCCTCAGTGAGTCTAGACAATACTACTGACGGTCTTGAAAAGATGGCTTGTCAGCAGAGCAATATTGCGTTTCGCGAAAGCCTTTTTAGGCATTTGTATGATATCTTGTATGATACCTTAGTAACTTGCGATTCGCTGATGATATTGCCTTGCTTAGGAACTCAGGGGACCAATTGCAATGCATGCTCACTGACCTGGAGAGGCAAAGCAGAAGAGTGGGTCTAAAAATTTATCTGCAGAAAACTAAAGTAATGCTTAACAGTCTCGGAAGAGAACAGCAATGTACAATAGGCAGCGAGGCACTGGAAGTCGTAAGGGAATACATCTACTTAGGGCAGGTAGTGACGGCGGATCCGGATCATGAAACGGAAATAATCAGAAGAATAACAATGGGCTGGGGTGCGTTTGGCAGGCATTCTCAGATCATGAACAGCAGGTTGCCATTATCCCTCAAGAGAAAAGTATATAATAGCTGTGTCTTACCAGTACTCACCTACGGGGCAGAAACCTGGACGCTTACGAAAACGGTTCTATTCAAATTGAGGACGACGCAACGAGCTATGGAAAGAAGAATGATATGTGTAACGTTAAGGGATAAGAAAAGAGCAGATTGGGTGAGGGAACAAACGCGAGTTAATGACATCTTAGTTGAAATGAAGAAAAAGAAATGGGCATGGGCAGGACATGTTGTGAGGAGGCAAGATAACCGATGGTCATTAAGGGTTACGGACTGGATGCCAAGGGAAGGGAAGCGTAGCAGGGGGCGGCAGAAAGTTAGGTTCACAGTTGGCTATTGTATGTTGGTCCCTGTAGCGTTCTCCGCAAGTGCTTCCAAAAAAGCTTAGACTATCATGGATGGACTAAATAAATTCACACAAACGAGTTTGCCATCATTGTCTTCATTTTCTTCTATTCATCCGTCTACATTGGTTCGAACGTAACCACACAGCAGTAAAGTTTCAACTGACTAGTCATCAAGTCGATGAATATAAACGGTTGTTTTGAATTACGAGCCAAGATGAAGTGGGGGTGGCAGCACGGCAGCGGCAGTGGCGCATAACCACGCATGGCTTGTTTTAGGGATTCTGCCGCTTATCGTCAGCAGTGCAGAGGCCAGTTCAGCAACGGTGGACGTCACCTGTATGAGCCAATTGGATCGTCAAGCAGCAGTGACATCGGCAACCGACCGCGGGCATATAAAGCCAGCACTGCACTCGGCTACCTTCAGTGGGGGCGGCAGCACGGCAGCGGCGGTGGCGCGTAACCACGCATGGCTTGTTTTACATGTTCTGCCGCTTATCGTCAGCAGTGCGAAGCCCAGTTCAGCAACGGTGGACGTCGCCTGAATGGGCTAATTGGATCGTCAAGCAGCAGCGACATCGGCAACTGACAGCGGGCATATAAAGCCAGCAATGCACTCGGCTACCTTCAGGGGAGGCAGCACGGCAGCGGCATTGGCGCATAACCACGCATGGCTTGTTTTACAGGTGCTACCGCTTATCGTAAGTAGTGCGGAGCCCAGTTCAGCAACGGTGGACGTCGCCTGAATGGGCCAATCGGATCGTCAAGCAGCAGTGACATCGGCAACGGACAGCGGGCATATAAAGCCAGCAATGCACTCGGCTACCTTCAGTGGGGGCAGCACGGCAGCGGCAATGGCGCATAACCACGCATGGCTTGTTTTACATGTTCTGCCGCTTATCGTCAGCAGTGCGAAGCCCAGTTCAGCAATGGTGGACGTCGCCTGAATGGGCTAATTGGATCGTCAAGCAGTAGTGACATCGGCAACTGACAGCGGGCATATAAAGCCAGCAATGCACTCGGCTACCTTCAGGGGAGGCAGCACGGCAGCGGCATTGGCGCATAACCACGCATGGCTTGTTTTAGGGATTCTGCCGCTTATCGTAAGTAGTGCGAAGCCCAGTTCAGCAACGGTGGACGTTACCTGGATGGGCCAATTGGATCGTCAAGCAGCAGTGACATCGGCAACGGACAGCAGGCATATGAAGCCAACACTGCACTCGGCTACCTTCAGTGGGGGCAGCAGCACGGAAGCGGCAATGGCGCATAACCACGCATGGCTTGTTTTACAGATTCTGCCGCTTATCGTAAGTAGTGCGAAGCCCAGTTCAGCAACGGTGGACGTTACCTGGATGGGCCAATTGGATCGTCAAGCAGCAGTGACATTGGCAACGGACAGCGGGCATATAAAGCCAACACTGCACTCGGCTACCTTCAGTGGGGGCGGCAGCGAGGCAGCGGCAATGGCGCATAACCACGCATGGCTTGTTTTAGAGGTTGGTTATTACTCTCATGTATCAAGACTACGGTAAAATTGCCTATGTCTATTGGTGCTGCCCCTCCCTGTGAAGTGTTTTGAAGTTTTGAGCATGTGGTGGTTAGATCTAAAGCTCTTGCTTTCCGGGGACGTGGGAACAAAACCTGGCCCAACTGTGGAAGAAATGCTGAAACAAATTTTGGATCAGCAAATTCAAATGGACAACAGGCTTGCTAGCTTGGAAGAGAGCCTGGTTAAAATTACGAGTCAATGTGCTTGGGTGGAAATTCTAGAAAGAACGATGGAAGACGTTAAACGAACAGTTCAGTATCAACAACAGCGACAACTGATTTAGAAGACCGGGCGCGACCGGATAATGTTATTGTATTTGGCGTTTCCGAGACTGAAAACGAAACGCGTGAAGACATCGAGCAGCGAGTTGTACAAAATATTTTTCCGACAAACTTAGCATCGCGATTTCATCAGTTGAAATAATACATAGGCTTGGTCAAAAGAAACCATCACGCAATAGACCTGTTATCCTTTAGATTGTACGATTACAATGAAAAGGTGGCAATCTTTAGGAACTGCAAAGAACTCAAAGGAACGAAAATTAGTGTTCCTAACGACTGTTCGCCGGAAACAGTCGCAAAAAGAAGACTACTTTGGAAATCTGCTCAGACTGATAAACGCGATAGCGCAAAGGTCGGTCTTGTTCACGATAAGCTTTTCATCAATAGCATTATTTACACATGGGACTTTGAGCAGGATGTGCGCATGAGACTGCGCAATGAACGACCACCTGCTACCGAAAAAGTTGACTGACGCGCAAGGCACCCCGAAATAAGTTTACTCAACATTAACGCACGGAGCATAGTGAATAAGGCAGAACAGCTTGAATACTTGTCATCGCTTCACGACGCAGAGCTCATAGCCATAACAGAAACGTGGTTGCACAGTGACGTGAAGGACGATGAGGTATTTCCAAGCACTTACAATGAAATCAGCAATGATAGAGCAACACGAGGCGGTGGCGTGGCTCTTCTAGTGAAGAAACCACTCAGATATGAAACTGTGCCATCCATAAATGGGCATGAAAGTGTGTGGTGCAAACTATTTATTGGCAATACGATTTTCCTAGTTGGTGTTATCTGTAGAGCCCCCGGAAGCCCCGTTGAATTTTTGTATGCGCTTGACCAGCATTTAAATAACATAACGAATGCCAGAAGTAGAATTATTTTAACAGGGGATTTTAGTTTACCAGGTGTCGATTGAGATGCGAGAATTACGGGGCCAGTAGAAGAGCCTTGCGCTGATATAATGTTCGAGATTATGCTTAAGCATAACTTGATTCATGTAGTTCATGAGCCGACGAGGACACAGGGGCAAAGTCAATCTACGCTGGATTTGTTATTTTTGACTAACGGACCATTTCATTATAGTGTCGACATTGAGGAAGGCATATCGGATCATAAAACAGTAGTAGCAATTTTAAGTATAGGAAACACGCAATTAGAAAAAAAATCCCTCTGTATATATGCATAATTTTAATCGGGCTGACGACACGTCGGTCATCGACTACTTAGAACGCGCTCTAGATAATATGCCGGTTGATAATGACATAAATAGGGTTTGGAGATACCTTGTATCAGTTGTTCGCGCATGTTTAGAAAAATATGTGCCCAAGAAAATCAAGCGCATAGGAAAACACAGTCCATGGGCAACTAGAAACATTATTCATTTGAATCGGTGACTGAATCGTGCACGTAGAAGGATACCAAGGCGATGTGCAGAACTAGCAGTCTCAGTACGCAAGTTAGAAAATAATTAAAAGACGCGAAAGAGGCATTTTTTTCAACAACACTGGTGGATTACTTGCAAAACTCTCCTCAGAAATTCTGGAATTACTTATCTCGTTCTACGTGCAACATTAATGAAATTAAGGTAGACGGAAATGTCTGAACTAAACCAGCTTTCATCGCACAGGCTTTTAACAGCATGTTTAACTCTGTATTTACACCTGGCAGTAATAGGCACCCCGTTCTGTTCCGTTCCTCCGAATTCCGTTCCTCCGAATTCCGTTCCTCCGAATTCCGTTCCTCCGAAGGATAACTCAGCACGTTGCTCGCAGCCTGAACGGCTCTCTTTCCTGCTTGTAAATTGTCGCAGCATAACGAACAAAGTCGATAACTTCATGTCTTTAGTAGCCACTGTTAAACTTCAGATTGTGATGGGCACCGAATCATGGTTAGACAAGGCTATACCTAATGTAGAAATCTTTCCGCCTTGTTTTACTGTCTATCGGAAAGATAGGCATGGACATGGCGAGGGAGTATTCATTTTGATATCAAATGCATTGCAAAGTACACAAATTTTATTTGAAAACAATTCTGAGTCTGTCTGAGGCCTTGTGAAATTGCCTAACGGAAACAATGTAGTGTACGGGACATTCTACCGCCCACCCGGCAGCAGCGACTCATTCGGATTGCTGTCTGAGATGCTATCCCTTCTGCCTAATAGCGTATTTCTAGGATTGGATTTCAATTTGCTAGACTTCAACTGGAATGCCGGATGTGTGGCTGGTAATAGGTCCCGTATTTACACAGAGTTCGAAGAACTGTTCAGATTAAATGGATTGCAGCAGTACGTACTGGAACCTACGCGAGAAAATGCAATTCTAGACTTAGTACTTTGCAATGAGCCGAACATAATATCAAAAGTTACTGTTTGCCCAGGTATTTGTGTCCACAGGGCAGTTGTCATAGAACTGAACGTACAGCGAGTACCGATGGCGCAAATTCCGCAAAGAAAAGTGTACAGCTACGGCAGAGGAGACTGTGCTGCTATCAGGACCAAACTTTCCAATATATGTCAAATGCACGCTGTCCGTTAACTTTGTGGTCAGCATTTCGGGACAAAATACTTAAACTAGTCGAAATTCATGTTCCATGCACGTACCTGCGCCAACGAAAAAAACAAAAACCTTGGTTTAACGTAGAAATACGTAAACTTATAAGGAAAGTAAGACTAACGTATAAAACATTTTCTGCCGACACCAGTCTGGCAAATCAGAAACGCTTGCAAGAGATAAATAAGCTATTGAACGCAACAATTAAATCTGCCAGAGATACCTTCATTGTTAAATTAAAGAAGGACTTGAGAGAAAACCCAAAATCTTTATGCAAATATGTAAAACAAAATAGAAAAGAAGTCATATCAATACCATCTTTAACTGTTGACGGTAAAACCATGACGTCGGACTATCAGAGGGCGGAACGCTTCAACCAATACTTCCAATCTGTGTTTTCGCTATTACCTGCTGGGGAGACTTCGCTTTTGAACAACGCCAATCAAGGCGATATGATGCCAGACATTGAATTTGACGTTAGTGGCGTCGACTCTTTATTACGGCATTTAGATGACACGAAAGCAATTGGACCTGATTGAATATCCCCAGTGGTCCTTAAAGAGTGTCATAGCATCATTTCTGCGTATTTAACGATAATTTGTAAGCTTTCCCTTGAAAGAGGCCTCATTCCCCAAGATTGGAAAACGGCAAGCGTGACACCCGTTTTTAAATCGGGCGATAGAAAACTAAGAGAAAACTATAGGCCGATTTCACTAACGTCAATATGTTGCAAAATATTCGAACACATTTTATATAGTAACATATCTGCATTCCTTGACTCAAATGCTTTTTTAAAACCTTCCCAGCACGGATTCCGAAAAGGTTATTCCTGCAACACACAACTAATAGAATTCCAGCACTTCTTATCTAAAACCATTGATAACAATAGCCAGGTAGACGCGGTTTTTATTGATTTTCAAAAAGCTTTCGATATTGTGTCCTATAAGCTCCTAGATGTAAAGCTTGCTGCATTACATATAAACGAAAACGTTCAAAGTTTGATACGAAACTACCTAAACGGAAGAACCCAGTCTGCTGTCCTAAACAACGCTGCATCTTCACCAATAACTGTTTGTTCGGGCGGTCCTCAGGGAAGCGTACTGGGCCCCTTGTTATTTTTGATCTACATAAATGACATTGTCGAACTAACTACATCACCCATAAAACTATTTGCTGATGACTGTGTGATTTACAGATACATTACCACTGAAGATGACGTAGATTTATTGCAAACAGATTTAGATAAGGTAACGATCTGGTGTAAAAAATGGACCATGAATTTAAATGTAAAAAAGTGCAGTAGCGTAAGTTTTTTAGAAAATTATCCAAATTTCAGCACTGATATAACATCAATAATATAACATCAATTATCGACATACAATCAGAATATAAGTATTTAGGAGTCTATTTTACCGAATCACTCACTTGGCATAAACAGATCGACACTGTCATAGCAAAAGCTAGTAGGATGTTACATTTTATTCACAGAAATTTTAAACAGGCAACACGCGAAGTTAAAGAAACTTTATACTTCTTACATGGTAGAACAATACTTGATTATGCTTGTGTAATATGGGATCCCTATCAAGATTACCTCATTAATAGACTGGAAAAACTACAGAACCAAGCAGTAAGGTTTGTTTGCAACAATTACAGCCTGTACTCTAGCGTTTCCGAAATGATGGCCACTGTAGGATGGGATCTACTACATATGCCTAGGCAGAAGTTAAGGCTTAAACTATTGCACCAAATATATAATAATCAGACAGGTATTAATCGCTATAACTATCTCCTGGAACAAGATTATATATCGACTCGCTGTGATAACAACAAAAAGATCTCAGCCTATAACTGCAGAACAACACTTTTTACTACTCTTTTTTCCCCAAATCAATTAGACAATGGAACAGTTTATCAAATGATATAGGAAATGTGTCAAATAACGAACTATTTTATTCAATGCTGTGACGGCACTCTTGTAAAACAAATGTATGTGTTATATATCTTGGAACCTGCTTGTTTCACGTTACTTGTATGCCTTTCTCTAAAAGCTACTGTAGTGCTTCTGTTTGTGAGTATATCTGTCCAAAAGCTTTTCTGTATCACTGGTTATATTTTGTTCCCCCCTACGTAATGCCTTTATGGCGATGTAGGTACTCTGTAAATAAATAAATCAATAAATAAATGCGAGCGATGTTTTGTTGCTGTATGAAGACAGAAATGATACTGTACTTCCTCGAGAAGGCATTCTAGCACTGTTTCTAAAACTGGATACCAAAAAATCTTGTGGCCCCGATAAGATACCCAATGCGTTTTGAAGGTGTTACTGTGAATAGATATCGCATTTTTGTCTAGAATTTTTGCAATATTATGTCGTATCAGAGGGGTGCCAGAAGATTGGCTCCTTGCACGCATCGTACCTATCTTTAAAGCGGGCAATAAGTTATTGGCGGAAAACTATCCGCCAATTTCTATTACATGATCCGCGTGCAAAATATTGGAACACATAATATCGAAACATCTGGTTGAATATATAGAAAATAACAACTTAATTAAATTATGGGGTTTTACGTGCCAAAACAACTTTCTGATTATGAGGCACGCCGTAGTGTAGGACTCCGGAAATTTCGACCACCTGGGGTTCTTTATCGTGCAAAGTACTTCGCATTTCGCCCCCATCGAAATGCGGCCGCCGTGGCCGGGATACGATCTCGCGAACTCGTGCTCAACAGCCCAACACCATAGCCACGGAGCAACCACGGCGGCTAGAAAATAACAACTTATTCCACAGTAAGCAGCATGGCTTTCGCCAACGTCTGTCAACAGTGACGCAGCTTTTTGAGGTGTCTCATGCTTTCGGCGTCGAAATTAACAACAACGAACAAGTTGATGTTATAGCAATTGATTTTTCGAAAGCTTTTGACTGGGTCTGTCACACAAAACCTATTGAGAAATTGTATAAACTTGGTGTTAATACGCAAATTGTGAAATGGATCCATGCGTACCTTACAAATAGAAAGCAATATGTTCAAATAGCAGGCGAAAGACCATCCTCCATACCTGTTTTATCTCGTGTGCCACAGGGCTCGGTTTTAGGACCAATTTTGTTTCTGTTATGTGTAAATGACATTGCTAATGACTTGCATCCTAACATTGAACTGCGTCTATTTGCGGATGATTGCCTTATTTATTGTGGCGTTAAGAATGTCCACGATCAAATGTTGTTGAACGAATGCTTGCAAAGAATTTATGACTGGTGTGTTACGTGGGACTTGAAAATTAATTTCGATAAATCAGCTTACATGACTGTATCTAACAAGAAAACCCCGTTGCTTTTCTCTTACAGAATAAATTATAGCCCACTTCAACATGTTAGTAAGCTTAAGTCACAATCGCGCACAATTTGAATTGGAACGCACACATTAAAAACATTTGTGGTTCTGCTCAACGCATACTCGGTCTGCTAAGGCAAAGGTTGAAAGATGCTACACCCGAGGTAAAGCTCAAGGCGTACAAAACAGTTGTACGGCCCACACTGGAATACGCATGTATAGTCTGGGATCCGCACCAAATGGGCTTGATAAATAAACTGGAACTAATTCAAAGACTAGCCGGACGGTTTACCTTTAATGCTTATCAAAGGACGCAGTCTGTGACGGCGTTATCTCGTGTCAGTTTGCCCGAACTCGCGACGCGCAGAAAAATAGCCAGGTTTAAATTCTTGTGCCAGCTGTATAACAATAAATTGAACTTGGACTCCAGGCTATACTTGCGTCCCCCTGGACGAGTGGCCCCACGTACAGGCCACCCTCATGCTGTAATGCCCTATGTGCCGCGCGTTGATGCCTTCAAATTTTCCTTTCTTGTGAAAACTATAGTCGTTTGGAACAACCTTGACGCAGATGTATTTATTGAAACGCACACAACTGAATCATTTGAGCGTAAACTCTCATGTGTTTGCTGAATGCATTGTTTCTTTATTGCGGAACTGGTGTTGCGTGCTTGTGGAAAATTCTTTTCCCCCAACCCCTGTAACAGGCCGCAAGGGCTAACAGTATTGGAAATAAATAAAATAAATAAATAAATAGTTTAGTGTGAGGTGTTAATGTACTAAACAGAACAGAGTCGTTATGCAAAATAGAAGTGAGCCGTGCAGACAGGACACAAGAGTAGAGAAGTGGACAACATGAACGCCGCTTCTCTACTCTTGTGTCCTGTCTGCACGCCTCACTTCTATTTTGCGTAATGAATCCTCACTTCCTAGCTCAGCTTTCTGTCGTTCTAAGAACAGAGTTGGTTGCTTGGAGTCGATCACAAACAGAAACCTATACAAGTCCGATCCTATTAAAGAATATCTACCCCGAGATATACGAGAGCGATATATGCAAGCAATGCTAGTCTGCTAGAGCCACCCTTCAACATATGTTGTGGATATGTAAAATATATGAACATAAAATGACAGTCTCCCAGGAAAATCTAAGGGCGTGGTGGTCGGCCGTGCTGCTGAGCTCAGAATGACAACACCAACTATGGTCCATCCAGCAAGCCACGGAAGCCGTACGGGGGCAATAGCCCCCAGTCGCCATCTAGACAGCCCCCGGTCGGCGCCTCAAAATTGCAGGCTTCTAGATAAAGTTATCTGACTCACTCAAGACGCAAAGGTCCGTCAAATGGTTTCTGTAAAAACCAAAAAATGGCAAAAGCAAAAGAGGAAGAAAGATGACTCCCTGTAGGTCACTGTGACTGTGGCTGTCGGTGTCCAGCGAAATGCCGTATAAACGGCCCTTTTCGACAAACGCAGGCGCGGTGGGACTGTTAACAATTAGCGGAATATATATATATATATATATATATATATATATATATATATATACATTCCTATATGAATACAACAATTAGCGGAAGAGCGCCCCCTTCTCCCTCGGTTTTCTAGACTGCCATCCGCGCATCGCTGTAAGTCGGTTTCGAGGGTATTCGCCACGCTTTCGCTAGCTGTCGCTCAAATTTCTCACCAAAGAACACAAGCATTCGATCGCTTCGCGATATTGCGAGCTCTCCCCTCGAGCCCGTCACTTGCGGGCAGCCTCCTGGGCACGGTCCTCGCTGGTCCGCGCCGCTCACCGCTCTCACTCACGGTCCCGATGTCGTTCTTCGGCAGTACGCACTACAACAGGCATCCCCATACCAGCGCACGCAACCTACTAACTATTCTGTTCTTTGCGTAGGCACGGAAATGCAGCTGACGGCTTCTTAGCAACCACCTGTGACATCAAATAATCTATGAGCACTGCGGCTATTAGTGTTCCCTCGGCGTATCCAAACCGAGCAGCTCGTTAAGCCAGGAGCTGGGGTTTCTGTTCACGCTTCGAGACATGTCTAACGTTACCAATCAACATCAAATTCTTCTCCAACCAGAGTCTGTCGGACACCGCACAACTGAATCCGAAATGTCTTTGCAGAAAGTTCTTATGAAATTTCGCTTGCGCACAGTTGTGCTTGTCCAATTCACTGCCGTGGTACCTGCGTCGCTTCGCCACATTCTCAGCTTCGCGGAACCCGTCTTCCTGTACGGGCAGGCTCTCAGGCACAATCTTCGCTGCTACTCGCCCCCTGTTTCCTAGCCTTCGTCTTGCTACGCCAGATGTCAGCACATGCCTTATTCGCTTGCTTCGCCTCTTCATAGAGGGTGGAGGGATTTAGTATTGGGGTAAAGCCCTTGGTAATTTGAAAGTAGCGACACTCTCCTCCCCGTGGCTCACTAAGGTGACTCTTTGGGCATGTTGCTAGGACATGAATGCACCTTCTTGCGCATGTGCCTGCGCTCATGGGTCTGGGCCTCTTCTTCGTCTTATGCGCAAAAAGCTGCATTCACGTACCCGCAGCGCTTTCTTGCTCAATCCTGCTAGCCCGCCTGCTGCGCGCGCTGCGCACGGCACACTCTTTCTCCTTGGCTCCTGCGGACGGGCCTCAGTATTCTGTGGAGACGCATAGTTTTGGACCAGTTGCACGCTCCAGTTGTGTAGAAAATTTTATGAAATGCTGAAGGCAGCGTTGATGAGGAGGTTGGTTTTTTTCTTAAAGCCATGTGAACAGGGCATACTGATGTAAAAGCAACTTTTAGGCGAATCCGCACATTTTTTAAATATATGATTTACTTTGTGCATCTGATCTAGTATTGCTTGTGGCACATCCCTCTATATTTGATTTATTTTCTTGCCTCTGCACGCATCAGCACTGCAGGTATGATATTCAGCGCGCCTTCGTACAATGAACTAGTGGCGAGCGCATCGTCCGTCCAGGTGTTTGTTGTATCAGTGTGAAAGTAGCTATGTGTAAGTAGCTGTGTAGTTCAATGAGAAAGTGAATAGAACGGCTGTGCAATTTCAGTGCGAGCAAGCGTGCGCATACACGAAAACACCCTTCCACGTTTCCTGTATCTGTGACAAAATAATCGTCAGCCACTCATGCGTTCGTTGCAGCCCAATTCAAACCAAATGCACGAACGGAAAGATAATGAAGGAACTCCGCTGGAGTTGTCTAAGTATCCGTAAGCATGCCCCCAAATTTCTGTTGGCCTAAAAGAAATTAAAGTTGAATGAAGTCCTAATTTCAAGTTGACCCATCCCTACTATAAGCTACCCCATGCATATTCTAAAGAACTGCATGTCTCTCTGTGGGTAATCTTCTTCTATTAAATTTTTGGGTGTAAGAATTGTTCCCTATGGTTTATAAGGTTACCAATCATCTACATTTACACATTACAATGATTAAGTGTCATAAGTTTGAGAATTACGCATTCTTCTGTTTTTCGCGTGACGGGGCTGGGGTGCTCGCGAGAGAATGCTTACGCTTTAAAAAAGGCGATTATTTCTAATTTATGGGGTTGCACGTGCCGAACCTACCATGCGATTGTGAGGGAAAAAAGCGGGAGAAGGCCATTCAAGAAGATGAGCAAAACTAGAACAGGGTCAAAGCAGGAGCCAACGTTTCTGCATGTGGGCTTCTTCAAGGCGACATATGCTTTCCTCGCCACAGTATATATAGGTGGGATGCAGGGCCCTCTCCCCTTTAGAAAAACCCCACCTATATATTGACACGTGTACTGTTCTTTATCGGGCGACACGTTTCACCGCCTAACAAATGTTATGGCACAGCGCAGGACGCGCCTGCATATATTGGAAGTTTCTGGAATGTTATCAATGGTTCCATCCGCTGTCTGTGACTGAACCTTGTGTAATCTGATTGCATGTGGGCGCGACGCGAATAATGTAGAATTTTGTGGAAGGCCCGTGGGTCCCAGCGATTACTTTGGGGCATTCGACGACTGATGTTTAAAAGCTGACGTGCTCGATCCGCTCATCAGATTTTCGACGATCGCCGAGTGTATTCGATCGCCGCTATCGTCCGTTGAGTGTAGCCTGCTTCTGAGGGCACAAGTTCGCCCAATAAATTTCGTTAATGAAAGTTTTGCTGCCTTCATCGTCACTGTCACGTGACAATATATTGTGGCGACCAAAGCATATGTAATCTGGAAAAAGGCAAGTCCACTTGTAGAAACGTTGGCTCCTGCTTTTACCTTGTTCTTGATTTGCTCGTCATGTGAATATGAGGCATACCGTGGAAGAGGCCATCGGAAATTTTGATCACGTGTGGTTCATTAATGTGCATATAAATTTACCTACACGGGTATTTTCGCATTTCGCGCGCTACAAAATACGGCCACCATGGCTGGGAATGAAATGAATCCCTCGTGTCTGGCCGCCACCACCATAGCCACTAAGCAACAGCCGCGTGTTAAAAAGGCAATCTAGACAAGCGAACGCTCACCACCCGCAATGACACCGGTATACTTGCCTATATTTTTTCAGGGCCTGCCTTAATTGTATCTAAGTGACCCTGTTTCACATGATGCTATTTTTGTCGCACCGGAAGTGCGATTTCCGTCGTTTGCGATGAAAATCGCAGTCGCAGTGCCGACCCTCCGATTTTCGGCTGCGACCAACCGGTTGGTCGCACAGTCGCACCGTCGCACCGATCGCTGCGATTTTCCGTCTAAATTGCGCGGAGAGCTGTCAACGGAGCTATTTCGCCGGTTTGTTTTGCAAAATGGCGTCTCGCACAAGTGCAATGCGCGGAGACGTGGATCGTCGAATTCGGTACGTACACGAAGGCAGAATAAAAAACTTGTACCGCAGATTGCATTCTCCGATTGCTATGCGTTTGTTGACAGGCTACACAGCAAATGAAGTGCATTTTCACGTTTGCTTCGTACTCCTTTGCGAGTTGTCAGTGCTAGGAGGTGTTCGATCCCCAGCAGACGACGAGGTCGTCACAATTTTCTTTTCAGTAGCATGCAGAAACTGCGCTTACGGGGCAGCTTGAATTATTTCAACTTCGGCAAGGGCAAATGACAAGACACTAAAGCACCCAAAGTTTCAACGTTGCGCTGAACGTGGTACCGTTCTGTTGCATTTTCTTGTCGGTTTTCAAGCATGAATTTCCCGATGCATCTGGAAAACTCAACTTGCCTCTTATTAAATTTGACAGAGCAAAAGTGTAGGCTATCGTGATGAATTTTCTACGATATCATGAAATCCGTGGCTTGAATAAAATATTACATGCACGTTAAGTTGCACCTCTTCTCTGGAGAATTTTTTTTCTTGCACAGAAACCAATAAACATTGACTATGTTGCGGACTTTGTATCCTTACTGCATCTGTATGAACACTTGCTCTGCAAGGTAATTCACTGTACAGCTAGTAGATTAAGTAAATCACTTGCTATAGTGGCACAGTGACAACGTACCCTCCTGCACAATTATGTAGAACTCGTGCAACAATGCGAAAAGCAGGCAAACGGCCTGTTCTTGTGGGGATAAAACAGTATAAAACGACACGCTGAAGAAAAGTAAATCAAAACTGTGCAGTGAAGTCAGCCAGTACACGCACTTCTTGCACGTTCACAGCTGATCAAGTGTGCAGAAACATTCATGCCTTACATGTTTCTAGAAAGTTTCTAATAAGTTTGTGATCACATATATTAGTGTGTAAACCCATATAACGATATCCGCTGCGATTACTATCTTTATAAGTAATGAATTACCATGCTACTTGCAAGAACATATATCACCCGAGGATTTTAGAACGAATTTCTGCATTTCAAGTATACACAATATGTGGTTTATTCAATAAAAGACAACAAACTGGGCTTTTTTGCAATGACAAACTTATTCCAAACATTACTCACATACAGGCAAGAAAAAAAATTATAGACAGAAATATTGTTCTTCAATTTCTTCACCTGCCACTGTGGCTATAGCATTCTGCTGCTAACAAAACGCGAGGAATTGATTTGCCAGCCATGGAAGTCGCATTTCGATGGGAGTCATGGGTCAGAAAAAAAGCTCTTGCACTTAGATTTAGTTCATAACCTTTTATTGAACCCTTACACTTCAAAATACTATTGCATAGGGGGGGGGGGGCATGCTTATGAAAAATCTAACACCAATAGAAAGCAAAGGGCAGAATTGTAAAACAACCATCTTTCGTGATAATTCGAGTGTGTAAATATACATTGCATCAATATGTATTGTTCAACAGCACTGCACAAATAAGCATGATCAGGTATAGCAAGTACTCTGTCAGGAAGCTGGTTCTACAGATGTATAAATGTCAAGGCATGAATGCTCACACTACGTCGCACACATAGCACAAAGAAAACCGTTTTCAAGAGTTGTCCCTTCTGGCAGATATGAGTGGGCCATAAGCAGCAGAAACTTTATTGCAGGACAATGTGTAATACCGCTTATGAAAGAATGAAGAGAGTGAAGAGGCTTTTGACAGCAGTACCTCATGCTGCTCTAGTAAGAGGAACGATGAGCAAAAACATTTCTGTTTGAGTACTTAAACAGTAACTTTCTGAAAGACAGAAAATTCCAGGTGAGAGTTGGTGGTACATTTGGCCCACACACACCAACAACACGGGCATACTACAAGAAACACTACAGCCTATGGTGTATTACAGACTATGGGAAAGCTATCTTATACAGAAATCAAGAATGATGCAACAAGCCCTCGACAACACTGCAGACTTTCTTGGCCAGTCTGGCCTCTCGCTTTCTTATAAGTCAGCTAATATCGACGTCGGAAAAAAAGAAAGACTAGAATCAAGAACTACCCAGATTGCACATTGTGATCCACATAGCTGGTCAAATATGCCCGCAAGTCAACATCCACAAATCCTCAGCTAGTGTAAGACCATGACGGCAGAGGCAGCACTTGGGTGAAACAATTATGCAATGCCTGGACGCAACTTCCACACCTAGTGAAAAGAATCTCGAAATAATGTGGGTGGACAAGTGCATACTATAGAAAATCGCAGATGCTGTGCTTGTGTCCAAGGTATGGTACGGTATGAATTACCAGCAGCACACAAAAAAGACAACTCATTGAATACAGGCATCGGGTAGTAATAACAGGTCTTTCCAACTGTACCATGCTTGAAGACCTCTATGAGAAAGAGCTAACGAACAAGCACCTAGACAGAGTAGAGTTGCAGCCTGCAGCGCAAATTCTTTGTGTCAAGAGCTCTGAACCCCGTCCCAAGATACTATGCCAGCTAGCATATGAGATGCAAAGACGACTACCCCTCCCTTCAGAAACACAACTTCGGGAGTACCTGAACTTGAAACACAACAGGCCCATACCGTGGAATATGGGGGCAAACAATTAGGCCAGGAGACCATATGCAACTGCCAAACACACAGAGGAGGTTGCTAATCATGAAGATGCAAGAAAACATAAGGCACATATAGTACACTGATCTGGCAATAGCAGTGTAACAGTAGTATGACACTACATAAAACTAAACCCCATATAAGCGAGTACCATTCCAGGTCATCCTATACCTAGAAAAGCTCAACTGAAAGCTATCAAAGCAGCACTTGCAGTGCGGTTTACACCCTGCACAACACCCTGCATGGAATCACCAGAAACTGCCTGGGCCTACACATCACACAAGATTGTCAGGAAAATGAGGAGGTTGACACGCGACTTGCAAGCACATGGCCAGAAATTAAATTACAGGATACATAGCCATGTAGATACTCTAGGACACAAGCGGGCTTATAATTATAAGCTCGACGTAATAACTGAAAACTAGATGAGTTTGTGTGTATTCATTATTAACTAAAGTGCAACAGATAGACAACAGACAAAAACGAAGCGCTCTGTGTGTTCACTTCGTTCCTGTCCATCGTATTTCTATTGCACTATAGGTAATGAATTCAAAAGCTGCACAGGAGAAGAATGATACCTCTGCCCAAGGGCCCGATTTCACATCCAAATCCACGCTTGCACACACACACCATCATCATCAGCCTGGTTACGCCCACTGCAGGGAAAGGCCTCTCCCATACTTCTCCAACAACCCCGGTCATTTGATTGTTGTGTGCATATAGGAGGTTGTGGCCAAGTACTGCACCAGGGTGGCCAATCCTGCTCTTGTGAGGGAGTGCGCGTTACCGGTTCTGGTCACCGGGATCAGGCCACACTCCAGGCCTGTTTATGCAATTTTATCAACACGCGGATTTCTTTTTTCTAATCCCCTGGAAAATTGCGCGGCACTGGGATTTGAACCACGCACCTCTTGCACGCGAGGCGGGTGTTCTACCTCTACAACACAGAATGCTAGCTTCTTCCTCTACAATGCACGCTCAGATGTGGAAAGTGCATTGTAGAGGAAGAACCTAGCATTCTGTGGAGATCGGCTGCCTAGAGAAATTATGGATGCTGTAGATGCAAAGGCACTGGGAGAATCTTGTCAGCATGGCCTCTGTTACACTTTCAGAGATGGATGTGCTTTCTATTGGGATCTGTATGGACACACATCAGTTTTTGCTTCTGCTTTTTGTGTAACTTTGATTTATTGCTTGTCAACCAGCATTTACTCGGCTTGTTCAATAAACTTTCATTTGTCAGTACGCCTTGGTCTCTAGCAGAAAGGTGTTCGTTCTTTTTATAGTGAAGCGGTATATGCCTAGGCAAAACACACATAGTCCGATCCCAAAAACCCTAGTGTAGGGGTATGAGCCATCGTTTAGGGGGGTGTGAGCCATTGCATTCATCTTGCATGATGGACGGAGAAATGTCTTGTTGGGTAGACATAGAAATGCTTATGCATTCAAACATACATTTATCTACGTATTATTGCATGGAAGGGACACAGAGGGTGATGGGGCTAAGACAAGATCATCATGTCATTATTATCTCACAGCAAAGGTGTGGTAGGCCATTGGCTAGACCGATAGTGACGTCGTTTCTCTCTAGCAGCAGAGTGCGCGTCCAGCAGTCTCTCTCTGACTTCCCAATAGGCTCGAAAATGTGTCCTTGTATTTAATTAAATGAAATATGCAGCCCCGGTCTGTCACTCCCTAACTACAGCGCATAACTGAGTCATAAACATTATGATTAACGCATTAAAAAACACAAGTGCGTAACATAATTCAGAAAGACTTTGATGGACTCGCTGGATTAACACAATGAACCACTCATTGCACTTTCCATGATGGTGATCTTGCAAAGCGTAATGTGTGGCATTCCAAATAAACAATGTGATAAACCCAAGCCAAACATGTACATAACCTCATTAGGAAGCACAGACATAACCAATAATATAGAAAGACTTGAATAATCCATTGGAATTAACCCAGTGATAAATACCGGGGCCACACATTGCAGCTTCGCTGGTTTACCGTCTGTACAGGGTGCATGGGCAGTAACTTTTTCTGTTATTGTTTGTTAAGTATTGTATAATGTTGTGCCAGCAAAACACGTTGGGCTAGTTGGTACAATGTATTGGTACTGCTTTTTTTGCTGGTTTCTTTTCTTAATGGTTGTGCCCTTCTTCCTTTTGTAACATCTTTTTTATTCCCCCTTGCATAATACTCCAACCTTGCAGCCTGCGAGGTATATAAATAAATAAGTACATAAGCACGTCATTCATTCATCTGCATAAACCTCGCACCATTCCTTGCTCAACAGAAGTCACTGCGTTGATGTCTCACAGCGTGCATCTACATTAAATGTCGTTTGCGTTTCGGCATGGTTTGCGAACAGTGTAATGCATAAAGATTACATGACATTAAGGTTGTGACCTATGCGGTGCATAAGCAAACCTTGCAACAGATGACATATTGGATTGTTGAAAATAAGACAAGTTGTATATATCGCAGTTACTTTACCAGCATTTAATTAACCACTTGACAAAAACTTCCCTTCGCATAGATTCCAACACGTACACTGAATCTGCAGTTTTCTTTTTTGCTTAATTATACAGTCGTTACTGCATGGCCACATTGTAGATTTGAAAACAAAGTGAAATAATTTTGTTTGTTGCAATATAACAATATGTCTAGATCACTGCGATTGCAACACGAGAACTTGATACAAACATGCACACTATAGGATGCAGACAAATATTCAGGACAAACTCCAGAATGTTTGCATCCTGATACTCATGAAAGTGAACGGCTTCATTCCATGGCTGTCAATAAGAGGGAGAGAGAAAACTTAATTGTGTTCGTGGAACAAAGATGCATTGATAAGCTTAGACATATAGTCATTGCTTAACACTTTCGAACTGAATAATTATAGCTTGCTATCGACATTGAAGCAGCCTTTCGACAGCAAGAAAAGGAATAAGTTTTTCCAGCTCTGAACATTGAATTGCAGGAAATGCAAGCAGGCATAAAATTCTGCCAATATAATCTGTTTAGGAATACCAAATTGGAATAAACATTGAGGCTTGCATTTGTTCTTTCTCTGGCTGAGCAATGTAGCTTGAAATGACTCCCGTAAGCATGTCGTGACAATGTTGATCTAATGCAGGTTAAATGCATGACTAGCTTAAGAAATCTAGATGATTGCTATAAATTACAGTGAAGAAGCTATAATATCTAATAACATTAATAATATAATAATATTATTTATTTCCACAAAACAGGCTAACCGTGAGAGGCGTGCGAGGCTGAGCAGAAAGCTGAAAAATTCTACGGCAAGTGCGCCTTCCGTGGGCCTACGATCCTGCATTATGAATAGCGCGTATTGATACGGTCTTCTTGTTAGAAGTTCTGAGTATACTACCAGCGCGAGACACGGGACAACAAAGTGGGCGAGAAGCGTGTCTTTTAGAATGCTATGTTACAACGTACAGGTTTTTACAAAAGTGACGGTAACTGCTCGAAACATTTGATGCGTCGGCTTTTGCGCCTTTAGAAATATTTAGAGCGGGCTCCCATATATATATTCGCAGCGCAAGCACGGCGATGGACGAACCAGGCTAGCGCTAAGGTTGAATTTCACAACACAATTTTCATTCCACGTCGTAATCACACAGATCGTTTGAGGCTTCGTTCAGGGGCACACGCGGGCGTTCGGGCTGGTGCTTCTTGTTGCGTTTGGCGTAAGAATATGGCTAGGAGCAGGCACCACATATGCGCAATAACGGGCAATATACACGCATCATTTCTCCAGAAGCTGACGCCGAGCAGGGGTAGCGCGACGATCTTGTTGGGCTGACACGACAACTTCGTGGCAGCCGAATTCCGAATACTGCATATAGGGTGAGGGTAGCTATATGAACTTGTCGATAAGTCATCTTGTAGATTGTTGTAGCGCAGGCAGAACGAAACGGTCATAGAAGGTAGATAAGACAACACACAGCGATGAACCATAGAATAGAGAATCGCTGAACCACCTGCGAACAGCTGTTTACGTGCGCGATGTCGCACTGAACTACAGAAACCGCCGTCGCGCACCCCAAGACAAATTTTTAGCTAACATTTTTAAATTAGTAAACGTACATATTATTTGCTTCTAATCAAGAGATCTCAATAATATTATAGTGTAAACATTTTATTCACTACAATAAAGAATTATGCAGCGTGTGCCACGAAACCTGCCAGTAAACAACCCTGGGCGTCGCACCAGTCGCACTGTTGAAATCGCAATCATGTGAAATGAGCCCTTGAAAAATCGCATTGCGACGCGTGCGACAGCACCGATTTCCATCGTTGCAGTCGCAGCATGTGATACAGCCTTAAGCTGGAAAGAAGGCTCCTCTACAAGCGACAATTTCGATTTTCAGTAAAACAGGCAGTGGATCTTTACAATCAATAAAAGTGCGATCGAGAAGCTGTACCTTCGCACAAAACTTTTCACAGCGGAAAGCAGAACCTATAGTGTTGCATTTCCAACTGAATAACAGTTTACGACGTGCGAGATGGTGAAGCAGAATACTTAGCATACTGAGGGCACCCCCATTTTTATGTAATGCACAAATTGTTGCAGCAGAAACGCTCATGAGCCGGCCCGAGGAAGTAAAAAATCAAGCATAAGGGGATGATCTGACAGGAGCAACAAGAAAGACGCCTTGCCTCGCAAACACTGTTGGTTGTTTGTCAAAACACATGTCTTTCACCCAACGTTGTGCAGCCGCTGATTCTTGCGCAAGCCGTCACGCTTTCCTTGTGATATTATAAAGACTGCATAACTGTCTTCAAGCTTCTTGCTACCGTTACATTCGCTACAGTATGGCGTAGCTCTAGCACAGCATCGCAGGAAACACACCGTGCAACGTACGCTGCACGGAGCCAGCCGCGAGCTAAGGGTAAAGATGGCACCAATAAAAAAGAAAAACACAAGCGATACGCAAGATCTGCGCATTTTAAGGGCAAGCACAAGGAGACCAATCGTCGTGCAGAAAAACGGGGGCAAAAGTGATTCCCGCGGTGTGACGCCCAAGGGGCGAGTAGGGGGCGAGGAGGTCGTGTAGCACCGGCACAGTTCAAAGAGTGGTGGTGTTTGCAAAGTATCGAGGGACTTAAGTATTGGGCTATTTGAGGCTGGTGACGGTTGCCCAAGGACAAAAACGGGCTGGAGCAAATATTCGGAACGAGATGTGACATGTGTATTCGGCAGCGAAAATCGGGACACCAACCAGTGCACCCTATTGGAATGCGAAGTA
Organism: Dermacentor variabilis; assembly: GCF_050947875.1. Taxonomy (NCBI): domain Eukaryota; kingdom Metazoa; phylum Arthropoda; class Arachnida; order Ixodida; family Ixodidae; genus Dermacentor; species Dermacentor variabilis. The sequence continues at coordinate 219,304,265 of NC_134570.1, forward strand.
ATTCAGCCAGTCAGAACTCGGCTTCTTCAATTTTCCACTTCTGGCTACCCGCGGGCTGCCAGAGCCAGCCAGAGCGTCTTCGTTTTTCTCGGGTTGCTACGCCCACCGCGCTACGCACTTCCGCCGGGCGTTCGTTTTGCTCGCGCTGGACGGTTCTAGCTACCCACGGGCTGCCAGAACCTGCCAGGACGATTTTGGTCTGGCTGCTCTCTGGAAGTTCTCTGGCTAGCAGACGACTAAATGAGGCGATGGGCGCTCGCCGCCATCTTTACGGAGACTTCACGGATTGCAACGCGAGCGCTTGAGGACTTAAATTTACCTCGCTCAGCCAACTGTCTACGGTCATCTTCGGATTTCCTTACTTCTAGCGTTATCTTTTTAGGTGCTAACGCTCCGTTCCGCATCGCGAAGCGGTGTCATACGAGCCGTGGTGAACCGTTTGAAGCTTTTGTGTGCGTGTGTGTATGTGTCCCCTGATTGCTCCTTCGCGGCGATGAACAGCGCGCCGCGCTCTCATGCGTGCATGTTATCTGCATCGTGTTTCACGCAAGTTGTAGACGCTCATTCACACATTGCGGTACATTTTGGGTTCGTCTTTCTCTGGTGGCGTTCCTTTTCACATATTTCGCGTATGTATATCTCTCCTTTCTCTGCAGTTAGCGAAGGCTTTGCAGTGAGCCCGTGTTCGCTCCGTCTCTCCGTCGTATGCTTAGGTGGCAGCTCGAAACCGATATGTGTTCGAACTGCAGGCCGTTGATCTAAGAATACACTAATTGCACTCTGTACATATAGACACACGTACATTGGCTTAATTATTGCTCTCATGATTGCGACCAATGTTGTTTTTCGTGTGAAACGTTTCGCTGGTCTGGGGCGACGTGCATTTTCACGCGCCAGCCGCGTCCCCAGCTCCTTAAATGAGAAGCACCATCAGCCACAACAAACTTTCTGAAATCGAAGCCCAAGCAGGTCGGCGCGAAATTTTATGCGTATGAGATGTACCCGATAACCTGCTTTTTCATGTCTTGTGATGACACAACGCCAACTCATCAATGTCGCCGGTGGTCGACGTGATCGCTGCAAGCAGGGATCCTCCAGCTATCGCTTTCGAGTATACAATCACGATTTCGCGTCTTGTCATCCGCCTAGTCGGAGGCCATCTGTTGCGCTGCGCAAGGCGAGGTTGGCCGAGTACGCGTCCTGCGCCGAGTCGCGCGAAAGTGATCGTATTCCTGAATGCAACTATACATTTTCAAGCTGGCAAAGCATAAATGGGCCGACTACACCGAGCGCGCGTCGGCCTCGACGGGCGCTGCCATGCTGGTAGCACGTCTACATTTGGCCAGCTGTACCGGTGTTCGATTTTGCAAACTTCGGGCAGGTTCGGGTTGTCTTGGAATCCCAGCCCACGTGACTTCCTGTCAGAACCGGAACTAGCTGGCTGCCGTCTGACTCCCAGCGGGCTGCCAGAACTCTGAAAATCGAAGAGGCCCACTGTTGGTAGCGTACACCTTGCAGATGCGCTGCGGTTTTAAATGAACGGAAGCGGCAACCGTTCAGTAGTCGAGATAAGCGAGATATCTTTAGAGTATTGGTGGGAAAAAAAGCAGGCAAGTGGCTGGTACGGCCGGATCTCTGACAGTCTTAGCTAGAGGTACTAGGTAGATAAAAAAGATCATTAAGAAGGTGTATACGAAAATGCTAGAAAAAAAACATGTATAGCAAATCCGATTAAATAAAGAAGGCTAGGGGACTATTTGTCACCATTCAATATCAAGGGGGATGCCATTAAGTCATCATCATTATTATTATCATCATCATTGTTATCATTGGTAGTTATTTAGCTTTCTTCTTGCTGCATCAGGTGTCGGAACATGCGGTACTGGTTTGTTTTGCCTTCTCTTTAGCGGTGCGGGAGTTATGGGGCCCGCACATTAAAAGGAATCCCGCAGAAACTCCTCCGGGAGTTGCCTAAGCATGCGTAAGCATTCTGCAACTTGCTCATCTCTACGCAGCGCGGTGTCATTATTGATGCTATGAAATTTGGTCAGACCTGTACAAACGACCGCGCTGTTGGAACACGAACGGGTGCGGACGGCGGCGCCAGGTGCGCTGATGCCGTTCCGAATATCATAAGCAGTAATCGTTAGTTAGCGCCTTATCCATCGTCGTCGAAGCATACACCGAACGTACTCGGGTGGCCGCTTAGCATGACACCGCCCCGCCGGTCGCACCTTGAAAGCGATCTGCGATGCCGACAAAGACTACTGACTGCTGATAGCTTCCCGCACTGTATTCTCGTCGCTTATTGAGAGTTGAAGAGCCACGTGCGGGCCCGCTTGTTGGAACGGATCTGCGAAAGTTGCAGAGTGAGACGTGTGCAGAGAGCTCCGTGAGTGCTGTGTTCTCGCCGCTTCGTTGGCGTTGAAGCATGAAGGTGAATCCGCTCGCTTCTGCGGGCGCCCTCTCAAAAGCGGCCGTCTTAGGGGACATATGGACGGAGGGACGGTTTTCTCGTTGGGTGTGCGTAGAAATGCTTACGTATTTAAAATCTATGGCAGGATAGACGTATACACCTGCGCAATAAAAGTTTATCCAGAAGTGATTTTGCCCTTCTTGCTCCCTTCTTGCGCCTTGTTCACAACGAATGAGAACGGGCACCATGCGCGATATTTGTCTACGGCTTCGGTGATGATTAGGCCATCTGACATAAAAAGGCGGAAGACTACCGTCTTTGCCTGCGCTGAGTGCTTGCCCCTATTGAATATTTTAAAGCCTACCGACAGTCCTAAGCACTGAAAGTGTTGCCTTCTTTGTCCCGCAATTGATAGCTTTGATTGCGCTTTAGCGCTCCCAAACCCATCTATACGAAGACGCTTTTTGCACGGCTGCCACATGCAGCCACTGATTCAAAGCCATACGTATGCAACAAGTAACGCTGCGTACGCTTTGCATCTGCTATGTGGCTTATATCCCCGATAGCCTACTGAATAACAGGAACGTTGCAAGCAAGCCTTGCTGATAACCAAATAAATTTCTCCTTTGTCCGATGAGGGCGATATTGCATTGCACCAGCACGCTGAGTGCGTAAAAATTAAGACGCTACTTTTTGCGTTGTATTAGATTTTTTAGCCTTGGTGTGCGTGAGCGCGCAGTTGCAGTCTAACCACTCAGCCATTGGACCAAGAAGTACCATTGACTGGGCTTGACAGCAGCACCTCAGGCACCATGCTGAAAAGCCAATTTTGCTTCATTGCGCATGTTTTTACCATCTTCCTGCCCGCACAACCGTGGTATGTCGGTGAGGAATTCACCCGAGCGTGCTATTGTACCAAACAAATGACGTTGGCGTCGAGCTTCCTCCACTGGCTGATCTTTTCTTGATCAAGGACTTTATCATGATGTCTCTCACCACGCCTGCGGTAGCACCATTAACGGCAACGTGACATCACGGGGACACCGTCGAGTACAGAAGAAACTTCCCATCGCCGCTTGCAACCAGTGGGCTCGGCAGCACCATCTCAGGCACCATGCTCAGGAATCCGCTTCGCTTCAATGCGCAGATTAGTGACTACTTATCTGCCTACTGCTATCGTACGGACAACCGCTTTCTGTTGCTGCTGCCCCGCCCACTATGTGTAAGGAGTGTTCAAGCATGTTTTTCTTTTGCTTTTTAAAATGTGATGATATTGAATGAACTCCATGCCAAGGTATGACTGAAAAAGGAGTTCTCCAGCAAATCTTCAACGGTCAAAATGCCCTGACGTCGCCTGTCAGTGACATTCTTGCAATACACGGTTCTTTTGATGAGAAGATAGATGGTTCGACAGAAAGGATTGGCAGTTTAGGAGACGAGTTTGCAACTCTCGACACCTTAAAAAACGGAAGTAGGGCTGATGAAGACAAATAATAATAATCTTGAAGCCACTATTCGACACTTATAAAGCAAAACCGACGACTTGGATTATAGAAGCCGTAGGAAGAACCTACTTTATTACGGCATAAAAGGAGTAGAAATGAAAAAAGAGGCAGAACTTACCGACAAAATAATAAAGGACTCTTTTAGGGAAAAGTTAGGAGTCACATAAAGAATGCACAAATATGCCACCGAATAGATAGGTAATCATACAAGAATCGCTCTGTCATCCTAAATTTACTTGACTACGGAGACAAGACGTTTAAAATGAAGGCATCCACGAAATTGAAAGGTTCACAAGTTTCAGTCAGTGAGGACTACACGAGGAGGATTCGTGACGTCAGCAAAAAGTTAAAGGACAGCGCACCACAGGAAAAGTGTAATGCTGAAGATCAGTTGGTTTTCGATAAGTTAGGCCTTAATGGTGATATGTATTGCTTCGATGGTGCAAAAAGCAAACAACTTGAAGTCCCGAAGAACCAAAATTTGCTCCAAGAAGAGACCAGTCCAGCATTTAAGATCCCATACTTAAACTGTTGTAGCGTTGCCAACAAAGTTGTAGAACTTCAGGGCATGCTTTTCTCGCACTGTGCGGACGTTTACATGCTCACAGAGAGGTGGTTTGGCTGCGAAATATTTGATAGTGAGTTGGTTTCTTAGATCTATCAGGTATTTCGCGGTGACTGCGATGGAAGAGGTGGAGGAGCGCCCATACCGTTTGCATCATCAATGCAAATTTTTGTAGAATGCGTGACGCGCAAACATTGAAGCTGTCTTTTGGAAAACATACATCAACAAAGTTCGCTTTATACATGGCCTTTCTTACAAGCCTCCAAGCTCTTCTGTAGTGGTCTTTGAAAACTCAAAAGATTAGATTGTCGCAGTGCAACGAAGATAGGAGACGAGGACACCTAGAACAAATTCAGCTTGTTTTCGTAGCCGAGCCTAGAGATTACTTCTTCGTCTTCTAATCTCCGCTTGGCCGATGTAGAGGACGATGCCTACTAAAGCTCCCATCGTTTCCTTTCTCGTCAACATACAAGAGACGCGGCAATATACAGTGTCATTTAAGGTCTGCTGGCAGAATACTACCGGCAGGGGACTTTACCAAAAATGGAATGGCCGATATTTCCCCTGCATTCTGCCCACAGAACTGATAATACGACGTCTGATATTGTGTGCGCGTTCGCGCGCAAATGGTAAATAATTTCGGGAGAGCAGAAGGCGCAGGACGATGGACTTCTGACTTAATTTTTGTATGTAGCGCCATCCGAAATTCGATAACCTGTGAAGTCACAAACGGGATAACCTGTGAAGTCACAAACGGCAAAGTATGCCTTTTGCCACGTCACCCTGGACAACCTTTTCGTTGTCTTAAATAAATTCTGAATGAATGAATGAATGAAAACTCTCATGCTGACCTTGTCAAACATATTCCTAGACCGCCAAAACAGTGTTCATTTATTTCCTACTTTTGTCGTGCAAATCAGGAATACATATTCTCGGTATTTATGATTTCTACTTCGATGATTTCAGGAACAGTACTTGTAATGTACATGACTTATTTCTTTGCTTCAAAGAAATCTTCGAATGTATCCACCGATATTTTTTCTAAATTTGCAAAAAAAAAAACACATTTTCACCGCAACCCATGAATTGCCCGTTAGGTGTTGCGCTTGCAGCGCAGGCTTAAAAGGTTAAAAATGAAATCCTGTACAAAGATAACCCTGAAATTTATTGTGGGATAAACTGCAGAATAACTAACACAGAAAATGACTTGCGACAAAAAATATTATTGAAGGCCCCTGACGTCATTTATTAAAACGGCTGCCGAGAGATCCTGGCCCCAAATCACACCTAAATTATCTTCCACCAGTGAGTTGAAGATAGACGGCAAATGTGCAAATGATGAGACTGTCGTTTGTTTTTGTTTCGACAAATTCTTCCAGTCAGTTTTTATAAAGGACAGTGGTTGCCATCCCAACTTTTCTATACTGCTTCATGGCACATCTAAGGTTATTTCTGATATTGTTGTTTCTAATTTGCCCTTGCACGCTCATATTAAACATTCACCAGGACTAGACAATATCCCAAACACGTTTCTGAAGCATTATGGGGAATGGTATGGTAAGTACCTGTATGTCGTATACACCAGACCTTTACGCGATGGTTCCCTAGCGGATGACTGGAGGACGGCATCAAACCAATAGTAGTATTAGTTGTAATAAAGCTTATAGGAGCGTTCCTTGTTGCATGCCTATGGTTTCATGTCACTCGATGCTTGTGTCTTCCGTGGCAAAGGCGTCTTCCTCTTCTTATACCTGCGGTGTGGCTGATCGCGCCGGCATAATCCAGTCTGCTACTCACCAGGCAAATGAAGCAATGATTCTGGTTGAGCAGCAAGGCCTAGCAATACGAACAATAGCGGAGAATAGGCAATCCAGCAGACTATCGGCCATATATCCTACTTAGGAGTCTTAAAGCTTATAGAAGAATGCCTTGTTACGTGCGTATGGTTTCGTGTCACTCGCTGCTTGTGTCTTCCGTGCCATAGGCATCTTCTTGTAACTGCTGTGTCCTTGAGCGCGCAGGCACAATCCAGCCTGTAAGTCATCGTGCAACTAGAGCGATCATTCTGGTGTGCAGGGACGCCTAGCAATAGCAACAATAACAGAAAATAAGGAATCCAGAAGACTATCGCCGATAAAATTTACTTCGTGGTCTTAAAGCTTATAGCAGCGTTCCTTATTACATGCGTATGGTTTTGTGTAACTGGCTGCTTGTGTCTGCCCTGTCAAACGAGTGTTTTTATAGCTGCGGTGTCGGTGTGCCCGCAGGCACAATCCAGTCTGTCAGTCATCTGGCAAAGGAGGCGATGATTCTGCTTTGCAGCAAAGCCTAGCAGTAGAAATATTAGTAGACAATAGGGAATAATGCAGACAATCGGCGATATAATATGCTTAGTAGTTATAGAAGTGTTCCTTGTTTCATGCGTATGGTTTCATGTCACTCGCTGTTTGTGTCTTGCGTGCGAAAGGCGTCTTCTTGCGTGCGAAAGGCTGTGTCACTGAGTGTGCCGGCAAAATCCAGACTCTCAGTCTTCGCGCAAATGAGGCGATGATTCTGGTGCGCAGCAGGGCCAAGCATTGCAACAATAGCGGCAACAGGGAATCCACCAGATTATAGGCAATATAATCTGCTTAGTATTATTAAGTATTATTATTATTATAACTAGTATTATCAAGTATTATGAAGTATTATTATGCCCGTCCGTCTTTCCATCTTTTTAGCACTGTGCCCGTCTTTCTGTCTGTCTGTACCAATGTTCGTCCGCCGTATGTTTCGGTCCTCTGTCCGTATGTTTGTCGGTCTGTCCATCTGTTTATGCGTCTCTTTGTCCGTGTGTCGGTCCTTCTGTCTCACCTGTCTGACCGTCTATCCGCCCGTCCGTCCGTCCGTCTATATTCATGTCTAGGCTGTCCGTCTTTCTCTCCGTCTCTCCGTATATCCGCCTGTCCTGTCCGTCTGTCAGTGTCTGTTCATCTTGTCCGCCTGTCTCTCCTTCAGTCTGGCTGTTCTGTTGGTGTTGTCGTTCTGTCTGTATATCTGTCTGACCATCATTTCGTCTGTCTTTCCGTCTGTCTGTCTTTCTGTCCGTTTGTCCATCTGTTCAGTTGTGCATCTCTCTGTCTCTGTGCTTGTTTGTCATGTCCTTCTGCGTGTCTGTCTGTCTGGTGGTCTGTTGTTTCATTCGTCGGTCCGCCTGTCCGTATTTCCGTCCCATACAGTGTTCTGTGTGTTTTTTAGGGTTGATTCATTCATTCTTTATTTATATTCTTTATTTATCATCCATCATCGATATTCCATCATTCATTATTTACATTCTGGATTCAGTCTGTTTGTCTTATCAGTGTGTTTTTCAGTCTGTTATATCTTTAAGTCTTCCTATGTCACTCTGTATGTCTGCCTATCCGTCTGTCCATCTGTGTCGGTCGATCCATTCATCCATCGGTCAGTTTGTGTCTGTCCGTCTATTTGGCTTTGTCCGCCTGTCAGTCCCTCTATCTGTCCACCATCCGCCTGTCTATTGGTCTCCGTTAATGTATGTTTTTTGTTTGTCCGTAGGTCTGTCTGTCATGTCGATCTTTGTTTCAGTCTGTCAATCTATACGTCTTTTTTGAAAGTCTCTCCGTTTTTCTGTGTTTCTCTTCGATCCATCTATCTGTACTGCTATTTGTCCATGTGTATGTAAGTCTATTCAGTATGCCAGTCGTTTGTGTCTCTCTTGTCCCTCTGTATATCTGTCCTTGTCCGGCTATGCACGTGCGATTCCGGACCTACGAGGCCATAACCGTTTGGAAAACGTTCTATGTTGAGTTACCCATCGCGATCAGCTAAAGACATATATAGCGGAAAAATCAATGAATTTTTTAGGCACGTAGGGCCCTCTGGTCTGTACTTGTCGGCGATAATATAACCTCACCGGCTATGGGATTGTCTGACTGAGCTATAGTCGGAAGTTCCAATCCCGCTATAGGAGATTTCAATTTGTTTCTACGACGGTGAGGTTGAAATTCACCTCCTCCAGTGCACAACATCTGCAGGCTTGGAGTGACGCCTGTCACCGGCAAAAGATGCCGAGAGTGAGTGGGGCTATACTAATTGAGGTGAACCGAATTAGGAAGGCCCACTAAGCTTCTACGAAGACACTCCCTCACCAGAACAGGAATTGGCCTCCTTGGTGCAATATTCGGGCCCTACCTTCCTAATGATTCCAAAAGATTAACCCATGCCCCTTAGTCTCCAGCAGCTGCGGAGCATCTGACCAAGGCGGCGGTCAGACCTGTAACGCAGCAGAGAGTGCTAAGAATCTCCGGGTCAGGACAGGCCGCCGATGGGAACTGACCCTTGCAGTGTTTAACATGCGAACCCTCTCGAGTGAGGATAGCTTAGCACGACTCTTTGAGGAACTATCATACAATATTTGGGATATCATCGGCCTTAGTGAGATTAGAAGAACTGGTGAGGCTTCTACATTTCTGAATAACGGACATGTCTTCTGATATAGAGTTCTCCTAGATAAGAAGCAATACTAAGTAGGACTCCTAATCAATAAGGACATAGTGGGCAACATTGACGAATTCTACAGATATAATGAGATGGTAGCTGTAGTCGTAATCAAACTTAATAAGAGGTATAGATTAAAGGTAGTACAAGCCAGCGCTCCAACGTCCAGTCACGATGATGAGGATGGAGATGAGCTTTATGAAGATGTTCAATCAGTGATGAGAAGATTGCAAACTCAGTATACTGTAGTAATGGGCGACTTCAATGCAAAAGTAGGGAAGAAGCAGGCTGGTGAACAAGAAATTGGCATCTATGGCGTCGATTCTAGGAACGCTAGAGGAGAAATGCTGGTAGAATTTGCAGAAAGGAATAAGCTTCAAATAATGAACGCATTTTTCAGGAAGCGTAGCAACAGAAAATGGACCTGGGAGGGCCCTAATGATGAAAAAAGAAATGAAATTTACTTCAACCTTTGTGCTGACCCCAGCATAGTGCACGATGTAGAAGTGATAGGTAATGTGCAGTGATCATAGATTAGTGAGGGCTAATATTCACATAAATTTGTAGAGAGAAAGAGCAAAATTGGTGAACAAGAAACCCGTCAACCAAGAGCCAGCAAGGGTAAAAGCTGACAAATTCAGGCTGGTCATCATCACCATCATCATCATCATGCTGGCTACGCTCACTCCAGGGCAAAGGAATCTCCCATACTTCTCCAACTACCCCATTCATGTGCTAATTGTGGACATGTTGTCCCTACAAATTTGTTAATCTCCTCCGCCCACCTAATTCTTGGCAAAAGCAAGAATGAGCATGCGCGGCTTGCCTTAGAGGCCTACCACATTAAAAAACAAGGCAATAATTGCATCAGTGGTACATCTTTGTCCCTGCACCCATCAGAATTTGAATTGCTACGTTTGCGTATGCGATAAGTTGGCAGATGTCAGTAATGTATTCTCTGCGCCTGCGTGGTTGTGTGGCCTAGGTATATATATGCATCGACGACGAAGGGGAAAAAGGAGTTGTTAGTCAGCGCCAGTCTGTGTCGTGCCTTTAGTTTTCTGGATCGTCTTGGGTGTTTGCGCTGTAACGTTAAGTTCAGAATTATATAGGAACTAGGCCCAAATGAAGTTTTACTGTAACTTTCTCCCGCCCCCTGCTACGCTTCCCTTCTTTTGTAATCCAGTCCATAACCTTTAATGACCATCAGTTATCTTCCCTCCTCAGGCTGGTACTTGCAAACAAATATGCAGCCTTACAACAAATAGATGATGGTGCCATAGAGTTAATCAATGAAACCTTAACTAGGTTGGCATCAGAGGCAGCAATTGAAGTGAGAGGCAAGGCACCAAGTCAACCAGTAGGCAAGCTCTCCCAAGTAACAAAGGACCTAATAAATAAACGACAAAAAATGAAAGTGTCCAACTCAAGAGATAAGACAGTATTCGCGGAACTGTGAGAAGTGATCAACAAGGCGAAAATAAGTGATATTCGAAGCAATAACGTGAGAAAGACTGAATTCGAATAAGGAATAACCTGAGACTGGTACCGACCCATATCATTAGCAAGCATTCCATGTAAATTACTAGAGCATGTCATAGCATTTAATATTGTGCAGCACTTAGAAGCTAGCAATTTCTTCTATCCAGATCAACACGATTTTAGGAAAGGACTTTCCTCTGAGACTCAACTAATCGAATTCACTATCTACCTATTCATATACATAGACAATGGTTTCCAGATTGATAGTATCTTTATTGACTTTGCCAAAGCGTTCGATCGCGTTCCCCACTCTAAATTGATTGCCAAATTATCATCATTACATTAGAGAGCGTTACAATATCATGGGTAAGGAACTTCCTAACATCCCGTAAACAGTTGACGTTTACTGACAATCATTCATCTTCCTTGGCCGATGAGTCATCTGGTGAACCTCAAGGTAGTGTGCTGGGTCCGCTGTTGTTTCTCACCTACATAAATGATTTGCCATCCAACATAACATCAGCAACCATATTATTTGCTGACGATTGCGTAGTTTATTGCCAAATTAAGACACCCGACGACCACATCGCTCTTCAAAAAGATCTAAATAAAATTACAAACAGGTGCACGCTATGGAAAATATCACTAAGTACAGAAAAATGCAAAATAATGACTATCAGCCGAAAGAAAACTAACTCTCTTACACTTAATCGCTTAATAAGAGTGCTGTCACTGTCACCCCCTTGTACAAAGATCTCGGTATCCATTACTACAACAAACTTAGCATGGAAGGCGCATATAAAACATGTTATAGTAAAAGCATCTAGCACACTTGGTTACCTAAAACTAAACCTACGTGAAACCCCTTCAGCTACTCATGAAATAGTGCGCAAAACCTTTGTTCGTCCTCAGCTCGAATTCGCTTCCGCCATCAGCACCCCACATCAGAAACATTTAATAAATTCTCTCGAATTTTGTCAAAACCGGGCCGCACGTTTAATCTCGAAACATTACAGTTGGCATTCGAGCGTTACTGCTACAAAGAAATCACTATAACTCCCCTCTCTTGAATCTAGAAGGACAATAGCTCTGCTTTGCTTACTGCACAAAATCACTCAACGTCAACACACATATACACTACCCCTTTCTCGCCCCATTTCGCACATCTCGCCGCTTATATAACGCACATAGTTTCACATGTGTGTTCGGCCGCACAAATGCATTTACCAATTACGCATTGCCTCTGGCAATAGCAGCTTGGAACAGTGTTCCGAGCCACATTGTTGAAATGAATAATCTGGAATCATTTAGAGAAACTTTTAAAAAATGATTCCGTAGTTATGCGCACACGTTGTTTCATTTGTACCATGTGACTTAACTGACGTCATTTCCGCTCCTTGCAAGCAGTTTAAAGGTACACATGCGTCCTCCGCAGTTCTTTGCCAGGATTTCGATGAGCCCTGCACGTTTCCGATTGTCCCACAGTGTTATTTGAGTTCTTCGTTTGCTTCATGGTAAAAGGCGTCTTTTTTTCAATTGTTTGATTTATTCTTAGCTATGTTCTGTTTTCGCTACATGTTGCTTCTCTTACCCCACTCGCGCAATACTCCAGTTGGACCCTTGAGCTATGTGTATAAATGAATAAATAAATAAATAAATAAATAAATAAATAAATAAATAAATAAATAAATAAATAAATAAAAAGAAGCTGTAAAAAATGGACGCAGCCTGAAAACAGTGAGAAAGCAACTTGGCGTAGGAAAAACCAAGATGCATGCACTAAAATATAACTAGGGTAATATCATCAGCAATCTCGAAGATATAGTTAAAGCAGTCTAAGCATTCTATACGGACCTGTACAGTACCCAGAGGAGTCAGGATACCTCAATTGGAAACAGTAATGAAGAGGATACAAAAACCCCTCCTATATCTAGCGATGAGGTCAGAAGGGTCTTGCAAGAAATGAAAGGAGGAAGAGCGGCGAGAGAAGATGGAATAAAAGTCGATTTCATCAAAGATGGAGGAGACATTATGCTTAGAAAAGTGGCGACTCCTTATACGAAGTGTATCTTCTGCGAAGGTCCCAGAAAACTGGAAGACTGCAAACATTATACTAATACTCAAAAACGGAGACCTCAAAGAAATGAAAAATTATAGGCCCATTAACTTACTCCCAGTAGTTTATCCTCATCATCATCATCATGATCATCAGCCTGGTTAAGCCCACTGCAGGGCAAAGGCCTCTCCCATACCTCTCCAACTACCCCGGTCATGTACTAATTGTGGCCATGTTGTCCCTGTAAACGGCTCAATGTGATCCGCCCACCTAACTTTCTGCCGCCCGCTGCTACGCTTCCCTTCCCTTGGGATCCAGTCCGTAACCCTTAATGACCATCGGTTACCTTCCCTCCTCATTACATGTCCTGCCCATGCCCATTTCTTTTTCTTGATTTCAACTAAGATGTCATTTACCCGCGTTTGTTCCCTCACGCAATCTGCTCTTTTCTTATCTCTTAACGTTACACCCATCATTCTTCTTTCCATAGCTGGTTGCTTCATCGTCAATTTCAGCAGAACCCTTTTGGTAAGCCTCCAGGTTTCTGCCCCATACGTGAGTACTGGTAAGACACAGCTGTTATACACTTTTCTCTTGAGGGATAATGGCAACCTGCTTTTTATGATTTGAGAACGCCTGCCAAACGCACCCCATCCAATTCTTATTCTTCTGGTTATTTCAGTCTCATGATCCCGATCCGCGGTCACTACCTGCCCTAAGTATATGTATTCCCTTACCACTTCCAGTGCCTCGCTACCTATCGTAAACTGCTGTTCTCTTCCGAGACTGTTAACCATTACTTTTCTGCATCGGTTTTATGCAGATTAATTTTCAAACCCACCCTTCTGCTTTGCCTCTCCAGGTCAGTGAGCATGAATTGCAATTGGTCCCCTGAGTTACTAAGCAAGGCAATATCACCAGCGAATCGCAAGTTACAAAGGTATTCTCCATTAATTTTTATCCCCAATCCTTCCCGATCCATGTCTCTGAATACCTCCTGTAAGCACGCTGTAAATAGCATTGGAGGGATTGTATCTCCCTGCCTGACGCCTTTCTTTATTGGGATTTTGTTGCTTTCTTTATGGAGGACTACGCTGGCTGTGGAGCCGCTATATATATCTTTCATTATTTTTACATACGGCTCGTCTACACCCTGATTCCGTAATGCCTCCATAATTGCTGAGGTTTCGTCAGAATCTAACGCTTTCTCGTAATCAACGAAAGCTATATATAAGGGTTGGTTATATTCATCACATTTCTCTATCACCTGATTAATAGTGTGAATATGGTCTATTGTTGAGTAGCCTTTACGAAATCCTGCCTGGTCCGTTGCTTGTCAGAAGTCTAAGGTGTCCTGATTCTATTTGCGATTACCTTAGTAAGTAGTTTGTAGGCAACTGACAGTAAGCTGATCGGTCCCTAATTTTTCAAGTCTTTTGCGTCCCCTTTCTTGTGGATTAGGATTATGTTAGCGTTCTTTCAAGATTCCGGTGCGCTCGAGGTCATGATGCATGGCGTATACAGGGTGGCCATTTTCTCCAGAACAATCTGCCCACCATCCTTCAACAAATTTTCTGTTACCTGATCTTCCCCAGATGCCTTCCCCCTTTGCATAGCTCCAAAGGCTTTCTTTACTTTTCCGGCGTTACCAGTGGGATTTCGAATTCCTCTAGACTATTCTCTCTTCCATTATCGTCGCGGGTGCCACTGGTACTGTATAAACCTCTATAGAACTCCTCAGCCACTTGAATTATCTAATCCATATTAGTAATAATATTGCCGGCTTTGGTCTCATAACGCATACATCTGATTCTTGCGAACTCCTAGTTTCTTCTTGACTGCTTTTACGCTTCCTCCGTTCCTGAGAGCCTATTCAATTCTGTCCATATTATACTTCCTTATGTCAGCTGTCTCACGCTTGCCGATTAACTTCGAAAGTTCTGCCAGTTCTATGCCAGCTGTAGGGTTAGAGGCTTTCATACATTGGCGTTTTTTGATCAGATCTTTCGTCTCCTGTGATAGCTTACTGGTATCCTGTCTAACAAGTTACCCCCGACTTCTCTTGCACACCCCTTAATGATGCGCACAAGATTGTCGTTCATTGCTTCAACACTAAGGTCCTCCTCCTGAGTGAAAGCCGAATACCTCTTCTGTAGCTCGATCTGGAATTCCTCTATTTTCCCTCTTAGCGCTAACTCATTGATCGGCTTCTTATGTACCAGTTTCTTCCGTTCCCTCCTCAGGTCTAGGCTAATTCGAGTTCATACCATCCTATGGTTACTGCAGCGCACCTTGCTGAGCACGTCCACATCTTGTACGATGCCAGGGTTAGCGCAGAGTATGTAGTCTATTTCATTTCTAGTCTCGCTGTCTGGACTCCTCCACGTCCACTTTCGGCTATCCCGCTTGCGGAAGAAGGTATTCATTATCCGCATATTATTCTGTTCCGCAATCTCTACTAATAACTCCCCCCTGCTCTTTCTAGCACCTATGCCATATTCCCCCACTGCCTTGTCTCCAGCCTGCTTCTCTCCTACCTTGGCATTGAAGTCGCCCATCAGTATAGTGTATTTTGTTTTCACTCTACCCATCGCCGATTCCACGTCTTCATAGAAGCTTTCGACTTCCTGGAAATCATGACTCGATGTAGGGGCGCAGACCTGTACAGCCATCAGTTTGTACCTCTTATTAAGTTTCACAACAAGACCTGCCACCCTGAATTCCTGTATGTTACGAGCTATATCCTTATTAATCAGGAATCCGACTCATAGTTCTCGTCTCTCCGCTAAGCCCCGGTAGCACAGGACGTGCCCGCTTTTTAGCGCTGTATATGCTTCTTTTGGCCTTCTAACTTCACTGAGCCCTATTATATCCCATTTACTGCCCTCTAATTCCTCCAGTAGCATTGCTAGACTCGCCTCACTAGACAGTGTTCTAGCGTTAAACGTTGACAGGTTCATATTCCAATGGCGGCCTGTCCGGCATTGGAATATGAACCTGGCAGTGTATTGTATTCCTTTCACATGTGGTCAAATCTACATATGGCAGCCTGGCTGGTGCCTAAATATGTAGTACCTATGGGATCACCATATTTCACTCAAAAGACCAGTATGCTCGTCCAACTTGGCCGCACATCTCCGCAATGGGGCTTTAGGCCAGATTAGGATTGATTATCTGTTTTCACCCCTGGTTGAAAATTGGTAAGAGTAATCAGTCAGGCACACGACATAAATAACAATAGGTGTCAGCCAGCCCCCATTATGAACGCAAGAAGAAAGGCATCCTTTCTAGGTTACAAGGCATAGAAATCAGTCTGTGCCTATTTACTTACTTTTTATGCAAACACCGTTTATCGTGATTTTATGCCTTTGTATTACAACTTCTGCCTTCCCTCTGAATTTAACTTGTGCACAACACAAGTGCACATCCAGTGCTTTTTGTTAATCCTTCCATCAACTTAAACAGTCATTTGTTAGCCGAGGTCATGTTGTACGGCCTCCTTTCCCTCGCTGCGCAAATTTTGTCCTGAAAAGTTACATGAACTCGCCGGCAAATTCAAATGGTCACTACAAGTTTCACCGATTGGACACGACTGGTTCTCAGAAATGCAGAAAAGCACTGATGGGTATCTGTTGGCATCCTGTAGTGTGTGCAAACTAGCTGTGACATTGCTGCAGTGGACACACTCACAACTGCTACAATGCCTACTACCAGCATGAAGGGGGGCAGCTTGCAAAGAAATGAATATGAAGAAAGTGAGAGAAAACACAGGAAGCTTACCAGAAAACACCTCACTACTTAGGTAACTGCAGCACAATGAATTTACTATTTCATTTCATGAAATTCAACCTCATCAAATGTGTATTTGCCAGTGGCAGTTATTCTGAGAACAAGACAGAAATAATTGTAAGTATCAATGTTAAACAATGGTATGCACACGGCGTGCTGAGACCTGTGACATATATGGTACATTAGACTTCAAATTCTTACATGGACAAAAACTGCACATGTGTGGCATAAGCAGAACGGAAAAAATGGAAATCTATGCTACAGCATAGTAAACAGTTCGAAACAAATAAAATCAAAATAAAGAAGAAATGTACTGTGTAATAGGCAAAAATAAAATCAAACATGCAGGCAAGCAATTGATGCGAGAAAAATACTAAACGTCAGGACATTGCCATTTGTTGGGTGTTTTGGCAAACTGACTTGGAAAGCACATTGAGCGCCAGCAAACAAAGATAGAAAGGCGACGACACCACAATGGGCATTCTGGTGTCGTCTCCCTTCTGTCCTTGTTTGCTGGTGCTAAATATGCTTTCCAAGTCAGGAAATATGAGGTGTAGTTTTATACAGAACAAAATAATGTGTGTATAATGTCTACAAACATAAATAAGCAGAAAGTGGAATAAAGCTGCATAAATATTTAGCCTATTTATCAAAGCTGCATTAAGTAATATGTTGATATACTTAACCACTAATGACGCTGAGATCCTACTTTTGTGAACACGTACACTTTATGCATACCTGACATGTCCATCCAGATTACATGCCATGCTGCTGCAACCATGGCCACGGGCTATGTCGGCAACGATTTCGTTATTGCTACGACTTGCACTTCGGTCACCTCTCTTAAAGCCCGTGAATTACGCATTTCGCTCCTCCCCGTGCTACCTGCGCGATCACTTCATTTTAAATAACTTCCTGCTGTTTTTAACATCAAACCTATAGCCTCAGACATCTTTGACGCGATCTGCGAGGGACATAATTGCAGTCTGCGATGTTTCAGTGCCCGTTGCAACAGTGTCAGACGGAAAGCGTCAAATCTGCCCGTGTGGTGTAGCTTGCATCCCTGTCGTCCGTATGTCATCCCCTGTGTGTTAAATGTGCGGGGGTTGCAGAAGGCACCTCTCGTTGATCGTGCGACCCACGAAGATACATAAGAAAAAAAACCACATGTCTCGGCAGCGTGCATTTGTCCTATGGGGTGTGCCAGCAATGTGCGCTGGCGTACCATGTGCTTGCAAACATGTACTACAGTGCGTTCCAGCAAATAGACGCTGCCGCTTACGCGCAGTTTTCTTTGTCATCATCAAGTCAATCCACAAAATTGTCGGTTGCCACTAAAAGACAAGTAACACAGCCGAGAAACCAAACTACGTCGAACAAGGCATATGCTATAGGTTTGCATTATTTACCAAAAATGATAACGGGGTAATACGAACTCACAGCGCTTTTTAAAACGACAAGAAAATGACGTCGCTGTTTTGTGCCTAGCCCTAATAAATCGGAATCGTTTCTGGAGTACTCGGAGCTCACGCTGTGTTATATCGTTTTCTTCATTTTTGTCTCTTAGTCTGCCATCAACGATGAATCTTAACTACTCCCACCAAAGGCCAAGGGTTTGATTCCCACCAAAGGTCCGAGTGCCTTAAATAATTAATCCTAATTAATGGCCCCTTAATTAACACCGTCTTCATTTGCACCAATGGTCATGGGTTTGACTCCCACCAATAGTCATGGGTCCGAGTGCCTTAATTAACTATATGTTACTTAACTATGAATGCAATAACATTGCCTTCATTAACACCAAAGTTCGTAGGTTCGACGCCCACTCAATGTCGTGGTTCGAGTGGTTTATTTAACTGTATGTCAATTAACTTTACCTCAATTACGTATATCTTAGTTTACGGTACTTTAGGTAACATCGTCTTCATTAACACGAATGGCCATTGGTTCGACTCCCATCAATAGTCATGGGTCCGAGTGCCTTAATTAACTAGATCTTATTTACCTCTACATTAACATCAACTTCATTAACACCAAAGCTCGTGGGCACGACTCCCACACACGATCATCAGTGCGAGTGCTTTAGTTACATATATAATAAATGTGCCTTAATTAACATCGTCTTCAGAACAGAGGTTGTGGGTTCGATTCCCAACCGTGGTCATGGGTTCGAGTGCTTTAATTACTATATTCTAATTACCTGTGACTTATTTGCATCGCCTTTATTGTGAGGCATGGGTACGAATGCCTTAATTACCATGGCCTTCATTAACACCAATGGTCGTGGGTGCAGGTGCTCTAATTAGTTACATAATAATTAACTGCGCAATTATTAACATTGCCTCCATTAACACCAAAGATCAAGGGTTCGACTACCACTTAGGGTGGTTGGTTCGTGTGCATTAATTAACTATATCTTAAATAACTGTGTATTAATTAGCATTGCCTTCATTGACATCAAAGGTCGTGGGCTCGCCTCCCACCAAAGGTCGTGTGTTCCAGTGCTTTTAATAACTGTATCTTAATTAACTGTGCCTTAATCAAGAGCAAAGGCCGTATGTTCGTAGCTTTAATTACCACCATATGTAGTGGGTTCGACTCCCATGAAAGGTTGAGAGTCTGTGACCTCTTTGTACATCGTGTGTCACGCCGAAAGAGCCGGATGTGCCGCCTCATGAGCCATTTAATGTTATCGCGTTACGAATAATTTTTCACTTGTCATCGTACACATTCATATATGACGCACTTTGGCATTAGCAATAACAAAAAAAAGCTGTATAGTCCTCTCATCAGAAATCATAAGGTGCGTTGCCATTAGAGTCTCTGATGTATTTGGGATGCCAAAAGGCATTAGAAGATGCATTTCTTATGAATGTCTCATGTCACATTAGGAACACATAACGTTCTCTACAGAAACTAACTGTTCATTTTCATAAGGAATAACTTCGGTGTCGACGAGCGTGCAGGCAAAATTCGGTCTCTTGGTGATGTGGCAACTGAGGCGATCAATCTGGTATGCAGCCAGGCCTATGGTATGAAGAACTTTATTTAGGTCCTGAGGGATCAGTCTGGGAGAAGTACCAATAATAGCAAATAATAGGGAATAAGGCAGACTATCGCCGATATAATCTGCTTGGTAGTATTATTGTCTTTAGCAGTGTTCTTGGTTACACGCGAATAGTTTCTTGAAACTCGCTCCTTGTGTCTTCCGTGGCAAATGCGTCTTCTTATAGCTGCAATGTCGACGAGCGCACAAGCGCAATCAGGTCCGTCAGTCAACGGGCAAATGAGGCGATGCTTCTGGTGTGCAGCAAGGCCTAGCAATAGCAACAATAGCAGAAAAATAAGGACTCCAGCAGACTATCGGCGATATAATCTAGTCAGTAGTATTCAAGTTGTAGCAGTGTTCTTTGTTACACGGATATAGTTTCGTGTCACTCGGTGCTCTTCTGTCTGCCCTGTCAATGTCATCTTATGCTTATTGCTGCGGTGTGGGCGAGCGCACAAGCACAATACAGTCTCAGTCATCGGACAAATGAGGCGATGATTCATGTGTGCAGCAATGCCTAGCAATATCAACAAAAGCAGACAATAGGTAATCCGGCATGCTATCGGCGATATAATCTGCATAGTAGTATTAAACCTCGTAGCAGTGTTCTTTATTACACGCGTATGGTATCGTGTCACTCACTGCGTGTGTCTTCCGTGGCAAAGGCGTCTTATAGCGGCGGTGTCGGTGCGCGCGCAGGCACAATCCAGTCTGCCAGTCAACGGACAAATGAGGCTACAACTCTGCTGTGCAGCAAAGCCTAGGAATAGCAACAATAACAGACGATAGAGAATACGGTAGACTATCGGCGATATAGTCTGCTTAGTAGCATTCAAGCTTGTAGCATGCAGTGCTCTTTGTTACACGCGTATGGTTTCGTGTCACTCGCTGCTTGTGTCTTCCGTGGCAAAGGCGTCTTTTTTTTATAGTTGCGGTGTCGGTGAGCGCGCAGACACAATCCAGTCTGTTAGTCATCGGGCAAATAAGGCGATGATTATGGTGTGCAGCAAGGCCTAACAATATCAACGAAAGCAGAAAATAGGGAATAAAGCAGGCAAAGACAATCAGCGATATAATCTGCTTAGTAGTATTAACACTTATAGCAGTGGTCTTTGATAGCCGCGTATGGTTTCGTGTCATTCGCTGCTTGTGTATTCCGTGGCAAAGGCCTCTTTTTCTTACAGCGGCGGTGTCGTTGAGCGCGCAGGCACAATCCAGTCTCTGAGTCATCGGACAAATGAGGCGATGATTCTGGTGTGCAGCAAGGCCTAGCAATAGCAATAATACCAGCTAATACGGAATCCAGCAGGCCATCCGCGATATAATCTGCTTAGCAGTATTAAAACTTATGGAAGTTTTCTTTGTTACACGCGGATTGTTTCACCTCGCTCGCTGATTGTGTCTTCCGTGGCAAAGGCGCCTTCTTCTTATAACTGCGGTGTTGGTGAGCGCGCAGGCACAAGTCAGTGTCAGTCATCAGCCATATGAGGCGATGATACTGGTGTGCAGCAAGTCCTCGCAATAGCAACAATAGCACACAATAGGAAAGCGGGCATCTATCAGCGATATAATCTGCTTAGTAGTATTAAAGCTTGTGGCATTGTTCTTTCTTACTCTTGTATGTTTTCGTGTCGCTTTATCATTGTATCTGCCCTGTGAAAATCATCTGGTTCTTATTGCTGCGGTGTCGGCGAGCGCACAAACACAATCCGGCTGTCAGGCATCGAGCAAATGAGGCGATGATTCTGGTTTGCAGCCAGGCCTAGCAAATGCAACAATAGGGAATCCGGCAGGCTATCGGCGATCTAATCTGCTTAGTAGCATTGAACTTATAGCAGTGTTCTTTACTACACGCGTATGGTTTCGTGTCACTCACTACCTGTGTCTGCCCTGTCAAAGGCATCTTTCTTTTTTGTTGCTCCGGTTTCGGCGAGCGCACAAACACAATCCGTCTGTGTCTGTATGTCATCAGGCAAATGATAAAATTAAATTGTGGGATTTCACGGGCCAAAACCACTTTCTGATTATGAGACACACCGTAGTGGAGGACTCCGGAAATTTCGACCACCTGGGGTTCTTTAACGTGCACCTAAATCTAAGTACACGGGTGTTTTCGCATTTCGCCCCCATCGAAATGCGGCCGCCGTGGCCGGGATTCGATCCCCCGACTTCGTGTTCAGCAGCCCAACACCATAGCCACTGAGCAACCACGGCGGGTATCAGGCAGATGAGGCGATGTTTCTGGTGTGCATCAAGGCCTAGCAATAGCGAAAATAGCAGACAATACGGACTCCAGCAGACTATCGGTGATATAAGCTGCTTTGTAGTATTAAAGCTTGTAGCCGTGTTCTTTGTTACACGCGTATCGTTTCGTGTCACTCGGTGCTTGTGTCTACCTTTTCAATGATATATTGTTCTTATTGCTGTGGGTTCAGCGGGCGCACAAGCACAATCCGGTCTGTCAGTCATTGGGCAAATACAGCGATGATTCTCGTGTGCAGCCAGGCCTACCAATAGCAACAATCGCAAACAAAAGAGAATCCAGCAGACTATCGGCGATATAATCTGCTTCGTAGTATTAAAGTTTATAGGAGCGGTCCTTGTTACATGAATATGGTTTTCTGTCAATCGTGGCTTGTGTCTGCCCTGTGAAAATTATCTGGTTCTTATTGCTGCGGTGTGGGCGAGCGCACAAGCACAATCCGTTCTGTCAACCATCGGGCAAATGAGGCGATGATTCTGGTGTGCAGCAAGGCCTAGCAATGGCAACAATAGCAGACAATAGCGAATCCGACAGGCTATCGGCGATATAATCTGCTTAGTAGTATTAAAGCTTAAACCAGTCTTCTTATGTGTCACGCGTCTGGCTTCGTGTCATTCGCTGCCTTGCATCTGCCCTGTCAATGTCATCTTCTTATTGCCGCGGTTTCTGCGAGCTCACAAGCACAATCGAGTCGCTCAGTCATCGGGCAAATGAGGTGATGATTCTGGTGTGCAGCAAGGCCTAGCAATCGCAACAATAGAAGACAATACGGAATCCGGCAGGCCATCGGCGATATAATCAGCTTAGTAGTATTAAAGCTTATACCAGTTTTCTTTGTTACATGCGGATGGTTTCGTGTCACTCGCTGCGTGTGCCTTCCGGGGCAAAGGCATGTTCTTCTTACAGTTGTCGTATCGGTGAGTGCGCAGACATAATCCAGTCTGTCAGTGATGGGGCAAATCAGACGATGATTCTGGTGTCAAGCAAAACCATGTTAACCATAGGCGTGTAACAAAGAAGACTGCTATAAGCTTTAGTACTACTAACCGGATTATATCACCCATAGCTTCATGTTAACCTATGTTAACATGAAGAAAATTTAGTTTTTCTTCAATAAGGTGGCTTTCCTCGGAAGGGTGTTTGAATCGGGAATAGCATCAATACGACACAATAGGGAACCCGGCAAGCTATGGGTGATATAATCCGGTTAGTAGTACTAAAGCTTATAGCAAAACCATGTTAACCATAGGCGTGTAACAAAGAAGACTGCCATAAGCTTTAGTACTACTAACCGGATTATATCACACATAGCTTCATGTTAACCTATGTTAACATGAAGAAAATTTAGTTTATCTGCAATAAGGTGGCTTTCGTCGCAAGGGTGTTTGAATCGGGAATTGCATCAATACGACACAATAGGGAACCCGGCGAGCTATGGGTGATATAATCCGGTTAGTAGTACTAAAGCTTATAGCAGTCTTCTTTGTTACACGCCTATGGTTTCGTTTCACTCGCTTCTTGTGTCTTCCGTTGCAAAGGCGTCTTCTTCTTATAGCTGCGGTGTCAGTAGAGCGCGCAGGAACAATCCAGACTGTCAGGCATCGGGCGAATGAGGCGATGATTCTGGTGTGCAGCCACGCCTAGCAAATGCAACAATAATAGACAATAGGGAACCCGGCAGGCTATCGGCGATTTAGTCTGCTTATTAGTATTAAAGCTTATAATAGTGTTCTTTGTTACACGTGTGTGATTTCTTGTCACTCCCTGCTTGTGTCTGCCCTGTCAATATCATCTCGTTCTTACTGCTCTGGTGTCAGTGAGCGCGCAAGCAGAATCCAGCGTGTCAGTCAGTCATCGGGAAAACTAGGCGATGATTCTGGTGTGCGGCCAGGCCTAGCAAATGCAACAATAGCAGACAATAGAGAATGCAGCAGACTATCGGCGATATAATCTGCTTAGTAGCATTAAATGCTATAGGATCCTTTATTGTTACATGTGCGAGGTTTTGTGTCCCCGCTGCTTGTGTCTGCCCTGTCAAAGTCGTATTGTTCTTATTG
Organism: Dermacentor variabilis; assembly: GCF_050947875.1. Classification (NCBI taxonomy): domain Eukaryota; kingdom Metazoa; phylum Arthropoda; class Arachnida; order Ixodida; family Ixodidae; genus Dermacentor; species Dermacentor variabilis. The sequence goes on from NC_134570.1 coordinate 219,327,944, forward strand.
CTGTGGTGTCGGAGAGCACAAGCACAATCCAGTCTCTCAGTCATCGGGGCGATGACTGATGATTCTGGCGATGATTGAGGCGATGATATTGGTGTGCTGCAAGCCCTAGCAATAGCAACAAAGCAGACAATAGAGAATGCAGCAGACTATCGGCTGACGTATGTATATATTAGAGAGAGAGAGACGTTTAATGATACGATATGCAGAGAGGTCGGCCGGAGGTATATTCCTCTAGCCAGCTACTCGGCGTTGGGGAACGGAGAAGAGGGAAATAAGAGGCGCATGATGGGTGACGATGGCGATAGAAGGAGGATGTAACACATATGTCAAGCAATTTGGCGTGCTCAAAGCCTACAGTCCAGGTCCGTACTTTTTCAAAACTTCAGTAACGCCTGGATGGCCTTGAAACTCGATTGAGCGTCTGACCAAGGGGTCTGACCAAGCGTCTGACCAGACGTTAAATGTCTGAGGCCGACGGGAAATTCCGGGAATAGATAGACGTACCCGTATTTTGGACATTACCCGTGGGGGTATACGTGGAAGCTCAGCAGGGGCAAAGTATGATGGTATGGCAGATTCTCGGCATTTCATGGCTCTTGAAAAAGTGGAGTCCGGGCGTATGTCGGGAAGTGTCGATAAGGGGCAGTGTCCATGACGGCACAGCAGTCGAAGGAATACTCGGAGAGGTTCGCATCGTAGATAGACAGGAAAGGGGGTGACGCGAGCCTCCTCAATTGTTCCGTAGGTTGAGATGCAACGTGGAACACCGAGACATGTTTTCAGCATCTGTGCCTGGGCACTTTCCAGCGTACGCAAACATGACCGGCTCATAATTGATAAAAGTGGCAGGTTATACCGAATGTAGCCAACGTAGGGAGCCTGATACAACCGGAGTAGCGAACGCTCACATGGACCCCACTTCCATACCGGGCCAGAAACCGAAAAACTTGAGCAATCCCAGTTAACTTTTCTTTAACTTGAACCCATATTTGTCGACGATGAAACACCGCGGTCAGTGAAAACGGCGAGGTATCCGTGGTGTGTTACAAATTGGATGATATTGCCATCGGTCATAATTGGATACCAACACAAGCTTCTCTGGGTCCGGACGGGCCGCCATTGGAATCTGCACCGGGCAACGTTTAACGCTCGAATGTTATCTAGTGAGGCGAGTCTAGCGGTGCTATTGTAGGAATTAGCGGGTACTAATGGGCTATAATATGGCTCAGTGAGGTTAGGAGGACAAAAGAAGCATATAAATTGCTAAAGAGCGGGCACGTCCTGTGCTACCGTGGCTTAGCGGAGAGACGAGAACTAGGAGTAGGATTCCTGATTAAAAAAGATATACCTAGTAACATACAGGCATTCTATAGCATTAAGGAGAGGGTGGCAGGTCTTATTGTGAAACTTAATAACAGGTACAAATTGAAGGTCGTACAGGTGTACGCCCCTACATCCAGTCACGATGACCAGGAAGTCGAAAGCTTCTATGAACACGTGGAATCGGCAACGGGTAAAGTCAAAACAAAATGCACTGTACTGATGGGCGACCTCAGTGCCAAGGTAGGCAAGAAGCAGGCTGGAGACAAGTCAGTGGTGAATATGGCATATCTTCTAGCAATAGCAAATGAGAGCTAGTAACGTCCTCCGACAACGGTGGGCTGTCGAGATGCATAAGCTCATTGGTCTTTGACGCTCTTCTACGTACTTTGGGCAGTCATAGAGCACATGACCTATAGTCTGATTCGCATTGCTCAACTCAGTCTGGAGACTCAGTGCGTCTCACGAGGTGCACGTATCCACGCGTGAACGCTACGCCCAGCCTTAGTCTGTGCACAAGACTGCCACAGCTGCGTTGAATTTTTCGTGGTAGCCTAAATTTCATGGTAGGGTCCAATATCTGCAGTCGTCTGTGGCGATTATTCGGATTGTCCCAGTTCTTTTCTGTCGATTTATGGATGACACTGGAGAGGAGGCAGTTGGCGTCCGCTCTTGAAAAAGGAATTGCAAGCAGTGACTCTGGTTCTTCGAGTACTTTCTTCACTTGGGCATGGGCCAATTCACTGCCGTGTATAACAGACTGATTGAAAATGCACTGAAATATGATGTGGCGACCTTTCTTTAGCGCTAAGCCATAGAGCTCGGCAGCTTCAAGAGCCAACGCTCTGTAAGCGCTTTCTTTCGACACCATTCCAAGTAGTTGCAAAGCCGATCTTGTGTCGCTGAGGACTGTCCATACTTGAGGGGGCTGTTGCGAAATATAGTGAACGGCCTCTCTGATTGCAACTAGCTCCGTAGATGTTGTAGTCGTCCTGTTACACAGACGAAACCGTCGAATGACTTGATGCACAGGCACGACGAAAGCCGCACCAGACGCATACGACGAGACCGATACGTCTGTAAACGCATTCACCGAGGAGTAATATTCTTTCGACACATATTGCAATGTTAAATGTCTGAGGCCGACGGGAAATTCCGGGAATAGATAGACGTACCCGTATTTTGGACATTACCCGTGGGGGTATATGTGGAAGCTCAGCAGGGGCAAAGTATGATGGTATGGCAGATTCTCGGCATTTCATGGCTCTTGAAAAAGTGGAGTCCGGGCGTATGTCGGGAAGTGTCGATAAGGGGCAGTGTCCATGACGGCACAGCAGTCGAAGGAATAATCGGAGAGGTTCGCATCGTAGATAGACAGGAAAGGGGGTGACGCGAGCCTCCTCAATTGTTCCGTAGGTTGAGATGCAACGTGGAACACAGAGACATGTTTTCAGCATCTGTGCCTGGGCACTTTCCAGCGTACGCAAACATGACCGGCTCATAATTGATAAAAGTGGCAAGTTATACCGAATGTAGCCAACGTAGGGAGCCTGATACAACCGGAGTAGCGAACGCTCACATGGACCCCACTTCCATACCGAGCCAGAAACCGAAAAACTTGAGCAATCCCAGTTAACTTTTCTTTAACTTGAACCCATATTTGTCGACGATGAAACACCGCGGTCAGTGAAAACGGCGAGGTATCCGTGGTGTGTTACAAATTGGATGATATTGCCATCGGTCATAATTGGATACCAACACAAGCTTCTCTGGGTCCGGACGGGCCGCCATTGGAATCTGCACCGGGCAACGTTTAACGCTCGAACGTTATCCAGTGAGGCGAGTCTAGCGGTGCTATTGGAGGAATTAGCGGGTACTAATGGGCTATAATATGGCTCAGTGAGGTTAGGAGGACAAAAGAAGCATATAAATTGCTAAAGAGCGGGCACGTCCTGTGCTGCCGTGGCTTAGCGGAGAGACGAGAACTAGGAGTAGGATTCCTGATTAAAAAGGATATAGCAAGTAACATACAGGCATTCTATAGCATTAAGGAGAGGGTGGCAGGTCTTATTGTGAAACTTCATAACAGGTACAAATTGAAGGTCGTACAGGTGTACGCCCCTACATCCAGTCACGATGACCAGGAAGTCGAAAGCTTCTATGAAGACGTGGAATCGGCAACGGGTAAAGTCAAAACAAAATGCACTGTACTGATGGGCGACCTCAGTGCCAAGGTAGGCAAGAAGCAGGCTGGAGACAAGTCAGTGGTGAATATGGCATATCTTCTAGCAATAGCAAATGAGAGCTATTAGTAGAGTTTGCAGAATGGAATAATATGCGGATAATGAATGCCTTCTTCTGCAAGCGGGATAGCTGAAAGTGGACGTGGAGGAGCCCGACTGGTGAGATTAGAGATGAAATAGACTTCATACTCTGCGCTAAACCTGGCGTCATACAAGATGCGGACGTGCTGGGCAAGGTGCGCTGCAGTGACCATTAGACAGTAAGAACTCGAATTAGCCTAGACTTCAGGTGGGAACGGAAGAAACTGGTGCATAAGAAGCCGATGAATGACTTAGCGGTAAGAGTGAAAATAGAGCAATTCCGGATCAAGCTACAGAACAGATATTCGGCTTTAACTCAGGAAGAGGGCCTTACTGTTGAAGCAATTTGATTTCATTTTCATTTATTTGTTGTTTGAGGTATACAGCTGTCTCAGACGCTGCAGCAAATAGTAGTATACATGCCTGACAAAGGCTACAGCACCCAACGCATGTTGACACTCTGCAGCAAACAGCACAAGTGTTAAAATTTTCAAAATATGATAACAGATCAAAAGAATAAAGAATTCGAATCTTAATTAGAACGTGTTAAACAAGGAAAACAAAACAATAACATTGAGGTATATAAGAAATGTATACTATAAAGCAGCGAAGAAAATACGTTCTAACAGATTTCTTTGATCTCAAGCCTGATTTCGAGGTTTGAAATTGTTCCAGGATTGTGGGATTATTGTTTAGTAACGTCGATATTTGAAAGTGTAAAGCATGTTTCCCGTAGTACGTGCGAGTAAGCGGTATAGAGATTGGGTCATGTCTGAGATAATACGGAGTTTCATTGTTGGGGAAGGTCTGATTAAACTGTATGTGATCACCTGAATGCAATGGAAGACAATCTTATGGGCATCATTAAGGATTGTGTAATAGAAGTCGGTGGTAACTTCGTTAGACAGGGTACCAGTAAGCTATGGCAGGAGACGAGAGATCTGATTAAGAAACGCCAATGTGTGAAAGCCTCTAACCCTACAGCTAGAATAGAACTGGCAGAACTTTCCAAGTTAATCAATAAGCGTAAGACAGCTGACATAAGCAAGTATAATATGAATAGAAATGAGCATGCTTTCAGCAATGGAAGAAACCTAAAAGCAGTGAAGAATAAACTAGGAATCGGCAAGAATGAAATGTGCGGATTAGGAAAAAAAGCCGGCAACATCATTACTAATATGAATGAGATAGTTAAAGCGGATGAGGAGTTCTATATATATTTATGCAGTACCAGTGGCACCCACGACGATAATGGAAGAGAGAATAGTCTAGAGGAATTTGAATCCCACAAGTAACACCGGAACAAGTAAAGAAAGCCTTGGGAGCTATGCAAAGGGGGAAGGCAGCTGGGGAGAATCAGCTGGGTAACAGCAGATCTGTTGAAGCATGGTGGGCATATTGTTCTAGAATATTGGCCACCCTATGTACGTAATGCCTCATGACGTCGAGCGTACCGGAATCTTGGAAGAACGCCAACATAATCCTAATCCATAAGAAAGGCGATGCCAAAGACTTGAAAAATTATAGACCGATCAGATTACTATCTGTTGCCTACTACGTATTTAGTAAAGTAATCGCAAATAAAATAAGGAACACCTTAGAGTTCTGCCAACCAAAGGACCAGGCAGGGTTTCGTAAAGGCTACTTAACAATAAGCCATATTCACACTATCAATCAGGTGATAGAAAAATGAGCGGAATATAACCAACCCTTATATATAGCTTTCATTGATTGAAAGCGTTTGGTTCAGTCGAAACTTGAGCAGTCATCGTAGCCATACGGAATCAGGGTGTAGACGAGCAGTCTGTAAAAATACAGAAAGATATCTATAGCGGCTCCACAGCCACCGTAGTCTCCATAAAGAAAGCATCAAAACCCAAATAAAGAATGGCGTCAGGCAGGGAGATCCGATCTCTCCAATGCTATTCACAGCGTGTTTACAGGAGGTATTCAGAGACCTGTATTGGGAAGATTTGGGGATAAGAGCTAATGGAGAATACCTGAGTAACTTGCGATTCGCTGGTGATATTGCCTTGCTTACTAACTCAGGGGACCAATTGCACTTCATGCTCACTGACCTGGAGAGGCAAAGCAGAAGAGTGGGCCTAAAGATTAATCTGCAGAAAACTAAAGTAATGTTTAACAGTCTCGGAAGAGAACAGCAATTTACAGTAGCGATGCACTGGAAATGGTCGGGGAATACATCGACTTAGAGCAGGTTTTGACCGCCGATCCGCATCATGAGACTAAAATAATCAGAAGAATAAGAATGGGCTGGGGGGTGCATTCGGCAGCCATTCTTATATTGTGAACATCAGGTTGCCATTATCCCTCAAGAGAAAAGTGTATAAAGGCTGTGTCTTACCAGTACTCATCTACGGGGCAGAAACCTGGAGGCTTACGAAAAGGGTTCTACTTAAACTAGGGACCGCGCAACGAGCTATGGAAAGAAGAGTGATGGGTGTAACTTTAACGGATAAGAAGAGAGCCGATTGAGTAAAGGAACAAAGACGGGTTAATGACATCTTAGTTGAAATCTAGAAAAAGAAATTAACATGGGCAGGACATGTAATGAGGAGGGAAGATAACCGATGGTCATTAAGGGTTACAGACTGGATTCCAAGGGAAGGAATAGTAGCAGGGGGTGGCTGAAAGTTAGGTGGGCGAATGAGATTAGGAAATTCGCAAGGAGAACATGGCCACAATTAGCACATGACCGGGGTACACTGTAACCGGGGTAGTTGGAGAAGTATGGGAGAGGCCTTTGCCCTGCAGTGAGCGTAAGCAGGCGGCGACAGCGGCGGCGGCGGCTGCTGCTGCTGCTCGCAACTACACTCGCAACTAATGTGTAAGTATAAGTTTTTTTTTTTACTGGAGCTTGGTAATACAAACATAACATTGGAATCTGATGACGGCTCAAATTCATTCTGCCTAAAATGCTGCTCATTAGAACACACGAGCGCGCCTTTCTGTTAGAGACGGCAGGCTTATTGCAGAGCGCTAGCACTTCAAACGCAAAGAAAAAGAAATGTGCTTAGTGGAAAAATTTATATTGACATTCTAATATGTTGCGTGAGGTCCATGTTTCATTGAATAGCGTAATACAGGCTGTTCATCAAGATGCATTGCACTGGTATGTTTCTTGTGTTGCAGACAATGTGCGAGAAAAGTCGTCGCCACGCTGTCTCCTACTACTTCTATACGGCGCGCCATATTCCAAATCACCTCAGGTAAGTGAACTTTTCATGACATTTCACGGCTCTCCAGCGCACACCTCTGTCCATCGTATTGAGAAATTAATAATTTTTATTCCGATAACAATTATATTAACACACTCGGCGCATTTTTGGGCGTCCGCTTCACCATGAGGTTCCGTATTAGGTCCAATGCGATGAAATCGTCGCCGCATGCCGTATGCTATATGTTCGAGTGAAAGCTTGCGAGGGTGAGTCGACGAACGTGCCTCATTCTAGCTTGTTAAAGCGAGGAAGGCGGGCCGGAAGTGCACACTGTCCCATCGCCCCCGAGGCAGGGCGGTGAGAGGAGGGAGGGCAAGGGATGTTCATTCTCGACGGCTGCTGCTTACGGCGCGGCCGCGTGGACGCCGTATCTTGAAAGCGATCTGCGACGAGGCCAAAGTGTGCGCCTGCGTGGGCCTCATTTTCGAAGCGATCTGTGATGTTTGCAGAGTGCGTGTAGTGCCAGTAGTTTCGTATGCGCAGTGATTTCGAAATTGCACTTGCGTTGACGCGAGAGATGCACGAACTTCAAGTTCGATCGCTGCTGCTGCCGCGATTCCTCGCACCATCATTTTGACAGCGAGTTTCCGCACTCATGGAGCGATATGCGTTAATGTTCACTTTTGGGGGTGTGACACCGCGCTTGGTAACGTAGACGGGTTGGCGGGCTAGATGGTTTGAATCTATGAATTATGTGTAAGCGCGACTGAACGAGAATGTAGAAACACACACAGAGACAGCGCTGTCTCTGTTTGTCTGTTTATTTCTACGTAATCGTTCAGTCGTGCTTACTCATAATATCATTGTTAATTTTCTTACTAAGCGAATGTTTACAAGTTTACGCGGACGATGAAACTACCATGCCGTCTTCGTATAGCTATTTACTAATTAGCTATCGGGATCGAACCTTCGCCTTTCAGTCGAAACTGCGACTTTTCATAATGGAACAAAGATTGAGAAAACGCTGCTTCAACATCTTTGGTTTCTGGCGCGAACTTGACGAATGTAGGCTCATAGTAAAGTGATGCCTTCTCTAGAATTTCGAATCGGTATGCACGAGCTCGTTAGAAATAACATTCACAACTGCTTGTGTAAGGAAGCTACAGAGCATGGCATGATTCTTTGCTTGCGCCACCAATATCTCACAAATAGGGAAAGCGATAGGGAAAAAAGCAAGGTCCGACTTTGCATCCTGTCACTTTTCCAGTTGTGTCTCCTCTGGGCAGTGCCCCCTTGCGCCTGACTGCTATTTATAATGGTCATCCTAGCAATATCATAAGAGGAGTACAACAGCCGGTTGTTCTGGGCAAATGATTCGAAGATGCGCCTATCGTGAAGCACTAAATTTAGGAGGCAGGCTAGATATTACACATGCCCGTTTCCATTTACATGTAATTCAATTTATTTGTGCACGTTCTATAACAAGCATTTTCATAATTATTTCATAAGTAAATCTGTCTACTTTGACAGGCGCACACCGCAAATACGTACACGCTTGAGATACGTGATCCGAGCTTTTACAGGACACATACAATTTCATGGTCGCTTGTAGAAGACTCAAGCCTCAAACAAAGCACTCAGAGGATAATTCCTGTTGTTATTTCTGCCATCCCCAACTGCCAACTGCCGCCTATCGTCTTTACCATCTTTCGAAGGGACCAATGTGACAACTTTACGTTTCGGTGGTTACGGGTATCTAGCGACGAGGACATATACCATCAAAATGGCTCGTCTGATTGCATGTCGAGAAGGCAGGCTAACTGGACACGGCATAGATTTCTACAACGCGAAGCGCTGATGTACGCAAGGAAAGGTAAATAAGGACGAATGAATGGTAAGTGCAGGACAGACACGAACGCTGGCTACATACTGGGTTTATTGGTCCCAAAACACACCCACATATATATACATAACGGGATATAGTTATAGAACACTGCGTGAGAGACACAAGTCAAATTGGTAGGTTATCACACAAGGAGCAAAAAACACAGAAAATTAGGGTGGGCATAGGTTCCAAAGCACCAATTCCTTATGGTATAAAGTTATTCATGGTTGATTGACGCACCTGTCATCCATTTTCTTATTATGCCTCTGAAATTGCCCTCGTGGCCCTATCGGGATGTCTATCCGGCAGACATCCTTCTTCGAACTGAGGCTGACAGCTATACCCTTTGCAGTGTGACTCTACGTTACAGGTTCTTCCTTCACATATTAGTGTTCCCCCACTCTTCTATATCAAAAGCGCCCTGCTTGTCGCACATAACTGCAGCCGCATCTTAATGGTATCCGATGGATGACCACAACGCAGCAACTCACAAATTTCTTTTTGCGTTTCCTATTTGATGCCCCAGTAAGGCGTTGGTGCGTCATCCTCAAAATACTTGTGATATAGCACGCGGCTGATGATAGTACCTCGACACTTTATCGTGAGCCTATTTTTTCAGCTCATGAGAGGCGTTGTGCAAATATGGGATAACTGCTGCTCGTGCCTTTTTCACTGATCTTTCGAATGTATCTAGACCCCCTTTTTTCACTATAGGAACTAATTTTCGCAAACTGATGGAATTACAAACCTCTGGGAATCCCGCTCAAAGGTCCCATTTAACATTTCCTTCCGTACATCACTGCTTCGCGCTGTAGAAATACACAACAGAACCAACTCGTCCATGTCGCTATTCTTATTTAGTGGACACTCTCGTGCAATATCATTTTTTTTCATAGCAGAGGTTGCGCGCAGTCGGCTCACCTTCATGCAACCGAGAATGAAATTAAGATCTGGTACAACCGCTTCCGTCGTGTCTAAAGATCCGTGATCAGGCACTCACGATATCGCGCTTGGCGGTCCGCACCTGTCGATGGTCAGCCATAGTGACTTCTCGCAGAACACATGCCGCGCAACTTATGAAGTCGGCGGTTGCAGCGCATCCGGATTGCTAAGTAAGCGCTCTGCTGCTTAGGACCGCTCGAACTTCGCAGAGAGCATGGTTAGCGGCGACGCTCGGGTGAACGACGCGTTCTTTGCCGGCGTGCTCGCTCCAGCCTCCCCTGCAAGGAGCTCTGCTGCAGCACAAACTCGCAATCGCCAGCGGGATTTCGAAGAGCCGTCACAATGCTTTACAAGTTATGTTTTTCAAATGGTCACAAGTTTTGACAGATATGAAATACAAACCAATGTCCCATAGTCAGACTGTATTTGGACCTCCATTCAAGGTTAGGTGCTTAAAAGAACTACTATACGTCAGCAATATAAAGCAATATCACGGGAATAGCATACCGGTCATATAAAATTAGAAGAAATTTAAGGGACCAAGTTGAGCGGACATATACAAAAAAGGAGAAAAACGCAAGCATAGGAAAACTAGAGCGCCGAGTATGTGCAGATATATATCAAGAGTGAACTACACTAATAATAATATTTGGGGTTTTACGTGCCAAAACCACTTTCTGATTATGAGGCACGCCGTAGTGGAGGACTCCGGAAATTTTGACCACCTGGGGTTCTTTAACGTGCACCTAAATCTAAGCACACGAGTGTTTTCGCATTTCGCCCCCATCGAAATGCGGCCGCCGTGGCCGGGATTCGATCCCGCGACCTCGTGCTCAGCAGCCCAACACCATAGCCACTGAGCAACCACGGCGGGTAGTGAACTACACGCAAATGACAAGCATAATAGGACAAAACCACCTTTATGTATTACAATACGAACACACATTAATTGAAAAAATATAAGTAAAAAATATGAGCAACATACCCGAAAATAGGCTAAGGTGTCAACGTCGAAAAAGTCCGGAAAACATGTTGACACGCAGTGAGCAAGAGAAATAAAAAGAGCACACAGTAATTAGACAAAATTACTGTGGTCTTATACTATTTTGTGTGCTCTTACACTCTTTTATAACTAAGGAAATGACACAATGCAATTCATAAAGAATTAAATGTGAATTTGCCACAGTTCCTCGACACTCTGGGTAAGATAAAGTACTCTTAGATCCCAATACTGAAATATAAGCATTCTTTAAAGATGATTCCGAAACTAGCTCAACTGGCAGCTGATTGCACAACTACTTCTACAACAAGATGCCCAAATCATACTTAGTTCAGCACAGGTATTTTGCAGTAGCATTGCAAGATCTATAAGTTGGAGGAACTCTGATGGCTTGATTTTGAATGACTTGCTGCACGCTGATATATATATATATATATATATATATATATATATATTTCCCCAAAGCGCCGCAGTATAGTTGATATCATCCTAGTCATCATCATCGGCCTCTTTTTGTCCACGGCAGGCCGAAGGCCTCTCCCTGCGATCTCCAATTACCCCAGTCCTGCACCAACCGATTTCAACTAGCGCCCGCGAATTTCCTCATTTCATCGCTCCACCTAGTCTTATGTCATCCTCTTTTGCGCTTCTCTTCTCTTGGTACCCACTCTGTAACTCTAATGGTCTAGCGGATATCTAACTGCCGCATTACATGACCTGCCCAGCTCCATTTTTCTCTTGATGTCAATTAGAATATCGTCTATACTTATTTGCTATGTGATACGAACCACTATCTTTCTGTCTCTTAACGTTACGCCTAGGAATCTTCGTTCCATCGCTCTTTCCGCGCTCCCTAATATGTTCTCAAGCTTCTTTGTCAGGATCTGCCCCTATGTGAGGACTGGTAAAATGCACTGATTGTACACCTTCCTTTTCAATAAAAATGGAAAGCTTCCTGTCAGGAACTGACAATTGCAACCGTATGCGATCCAACCTATTTTTATTCTTCAATGAGTTTCCTTCTCATGTTCCAGGTTGCCTGTCATTAATTGACCTAGGTAAACGTACACCTTTACAGACCCTAGAGGCTGACTGTCGATGCTGAACTCTTCTTCCCTTGTACGGGCTATTCATCATTATCTTTGTCTTCTGCATATTAATCTACAACCCCACTCTTACACTCGCTCTGTTTAGGTCCTTGGATCATTTGTTGTAGCTCTTCTGCATTGTTGCTGAATAGAACAAAGTCATCGCAAACGGGAGGTTGCTGAGATACTGGCTATCAATCCTTACTACTAAGCCTTCCCAGTTTAATAGCTTGAATACTTCTTCCAAGCACGCAGTGAATAGCATTCGCGAAATTGTGCCACCCTGTCTGACCTTCTCTTTATAGGTATCTTCCTGTTTTTTCTTGTGTAGAATTAAAGTAGCTGTGGCACCTCTGTAGTTGTTTTCCAAGGTATGTACGTAAGCGTTCTGTACTCCTTGATTAAGTATTGCCTTTATCATTGCTGGAATTTTTACTTAATGAAATGCTTTTTCTTAATCTATGAAAGCCATATAGAGAGGTGTATTGCAGTCCGCGGATGTCTTGATAACCTCTTGTCCCTTCCTGAAGCCACCCTGTTCTCTTGGTTGACTAATAACAACAATAACAACAATAACAATAATACTTTATTGATGACTTGAGAATCATACAGTGGAAGAATCGGGCCTTCCAAAGCCGCAGTGGGCTCGAACGGCAGTGCCTGGCAGACAGCGACAGAGCCATCAGTAACACGTTATTAGACAACAGCGAGCGCACACGCACACACGCACACACGCGCACACGCGCACACGCGCACACGCGCACACGCGCACACGCGCACACGCGCACGCGCACGCGCACACACGCACACACGCACACACGACAGGCTTCCTATCACGCATTAATGTGTCTAAGAGCCTTTCTAAGACCATATTTCATTTTCACATCTTGTATGCTATGAGGAAGTAAATTAAACATTGCTGGGACATAATAGTTACGGAGTCTTCGACCATATATCGTCTTACAGCGGGGTGTAACGTAAGGATTCTTTGGTCTTAGGGAACGAACAGGCACATAAGGACTTTTATACTGACTTATCCAAAAATGCTTTAAGATAACAGTTTCTAGTAGCAAAGAATTGAAATCAGGTAAAGACAAAGTTTTGAACACATCAGATTTGGGGGAGACATCATAAGCAACATGCTTCAAAATGCCACGAAGGCCGGAGTTGGCCCGGTTTACCAAATGTTGAGTGCCATGACCATATGTGGATACCCCATACCGGATTACACTGTAGCATAAGACATGCACTGCAAGCTTTCGCACAGACAATGACATGTAAAATTTTATATTATACAAAACACAAGACACTGCGCGAAGTTTTTGACAAATATATGCGAAATGAGAGTTCCAAGATAAATCACTGTCAAAAAAGACACCAAGGTATTCAATTGAACAAGCGTATTGCACAGGGGCACACGAACAGGGATTGCAATGTGATGTGTGCAAATATAATGGGGAAGATAGGGTAACTTGCTTGACAGGATTGTGGAAAGAGATTGGTTGAGCTTTGGACGCATTGATATGGACTACATTATTCTGAAACCAGTCCATCACTTTTGTTGTTGCCATTTGTAAAGAGATGTTGTCAGTGTAACTTCGAGCGTGTGAAACAAGGACAGTGTCATCAGCATACTGATATAATTTGACGTTCACAACTTCAGATAAATCGTTAAAATATGAATTAAATAATAACGGACTTAAAATTGAACCTTGGGGGACGCCAGCTTTAATTTCGGTCAGGTTGCTACGAAATTTTCCAATAGACACAATTTGGTGCCTATGAGATAAGAAGTTTTTCAGAAGCCGCAAAAACGCACCCTGAAAGCCTAACAAAGAAAGTTTGGTTAGCACTATACTATGGCAGACGCTGTGAAACGCTTTGCCGACGTCTAGAAACAGTGCACAAGCAATCTGATTGCGTTCAAACGCAGAGTTTAGTGTATCGGAAAAATCTTCAAGCAGAAACTGCGTACCCCGATTCGGCACAAAACCGTACTGGCTAGGCGATAACACGCCATGATTGCTTAAAAAGCTGCTCATTGTCTTGAGCAGATGTTTTTCCAATATCTGCCCAATGCATGAAAGGATTGAAATAGGCCGGTAGTTTTCCATATTGTTGCGTCCGCCACTTTTAGAAAGAGGAATGACCGGCGCATTTTTCAGATTATCGGGTATGATACCAGTGGTAATAATATTGTTTAAAATGAGTAGTAGCACATCTTTTATTGCTTCAAAAGTTCTTCGCAGCTCTAATATTGAAATACCATCAATTCCTGGAGACTTATTTGGTTTTAGGTTGAAAAGGATTGATTTCAGGTCATGTTCCGAAAACGTGGGAAGAAGGGCGGATTCTGAAATACTTGTTTGCAATGTGCAAATATCTGGATGAGGTCTTGCTACGCCAGACACTTTTGAAAAAAATGAGTTGCAATCATTAGCGGTGGCAGTACCATTTGAAGAAAAACGAGAAATCAGATCAACAGAGCGATTAGCGTTTACATCACCACCTCTAAGATTGTTAATTAGGGACCATGTTTTCCTGCTGTCACAACGAGCGTCCGTGAATTTCGCTCGTAAGTTATTACGTTTTGCTAGACGTATCATAGCATTGACCTTATTTCGAAGCTCTTTGAACCGAAGCCGCAAAGCAGTACAATTAGGACTTCTCTCTGTTTGAACCCATAACAAGTCTTTTGCTTGTATGGCCGCGAGTATTTCTGTCGACATGCATTTTTCGTCCAAGTTACGTTGTTTGATTTTACAGGCCCGTGTAGCTGCAAGCCGGAAATCTGTGAACAGTGTTACAAAGTTGTCATAAGCGTCCCCTGGACTAACAGTCATCAAAAAGTTATGCCAGTCGTGATTCATTTCAAATTTTTCGAAAGCGAAGGGGTCAACAATTGAGATTTTTTTACTTCGTTTGGAGCGACCAAGTTGGTAGTATCATCTGCTAGAGAGCAGTAGACCATGTAATGATCAGCAAGTTTCGTTGTAATAACGGCAGATTTGACGCTTAAGTTATGCGCACGTATATTTATATGATCTATGCAAGAAGTGACAAGATCACCAGCAAGCAATTGTTCGCGTGTAGGTTCACAGATCGCGTTTTGCAAGCCCCCCCCCCCCCCCCCCGTTTGAAGATGACGTCCAAATAATTGCCAACTGTCGTTGCTGAAGGGCGTAGCGTATCTATGTTGACATCCCCAATTAGGCAAACATGGTCCATTGACGACATCGAGGCCAGGGCGACATCAAGTTCATCCAGGAATATGCAACCGTTGCAACACGGTGGGCGATAAACCGCAAGCAGATTTAGTGACAAGGAAGGTGCGCAAAGACGTACTGACACAATTTCAGCTTGGGAAAACGATAAAGTCAGCTCAGTTGTCGCCCATGTGTCCCGGATGAAAACTGCCACGCCTCGTCCCTTTTTAATAGGCGTAGTGTATGAAAAAACTTGGTATCCAATAATCTGATCCTGATTGATGCAGGCGGAAGGAATGTTAATGTCGGTAAGCACGATCGCATCGAAATAGGAGTTCAAAGGAATACTTAAGACCCGAAAATGGTCCCAATGTTTTCTAATACTGCGAATGTTGACGTGAACAGCACGGAAGGCGCAACCATTAGGATTTGGAAAGAAACTAAGAACCTCGTTTAAATTAGTACATGTCTTGAAGGCAACTTTGTTCATGCTCATGCAATACTCTCGAGATCAGATGCCTTATTGATATACAGAATAGGTGCATCTTCATCCCTGTTAGCTAGTATCCTGCCGTTTTTGGTCCAAACGAATTTAAATTTTGTTTCTTTGCCTTTCTGCCTTGCCAGCCGATACTGCTCCCGTTGGGCACGTGAAAGATTATCGTTGAAGTAAAGCCGCGGAAAGGTACTATCTTGAGCACGTAGACGTAGGATTCCTCGTGCAGCGAGCCATTGCTGTTTGGCCGAAACAGTGTGCATTTGCACAAGGACTACAGGAATGGTATTGCTGCGTGCGGGAAGTCAGTGAACGGCAGAAACATCGGTCAGTTTGAATTCAGAAATGTTTAGCTTCGCTGCCAGTCCTGACAAGAAGGGAGGCAAATCCTCGTTGGGGTTATATTGCAGGCCATGAATTTCAATATTGCAGCGTCGGCTGTATTGCTCTAATTCGCTAAGTTCAGAGCCAACCTTCTCAAGCAGCTCAGCCTGGGCAACAGTCTTAGAGGAGAGTGTATCTACTTGCGTGCCAAGCTCGCCGACTGCTATCTGGTTCGCAGTTACAGTGGATGACACCGATTCATATTTAAGAGCAAGGGAATCGAGAGACCCCTGTATCTGCAGAATAGTTTCTGCAGTTCTTTCTCCGATAGCTTTGAAGGTTAGTAGTTCTTCCATTCGACTAGCCAACATTTCCACTGTAGTCGTCAGCCGGTCCAGTTTATCGTTTACAGTCAAAAGTTGCTGTTCTAGTACTCCATCATCCGATTTATTACCCATTGCAGGTTGCTTGACGGCTTGCGTCTTGCATGCCGGGCATATCCAAGATCCACGTTTTGCTGCCGACATTTTCGAAAAAGTTGATTCAGCGACCGTCGAGCAGTTTTTACACAGGTGGAAAGCTTCATTACAAACAGAGCACGTCAGAAACTTATCGTCTCGCGGCAATGGCTCAGCACATGCGGTACAATCAGGCATTGTGGTGCAGTCGGCGGCAGAGAGCAAAATAGAAAAACGAACGTGGGCAGGTGGTCGTTTGAACTCACCTGTCGACAGCGAAATAACAGATCAGTACATGGTGCACCCTTGCCGCCGACTGCGACGGGAGTCAGCGAGAGCAGTCCTTTTGTAGACGGTAGTCAGACTTGATTGGGCTGCCGAGATCAGGTGACCAAGGCGATGGAAGCGACGTAGGGCGACAGGGAATTAAGCCGATGTTGGTCCTTTGGTATCTTGATGCGAAAATTGGTGATCCAGGCAGCCAACACGCGTCGATACGTGTTCCCTGATAGCCGAATCCCTAGTTTGAGTGCGTGCGTAACCGGACAGCCTGTCCACAGCAAAATAACAGATCAATACATGGTACAGCCTTGCCGCCGACTGCGACGGGAGTCAGCGAGAGCAGTCCTTTTGTAGACGGTAGTCAGACTTGATTGGGCTGCCGAGATCAGGTGACCAAGGCGATGGAAGCGACGTAGGGTGATAGGGAATGAAGCCGATGTTGGTCCTTTGGTATCTTGATGCGAAAATTGGTGATCCAGGCAGCCAAGACGCGTCGATACGTGTTCCCTGATAGCCGAATCCGTAGTTTGAGTGCGTGCGTAACCGGACAGCCTGTCCACAGCAAAATAACAGATCAATACATGGTACAGCCTTGCCGCCGACTGCGACGGGAGTCAGCGAGAGCAGTCCTTTTGTAGACGGTAGTCAGACTTGATTGGGCTGCCGAGATCAGGTGACCAAGGCGATGGAAGCGACGTAGGGCGACAGGGAATTAAGCCGATGTTGGTCCTTTGGTATCTTGATGCGAAAATTGGTGATCCAGGCAGCCAACACGCGTCGATACGTGTTCCCTGATCGCCGGATCGGTAGTTTGAGTGCGTGCGCAACCGGACAGCCTGTCGACAGCAAAATAACAGATCAATACATGGTACAGCCTTGCCGCCGACTGCCAACTTACTAAGGTACAGTGTTGCCCTTATTCTATTGGAGATTATTTTGGTAAATATTTGAGATAATAAAGAAAAATAAGCAATTGGATCTATAATTTTTCAATTCTTTAACGTCTCCCTTTTGGTCGATTAGTATAATGTTTGCATTCTTCCCGTTTTCTGGGACCCTTGCAGTCGATAGACACTTCGCATAAAGAGCTGCCAGTTTTCCAAGCATTATGTCTCCTCCATCTTTGAATTAATCGACTTTTAGTGCATGTCCTCCTGCCGTTCTTCCTCGTTTCATGTCTTGCAAGGCCCTTCTGACCTGATCGCTAGTTATTGGAGCAGTTTCTGTATCCTGTCCATTGCTGTTTCTAATTGAGGTATTCAGACTCATCTGGGTACTGTACAGGTCAGTGTAGATTTCGTCCACTGCTTTTTCTGTATATTGGAGATTGCTGATGATATTACCCTGTTATCTTGCAGTGCATACTACTCGGTTTGTCCTATCCCGTGCTTTTTCTCATTGATTTCAGGCTTCGTCCACTTTTTACGGCTTCATTAGTCTTTCTCACGTTATAGTCTCGAGTATCACTTATTTTCGCCTTGTCGATCAGTATAGGCAGTTGCGCGAATTATATCTTATCTCTTGAGTTGTACACTTTCATTCTTTGTTGTTACTTTATTAGGTTCTTTGTTACTTGGGAAAGCTTGCCTACTGGTTGTATTGGTGCCTTGCCTCGCACTTCGATTGCTGCCTCTTAAGCCAGCCTAGTTACGGCTTCATTCATTATCTCTATGTCACTTTCATCTTCATCATCTGTCATCTTCATCTATCTGTTCTAAGGCTGCATATATTTTGCAAGTACCAGCCTGAATTTGTCTGCTTTTACCTTTACTCCCGCTAGGTTGAGCTGTTCCTTCTTGACGAATTTTACTCTTTCTCTCCTCAAATTGAGGTGAATCCTAACCCTTGGTAACCTATGATCACTGCACTTTACCCTACCTATCACTTCTACATCCTGCACTATGCTGGGATCAGCAGAAGGTGCGACATCAATTGCATTTCTTTTTTTGCCATTAGGGCTTTTCAGGTCCACTTTTTG
Source organism: Dermacentor variabilis (assembly GCF_050947875.1). Lineage (NCBI taxonomy): Eukaryota > Metazoa > Arthropoda > Arachnida > Ixodida > Ixodidae > Dermacentor > Dermacentor variabilis. The sequence goes on from NC_134570.1 coordinate 219,346,426, forward strand.
TTGCTACACTTCCTGAGAAAAGTGTGCATTATTCGAAGCTTATTCATTTCTGCGTATTCCACCAGCATCTTTCCTCTAGCGTTGCTAGTATAGACGCCGTAGTTGCTTGTTCACCAGCCTGCATTTTTTCCCACTTTTGCATTGAAGTCGCCCATCACTACAGTATACTGAGCTTGCACTTTGCTCGTCGTGAATTCAACATCTTCATAAAACTGATCTACTTCATCATGATCCTGATTGAATTTTCGAGGGGAGGCATGTACTACATTTAATCTATAATTATTATTAATCTACATTTAATAATTAATTATCAAACTATAAATTAAAAAATTATAAATTATAAATTATAAATTATAAAATTATAAAATAATTAATTAATTAATTAATTTAATTATTAATTATTATTATTAATCTATAATTAACTACAGCTTCCCCCTCATTAATCGTATATAAATCGTCAATGTTGCCCGATACGTCTTTATGGATTAGGAATCATACCACGTATTGTTTCTTAACTGGGAGACATCTATAGCAGAGGACATGACCGCTATTCAGCAATGTATAAGCCTCACCAGTTCAACTAATCTCACTAAGGCCAATGATATTCCTAACAATGTCTGATAGTTCTTCAAAGACTCCTCCTAAGCTAACCTCACTCGCGAGGGTTCGGGTGTTAATCGTTGCAAGGGTCAGTTTCCATTGGCGGCCTGTCCGGACCCTGAGATTCTTAGCACCCTCTGCTGCGTTACAGGTTTGACCGCCGCCTTGGTAAGATGCTTCGCAGCTGCTGGGGACTGGGGGGCATGGGTTAATTGTTGGAATCATTTAGTAGGTAGGGCCCGAATACTGCACCAGGGACTCAAATTCCTGTTCTCGTGAAGGAGTTTCTTCGTTGAAGCTTAGTGGGCCTTCCTAATTTGGTTGCATCTATATTAGTATAGACCCACTCGATTTCGGTATCTTTTGCCGGTGTCAGGCGTCTCCCCAAGCCTGCAGACTAGTGCACTGTACGACCTAATTTCAAGCTCGCCACTGTCAAATTATAAAAAATTCCCTTATAGAAGGCTTTGAACTTCCGACTATGACAACCGAGCATTCGACATAGCTCAGTCAGGTAATCCCTAGGCGACAAGGCTACTTTATCGCCGACAATGAAGTACAGCCCAGAGGGCTCTAAACTTCTTTGATTTTTACGCGATGGATGTGTTTTCCTGAGTGCGATGGGTAACTCAATTTAGAACGACTTCTAAGCGGTTCTGGCCTTTTAATTCCGGAATTCTCGCATGCGCAGACGGCCGGAAACTGGGCTAGGCAAACCCTACAGGCGTACCGACGAGCTCTCACCGTGGCGAATTCATGCCCGGGATCTACAGGCGTACAAATGGAAACCCGCGGAAACGAATATAAGTGCAAATGTAGAAGAAATGAATGGACACAAACTACGACCTTCTAATTTTTTTACTTGATTAAAATCTATATGTCAACTTTGCAGCAGTTGATAGTTGATATATGAATAAATAAATGCGCAATTTAGCAACAGCAGTGCGTTAGGATTGAAATAGGAACGCGCACCGACAAGGAATTGCATGCCGTAAGTCATTTTCTTTTTTACTCATGCAGTATTCTGAAGAAACTTAATATTGCTGATTATTTTTACTACGAAGCATATGGCATAATCACTCGCGGTAATTTGATCCTTCCCAAGTGCTAGATGAGCTATACTATTTATGTGATATTGGCCCGAGTGAAGACAAGCAATTTAGATTTAAGAAGGCCTATTTGCAGTTAATTATTATTGCACCTTTCTTGACCGTTTCTAATATCAGAGTTCAGTGTAGCTAACAGTCCTGAAGCGCAATTGGCAGGATTTGATATCATCGAGTTATCTGCACAGATCATACATTGCGAGTAATAGGAAAGTTAGGCATATCATTTATAAAGATTTGATTGAGAAGGGGGCGTAAAATACACCCTTGAAGAACACCTAAATTAGTACATTATATCATATTGACCACAAATAAAGACGGGGACAGGCGTTCTCTACCGCCTGTCCCCGTCTTTATTTGCGGCCAATATGGTACGCAGTAAACACCAACAAGGTTAAAGTGAAGTTCTTCTGAAACCTAAATTAGTAGTTTAATTTCAGTTACCTAATTACCAATAAAAATAGCAAGAGGAGTACCACAAGTTTCGCTATATTCCAGATTTTTAAACAATAGGAAGCGATCAATCTTTGAAATAATTCAGTGAGGTCTAGACATAAGCCGGCAAAATTACCCTCATCAATAGGTTTCCTTAAAATTTGAGATAAATAGTAACTAGGGCTAGGTCAGTTGAGTATGTCTGCCCCAATGAGAACTGACAAGAAAGAACGTTATGTTCTAATACAGATTTAGTTAAACGTAGAACCACTAATTTTTCCATTGCTTCACTGAACAAAAGCAATATGCAGATGGGTCGATGGGTAAGCATGATTGAACGGTCATCTTTCTTGGAAATTTCATAACATTTAATTAGGGAAAATCCATAATTAGAACATAGTGGTATTTAAAGCAGAAAGAACATGTGACATCAGATGCGTAAGGACAAGCCCACAGCGTGTAAAGACAGCGTTACCCAAGTATATGGTGCCAGAAATTTTCCGCTGCAAGACAAAATGGCTGAAGTCCGGAAGTGTGGCAGTCATTGTAATATCCACCATAGGTTCCCAATGAATTGCTCGGGGCATGGCAAAAAATCAGGCCAAGATACATGCCCTTTCAAGATCAAACTGCACGCCTTGCTAGTTGTAGCTGTGCTATGCGTGTACAGGTGCCCGCTGTAGTCCAAACGAAACACGGAGAATGAGCTTGCTCAGGTGATTGTGTCTACTGGCAAGAGAGCAAATTGTGCCGTCTCGGCAAGAGGTTGACGACCTTAGCATGATAATGAACTATTCAGCACCCTTTTGTTTGCCAGCCATGCTCTTAAAACGTACCGTGACGTTCACAAAACGTAGCATGTACTCCGCCACGCGCAGACAACAGAATGAGAGCTGTTAAAAGAAAGCTGATGACGATGGAGAACGCGAATTGCTGCAAATGATCGCCCGCGTAAAAGTAAGCCTCTGCAGTCCCAGAAAGGATATCGTCGAAGAACTCGAGTCGTGAATGGCAGCCTTTACTATGCCGGGAACGCTTGCACATTTTTTTAAAGAATGTTTCTTTTTAAACATACTGCAATATTGAGGAAATGAGTTTAACAATGGGACGGTGTTAGCACGTTCACAACATCTCCGACCGGTCACGGATGCTTCAGGGTAATAGCTCCAGACAGAAAGCAAACCCTGTTTAGTTTTGGAACATGGAATTCGCTAATTAGGAGCTGCATGTTGTAGGGGCTGTTGACTTTTCTCGCATGTATGCAGCCACACCGACCGTAAGCTCAGGGTCCTACGTCGGTAAATACTTGCAGCTCAATTGAGTGAAAATGGAGCGTGTTCGTTCGCGCATAGGCGTAACCTTGAAGAGGGTCATAATGGCGAATTCATTACGCTATGTATAAAAATTTGTTAGAACAAAAATCACGCACAAAGAGGAGTTACGAAAATTATGCTACAAAATGTGAAGCGTGCAGACACTAACGAAAAACAGTGCTGATCCCACGAACCATAGGACTCAACGTTATGCATTTCGCAGGCAGCTTGATGTGCAGCATTGTTTGGAATTCCGCAAAGTGTTGTCAGGTTGAACAAAGTGTTTGTGAAAATGTAGTATTTGTGCTTGCGATGCGATTCCACTAAAACAGATTTAACGGGAGAGTAGGTCTCCGTGGCGAAAGCAGTAAGGCGGCGACGATGGTAACAACATTTGCATAATTTATACGAACATAAACGGGGAGGAAGAGCACACGGCCGGCAAGATCGGCTGTTCGGTACCTGTAGCGAGAAGCCAGCCGGATCGCCCGTTCTTGGCACGAGAGAAAGCCGCTCGGCCATCCAGCTGTTCGTGCTCGGCGCCGCCCGACTTCTCGGTAATGCGTGCACGCTATAGCTGAATTATCAAATACACCCAAGGACGATAAGATCGATGTGAACGAGTGGCATGGTGATGCGGGATGGGTAATAAACTCATAAATTAGATGCTCACTGACGTAACTACGCGGTAATTTTTGAAGGACACAAGCGGGTGACTTGACGGCAGTAATGCCGCACAGCCTGAAGCCCGTGTCCTTTTATAACCATTTGGATGAGTGGCGTGGCACAGATGTTCTTGGACGAGCCTTGATGACTCTGTCTTAAAAGAATTCGATGCAGTGTTGTCGTACTCGGATGCTACGTGGATAAGGAAAGAATACGCCTCGGTGTTGGACTAAGTGGCCTGGTAACGACCAGAAAAGCCGTGAAAGTCCAGTACACGATTTGGAAGGAACAAGATGGCGGCGCATTGCAGTCTCTAACTCGGAAACTAACGTTCGTCAGAAAGTTGTCTTTCGATTGCTGTCTGAACAGATGGAACCACCGCGCGGAGTTCTGCCACGCATATGCCACGACCTTCTTATACGTGCCACCTAGCTCGAGCGTTTACGGCGTGCGAGAATCAGAGGCCGGAGTCGGATTACGAAGCTGAAACGTCGATGCAACGATCGTCATGGGATCGAGAACACGAGCATGTCTACATAGTCCTATTCCTAGTCCTAGTCCTATCTACATCGGCCTTAGTTGGTAGGCAGCTTGACCCACAGAGTCAGCATACCTAGGCTTGACGCGCGCATATCGGGCTCGGAACCGCAGTCTCGCCACTCACCAACAGCAGGATTGGCATAAGTTCTTGTCATGGTAATTTCATGCCGCGCACGCATGCATGCACGTCATGACATTTATGAGAATCATGTCGTCCTTTAAATATAGACATTCACGTTCAGATACAGTATATTAAGGCGTACATTCCATAACACTGCAGTATTGTAACATGCACGTCTCTCAACCGCATTTATATCCTGACATGATGGTCATTTATGTTGCTTAAATTTCCAAACAAGTTATGTGTCATATTTCCATGACATGAATGAAATTATATGACATGCATCATATGAACACAAGAATGCCTGTCATGATAATGACATGAGGCGATGAATTCCAGCTCGTTTCTTTACCTCCACATGTAGAATGTGCGCGCAAAGCATGAGAAGAATACCTTGGAAAGAACTGCTCATGTATATCTTGTAATTATTCTCACGTCATGCAATTCATTCTATTCATGTCAGGACGCACTTATAGATAATCTGGTAATATTTATATCTAGTAATTCATGTCAGGACATGCACGGTTGTTATGTCATTCATATCTGGATAAATACTGAGATAAAGAAACGGTGACGACACGCTCGTGTAAATCGCACCATTCATGCTATGACATATATGGCACGACAACCTTGGGAATTCATTGCTGTCACGACGTGACATGCGGTATATATGTTGTCATAGCGCGTCATGACGAGCATGAGATGTTAAGAAATTCATTTTATTTATGTCATGACATGCATGTAAATCATGTCATGTCCAGGTCAAGTCATGCATGCATTCATTCTTGTCCTAATATCGATTGAGATCAGCGACTACGGTGGCATCATGTAATTTTACTATTTATTTCGTGACATACATGTCATGACGGATATGCCATATCATTGAGGTGATGACATGCCATCTATGTGATGTATATGTATACATATGCAGTTGGAGAAATTAGCACCAAAATAGGTTAGACAGACATACAGAGAGACAGACAGACAGACAGACAGACAGATTTCAAACGGCTGAAATTCACAAAGAATGATTCGCATTAAAAACATAGCAGTTTCTGCAGGAAGGCGAAGGATCGACTGCGATAGGAAATCCTGGAACAACTATACGAAGTAATGATAATAGGTTTAGCGGCCGTTTAAACTATTAAACGCTCACTTACTAACTAAATCGACAAGCAAGGAGTCAGGCACGCACACGCATACAAGGACACGCCATATTTCATTCTTGCATACACTCGCTGTCGTAACACTGGCGTCAGTAAGTGCCGCAACAGGTGGGGCTGAATTTTCCTTCGTGCTGCCTACCGCTTCAGCAAGAACTAAACGGCGAGAGAACAGCGCACACAAAGTCATCGGCCCTTGGCATGCCAAGAGTTCGCACCCACCGCCGAATACTTTCAAGATTGGGTCCACGCGGGATCACTCAGCCGCAGCATCCCTTAAACGTAGCGGCGCTCTCATACGTCATCAGCCAGCTTTCCAGGTCATCAAATGTGGAACCGCGGAACGTTAGTGGCTCCCTGGGTTCCTGAAGAACTATTGGGGCCGCTTCGGCTGCCATTGGGGCTGTGTTCTTGCTCGTCTCTGGTAGAAGCCCATGTTCCGGGGGCAGCTGCTGTACCCACCGGCTTGCTCGATGTTCCGGGACGACGCTAGTGTTGTTTTGCGGTCCGGGCTTGGATTGCGGCTTGTCGGGGCGTACGGTACATCAACGTAAAACACCTCCACCAGATGTCACGTGGTAGTGACGGTGAAGAAAGCAAAACTGATAATGGCGAAACTAGCCTTTTATTTGGCGAACGTGTGCCCACAAAAGCAAGTTACACGCAAAGAAAAGCAATATCGGCGAACACGATTGGCAGTCATCGAAATCTGATCAGCGGGTCAAGCGCGTCTGCTTTTATACAACGGTGGTCGACTGCTAAAGAGTAATATCTGGCACTCGTGTGCCTTCCGACGAAGTTCTACATAATTCGCGTCGCGCACACATGAAATCAGATTACACAAGGTTTGGTCACAGACAACGGATATCACCGCCGATAACATTCCAGAAACGTCCGATACATGCAGGCGTGTCCTGGGCTGTGCGATAACGTTTGTTAGGCGGTGAAACGAGCAGGCCGATAAAGACAAACAAGTACACGTATCAATATACAGTGCTAAAAAGCGGGCACGGCCTGTGCTACCGGGGCTTAGCGGAGAGACGAGAACTAGGAGTCGGATTCCTGATCAATAAGGATATAGCTGGTGACATACAGGAATTCTATAGCATTAACGAGAGGGTGGCAGGTCTTGTGAAACTTAATAAGAGGCATGAATTGACGGTCGTACAGCTCTACACCCCCACATCTCGTCATGATGACCTGGAAGTTGCAAGCTTCTATGAAGACGTGGAATTCGCCATGGGTAAAGTCCAAACAAAATACACCGTACTGGTGGACGACTTCAATGCCAAGGTAGGCAAGAAGCCGGCTGGAGAGAAGTCAGTGGGTGAATATGGCATAGATCATAGGAATAGCAGGGGAGAGTTATTAGTAGAGTTTGCCGAACGGAATAATTTGCAGATAATGAATACCTTCTTCCGCAAGCGGGATAACCGAACGTGGACGTGGAGGAGCCCGAATAGCGAGACTAGAAATGAAATCGACTTTATAATCTGCGCGAACCCTGGCGTCGCGCAAGATATGGACGTGCTCGTCAGGGTGCGCTGTAGTGACCATAGGATGGTAATGATCTCTAATTAGCCTATACTTGATGACGGAATGGAAGAAACTGGTAAATAAGAAGCCGATCAATGAGTTAGCGGTAAGATGGAAAACAGAGGAGTTCCAGATCAAGCTACAGAGCAGGTATTGGGCATTGACTCAAGAAGAGGACCTTAGTGTTGAAGTAATGAACGACAATGTTATGGGCATCATTAAGGAGTGTCCAATAGAAGTCGGTGGTAGCTACGCTAGACAGGATACCGGTAAGCTGTCGCAGGAGACGAAAGATCTGAATAAAAATGGCAATATATGAAATCCTCTAACAATACAGCTGGAATAAAACTGGCAGAGCGTTCCAAGTTAATAAACACGCGTAAAATAGCTGACGTAACGAAGTATAATATGGATAGAATGGAGCATGCTCTCAGGAACGGAGCAAGCCTAAAAGCAGTGAAGAAGAAACTAGGAATAGTAAAGAATCGGATGTATGCGTTAAGAGACAAAACGGGCAAAACCATTACTAATATGGATGAGATAGTCCAAGTGGCTGAGGAGTTCATTAAAGTACCAGTTCAATCATACAGTACCAGTGGCACCCGCGGAAATAATGCAACAGCGAATAGTCTAGAGGAATTTGACATCCCAGAAGTAACACCGCAAAAAGTAAAAAAAAGCCTTGCGAGCTATGCAAAGGGGGAAGGCAGCTGGGGAGGATGAGGTAACAGCACATATATTGAAGGATGTTGGAGAGATTGTTCTACAAAACTAACCACACCGTATACGCAATGCCTCATGACTTCGCGCGTGCGTGAATTTCGGAAGAACGCCAACATAATCTTAATCCATAAGAAAGGGGACGCCAAAGACTTGAAAAATTATAGACTGATCAGTTTACTTTGCGTTGTCTGCAAAGTATTTACTAAGGTAATCGCGAATAGAATCAGGAACACCTTACACTTCTGCCAATCAAAGAACCAGGCAGGATTTCGTAAAGGCTACTCAACAATAGACCATATTCACACTATCAATCAGGTGATAGAGAAATGGGCGAAATATAACCGACACTTAAATATAGCTTTCATTGATTCCGGGAAAACGTTTGATTCAGTCGAAACCTCAGCAGTCATCCAGGCAATAAGGAATCTGGGCGCAGACGAGACGCCTGTAAAAATACTGAAAAATATCCATAGCGGCTCCACTACCACCGTAGTCCTACATAAAAAAAGTAACAAAACCCAAATAAAGAAGGGCGCGAGGCAGGGAGATACGATCTCTTCATTGCTATTCACAGCATGTTTACAGGAGGTATTCAGGGATCTGGAGTGGGAAGAATTGGGTATAAGAGTTAATCGAGAATACATTAGTAACTTGCGATTCGCTAATTATATTGCCTTGCTTAGTAACTCAGGGGGCCGAGTGCAATGCATGCTCACTGACCTGGACAGGCAAAGCAGAAGGGTGGTTCTAAAGATTAATGCGCAGAAAACTAAAGTAATGTTTAACAGTCTCGGAAGGGAACAGCAATTTATGATAGGTAGCGAGGCACTGGAAGTGGTATCTATTAAGGGCAGGTAGTGATCGCGGATCCGGATGATGAGACTGAAATAATCAGAATGATAAGAATGGGCTGGGGGTGCGTTTGGCAGACATTCTCAGATCATGAACAGCAGCTTACCATTATCCCTCAAGAGAAAAGTGTATAACAGCTGTGTCTTACCAGTAATCACCTACCGGGCAGAAACCTGGAGGCTTACGAAAAGGGTTCTACTTAAATTGAGGACGACGCACGAGCTATGGAAAGGATGCTGGGTGTAACGTTAACGGATAAGAAGAGAGCAGATTAGGTGAGAGCACAAACGCGAGTTAATGACATTTTAGTTTAAATAAAAAAAATAAATGGGCATGGGCAGGGTATCTAATGAGGAGGGAAGATAACCGGTGGTCATTAATGTTTAGGGAATGGATTCCAAGATAATAGAAGCGTAGCAGGGGGTGGTAGAAAGTTATGTGGACGGATGAGCTAAAGCGGTTTGCAGGGACATGGCCCTAATTAGCACTTGACCAGGGTAGTTGAAAAAGCATGGGAGAGGCCTTTGCCCTGCAGTGGGCGTAACCAGGCTCAAGATGATGATGGCGATGATGACGACTACGACTGAGTGGATATCTCATTTGCCTTTTATGATTATTTTGTCTCCATCCTGCGAGTTTCCGCAGAATAAATACGTTATGATATTATTGCGATATCATCGAGCGATGCTCAAGGGACGAGCCGCCGCGAGAACGACGACGAAGTGGGTCTGTGCCCTGGCTCGTTCGCTGCGGCTTCTGTCACTTGGCCAGGCTTTGGGTGATATTAGGGTTTACTAATCTTATTTATTGAGCTCTGACTAATTCTAACGCCACCTTCATCCTAGGCTGATGTCCATAAACTCCCCAGGCAGGGGCTTTTCCCTATGGGCGGCCTCTATTCCAACGGATGAATTACTTCAAGATTTGTTCTTCCGCAGTGATGTGAGCAACATCCCTGTGGCTCTGATTCGTTCAAATGGGGGCTTTATACGTCTCACCAAACCCCAGGCGATCCAGAAATCTCTGCAAGCTGCTACCTCTTCATACTAGACCATCACGGAAGTGATGCAGTTCGGCCGCGGAGGTATCGTGTGTCGATCGCCAGACCAGTCCTGTGTCGCGGATTTGCTAAAGTGCTCATCATTCGCGTCATTACCGGTGAGTGGCTTCGTCCCTGCTCACCTCGCCTGCACTAAGGGAATAGTCAGAGGTGTCGATGCTGATCTTTCTCCCGCTGAAACACTTGAGAGATTGTCTGGGACTGGAGTAAATGCTGTTTACCGATGCAATCGATTGGTAGAGAATAAGCGGGTCCCAGCAGAATCAGTGATTGCAACTTTTGCTGGAACTTCCTGCCCGTCAGACCTAAAGGTGTGGCCCCTTGCGTTCAGAGTTGAACCCCTGGCGTCGCGTTGGATTCAATGCCGCAATTGCTGGCGATACGGCGATAGTATGGCAGGGTGTAAATCAAGACAACGTTGTTGCGCATGTCGGGGAGAACACGCTCAAAGTGATTGTAGTGCCCAAGAAGATCGATGCTGTCTCTGTGATGGAAATCATCCAGCCAATTATTTAAACTGCTCTTTTAGGGCTCAAGAATTACAGGTGATTGAAATAATTGATCATCGACGCTGCCCTAGGATGGAGGCCATAAACATTGTGAAAGAAAGGGCATCTGGCTATGCGGGGATAATAGGCAGACAAAATCTTACCACGGACCGATCACTTACTGCAACTATAGAGGCCGCTGTGGAAAATACAGTTACAACAGCTATGGAAAGGTTGGCAATGAGCCTAGGTGAATGTATCTCGCAAGCCGTTTCTAGTCATTTATCTCATTTGATGCAAACTACCTGCCCAGCTCCTGTACCAATGCAAACAGTTGACCCTGAGCACCAAACTAACCATGAAATATCAGACGCCAATCCTTGCAATAATTATATTGGACTTTCAACTCCCTCTTCCGCGGGCCCTACAACTTGTAATCTGATTAATACAGATTTGGAGATGACAGAGGTAGAACAAAATGCTCGAGCGTATAAAAGAACCATGTCTTCTATTAGTGAAGACTCCTCCCCCGGTACTCACTCAAAAGCTAAGAAAAGTCAGTCCAGTGTTGTACTAAAGGATAACATTCTACAGAAGGCAGTTTCTACTGCGGCACTTTCCAAAAAATAGGATCACTAAAAGTGCTTCAGTGGAACTACCGCTCTTTATATTCTGCATCAGTAGATTTAACTCGTCTAACTTCTCAACTTAATCCTGACTTAATTATGTTACAAAAAACGTGGCTAAATCCTGAGAAATCTTTTCAACTGAAATTCTACAGGTCATTTCCATTAGACCGAACTACAAGAGGTGGCGGATTAATTACACTTATCTCATCTAAAATTTGCCATAAGGCTAAAATTTCATTTCAAGTTTCTACTCCAGAGTGTGAAATCCTAGCGATAGAACTGGCTCTCCCGAGATGTTGTCCTTTTACCGTAGTTAATGCATATTTTCCATCTGGCGTAGAGGACACTAGCACACTGGATAGTGTTATTAACTCTTTGTACGTGACATTGTAATCACAGGTGATTTCAATTCTCACCATATCTCATGGGGTTTAAGAACAGATTTGTAGGGCACCCGATTGTGGAACTAGTCATTGCACAACCCACTCACGTGTGTAAACTCCGGATCTATTACCTTTGTTAGAGGCCGATCTTACTCTTCACTAGATCTTACATTCTCTGGCCCGAGTCTCTCTATAACTTCTTGGTCGACTATTGATTGCTCGAAAAGAAGTGATCACCTTCCAATAGTATTTGACGTCGCATGTCCAGTAACACTTATAAGTGACCAGGTTCGAACTTTCATAAATTAAAACATACTTAAAAATGCTCACGAAATGTTCTTTCATCTCTGTCTGATGCGCCTACAGAACAAAAAACCACGATTATCTGTTCCGCTTTGGAATCTTCTCAAAAAAAGGCTCCCCCCCCAATTTGAGATTAGATTGAATAAAAGAAATTCTTACAGTCCTTGGTGGAATGAAGAATGCACGCGAGACTACAGAAAGAGAAAAAATGCTTGGAAAAAAATATTGAATAACCAGAGTCCCCAAAATTGGAGTGACTATAAATTTTTTGAGCTGTCTTTAAACATACAATTTCTAAAGACAAAGCTGAATTCGACTGTAAGCATTTTGATTTCTTGCCTAACGATAAAGATAAGCGTGCATTGTTCCGTTTTCTCCGCGGTAGAAAAGTTCTTCCGCGTCAAATTAATATTGACTCTATAATCTTAAGTAGCGATGAAATGAAAAAATCACTAGAAGAAATCGCGAATGGATTAGAAATTAGATTTTCTTCTGTCTTGCCAAGTTGTTCTCGCTTACGAAGGGCATCAGATGATTTTACAGAAATCTCCATGTTAGAATTGGCTGAAATCGTGGAGCGACTTTCAGATTCAGCTCCCGGTGTGGATGGGGTAACATCTACTATGATCGGAATTTTATTTAAGGAAGCTCCAGATGACCTTTTAGCTATTATAAATTACTCAATTCTTTTCTCATGGATTCCGTCTGCATGGAAAATTGCTAAATCTTCCCTATTCTTAAAAATCATGGGGAAGGATATCAAATAGATAACATTAGGCCAATTGCGCTAACTTCAAATTTTGTTAAATTAATTGAAAGAATTCTATATGCCCGTATGATTAAATTTATACAGAACAAGGAGTTGCTTAGGCCCTGCCAAATTGGATTCCGACCATCATGTTCAATTTGGCATGCTCACGTGGACCTAGAAAGTAGAATAAAATTAGCACGGCGACAAAGGCAAATAGGTGCTCTTGTGACATTAGACATTTCCGAAGCCTACGACAGTGTAGAACACTTCATTTTATTAGATGTATTGCGAAAGCTAGAGATTCCAAATTATTTTTCAAACTGGATTGGTGAATTTTTAAATGAAAGAACATTTTACTGCTGTCTGAGAGGCGTTTCCTCGAGTATCTATAATCAATAACGAGGTGTTGCTCAAGGAGCTGTCACTTCACCATTACTATTTAATATTCTGATGTGTTCCATTCCTCTTCATCAAGATGTACAAATATACGTATACGCGGAGGACATTGCTTTCTTCGAATCAGACAGTGATATTCACTCTCTATGTTATCGACTACAAAACTACCTCAATGCCATAGAAACCTGGTTAAACAAAATTCGCCTTTCACTTAATGTTAGAAAATGCTCGATATTGGTTTTCCCTCTTAACAATCCCGTTAATATATTGATATGCTGTCGCCTCGAGACTATACCTTAAGTGGAGTCGGTGAAATACATAGGTGTAGTATATGACGGTTCCCTCAGCTGGCTCGGCCATATCGACTATATAGTTAAAAAAGGTATGCTACGTAAGCTGGTCTGCTAAGTTGGCATGCTACGTAAGCTGTGCAACAGTCGCTGCGGAATGCGGAGAAATCCACTTTTAATGATATACAAAATCTATGTGCGGCCCATTTTAGAATTTGGATGTGTTTTATATTCTGGTGCTCCAGCTTATAAATTACGTCCCCTTGTTCTACTTGAGCGGGAAGCCCTACCACTGTGTTCCGGATTACCGAAATATGTTGCCAATAACACATTACACCAAGAAGTCAGGTTGCCCTCAATATTGTGTAGATTTCGGTTACTGACGGTGCAAACAGTCTTAAAATTGTATGAATCCCCTATTACAAGATTGAAATACATATTCATTTCCCAGCCTGCACTTTTCTTCGGAGTACACTGGCACCGTTTTCATACACCACAGGTGGTCTTCGTAGAAACATTGATAAATCCCTTAAATGTACGTCTCTGGGAGGTACCGCCTATTTGTGATGTGCGAGACAACCTACAAATTATATATGATGACATCTACCCAAATAATGCAAAACATCTCTCTTATAATATATTAAATGGCTTATTACAGGACCATTTATTGAGTTTATCTATAAGCACAGTCATTGCGACAGACGCCTCACAGTGTGAAGAAAAATCTGGAATTGGCATTTTTTCTCCCGCTCTAGACTGGTCATTTGCAATCAGGATTCCGGACTTCTTTTTGGTACTTTTGGCTCAATTTCTAGCTGTAGTTCTAGCCTTACGCAAACTAAATTCGTCAATATCGGCGGTAGTAATAATAACAGATTCTTTATCCTTATGTTCCTCGCTCACAGCAAATGGTGTCACTAACCTTTTACGTACATTTCATTTTCTAGTGCCTGCCCACATAAATTTAATTAGATTGCTTTGGGTGCCTGCACATAAAGGATTAGTCATGAACGAAATGGCTGACAGTCTCGCGAGAGCGGCCCTCAGCGGCCCTGTATTACCATTGCTTCCTACAATAGCTTACCTGACGACTACTAGATTCAGGAGATATACAATTATTCAAGACTTTTCGAACCCAGCTGTAGCTAATTTTTCAGAATATCGACACCTCCTATTCCCTTGGCCCAAAAATTCCTTTCACACCAGAAAAACGGATGTCATCTTTACCCGTTTACGATGTCGAATACCAAAATGAAACTTCTATCGTCACAGGCTGGTCTGGTGCCCTCCCCTCTGTGCCCAGTCTGTGCAGAAGATGAAAGAATAGATCATTTTTTCATATTCTGCCGCCGTTTTACTTCTTTAAGAAAGAATCTAGAATCCAGATTTACACAGCTTGGTTTGAGTTTTCAATTATGAATATCCTTTCTCTAGGAGCCTCCTCTCTTGGAAAGTGCCACAGGGATATTTGCTCAACCGTGGAGGATTTTATAATTGCTACAAAGAGATTGTCTTCAATTCTTAAACATTTTATTTTTGTTCATTTCCTCCAGTTAGCTTTACCAATTTTAGTTCTTAATAAAGATTGCCTAATTTAATCCAAATCTTGGACAATCCCCCACAGTGGGTGTGCGCCATCGCATAAGAAATACCATACCATACCATACCCTTGGCATGGGCGTGTGTCGGCCTGGCGGTCTGGCTCCAGTGTAAGTAGCCTATATATAGCCTCTTTCATCTGTGTTTCTCCACACGTAACATTCAGCCATCCCCGTCCTCACCACGGAACTCCGGAGTGGTCGGCACATCGAGCTTGTCACCATGCCTACCGGTGACAGGACCGCCTCTGCAACGGCTTCGGCTTGTCCGACTGCTCCAATCATCACGGTTGCCCAACATCGCCACCCTGATGTGTTCTCTGGACTGGAGGGAGAGGGCGTTGACGAATGGATCAAGCTTGATGAACACCCCAGTGCTAATAACAGATGGGATCCAACGATCATGCTCGCCAATGTCATCTTTTATCTCGGCGGCACCCCACGCATGTGACACCAAATGCGTGTCGACGAGATAAACAGTTGGGACAGTTTCAAAGAAAAGATCAGGGATCTGTTCGGCGACCCCATTGGGCGCAAGGCTGCCGCGAGAAAGGATCTTGCGTTTCGTGTTCAGACATCTACAGAGCCGTACGTTTCATACATCCTGGACGTCTTGGCTCTCTGCCGCAAAACTGACGATACTATGTCTGAAGCAGACAAATTGTCGCATGTGCTAAAAGGCATCGCAGACGATGCTTTCAATTGGCTTGTTTTCGGCCATGTCTCGACTGTTGACGCCGTCATCAAAGAATGCCGTCGCCTTGAACAAGCTAAGAGCCGCCGTATCACACATCACGTCACGCGGCTACCCAACACTGCTCCTACGTCGACATGTGAGGGTCGACCGCGTCAGACCACCCCCTGTCACGACGTAAACCGTATTGTTCGCCGCTAGCTCGAGGCCACCTGTTTGCCAGCTTTCTCCGCAACGCCTCCCGATCCACCAGCAACCACGATTGCGCTGATTGAGGCCGTCGTCAGAAGCAATTTGAGAACATGGGTCTCAACTCCGTGTGTTCATCGTCTCCACCCATGGTTCCCCAGTTCTCTAGCAGGACTCCTAGTCCCCGGCAGTCCTTTTCTGCCACATCTCGCCGCAACCCGTCCGAATGGCGTACCCCTGATGACAGGCCGATCCGCTTCTACTGCTGTCGCATCGGCAACGTCGCTCGTAACTGCCTCAACCGATGGCCACCACCTCCTCGGATATACACCACCGCTCACTCCTGCCCCTTTGGACCTTCTGTTCCCTATGCCACCCGCCATGAACCCATTGCCGCTGAAGCTCCTGCCCCGAATCTTCGCTACAACCGCTCGCCCTCACCTCGACGCCATCAGTCTCGCTCGCCCCAACCCCGTCGCTTCTCTCCGTCGCTTATCGCCTCCCGGATCCTGCCGGAAAACTAGGCACTGCAGCTTCTGGAGGTTAAGCTGCGTTGTCCATCCTGCCCTCAAATCCTCTGCTCACGCTATACACGAACCAAAACCTTCTTGACGTTGACGTTGATGACTATCCTGTCACGGCACTCACCGATACAGGTCCACATCTTTCTATTATGAGTGCTACCTTCCGACGACGACTGAACAAGCTCCTCACCCCAGTGTCGGCGCGCGTCGTCCGCTTTGTGGATGGCGGTACTGTGCCTATCATCGGCACGTCTACGGCACGTGTTAGCATCGCCAGCCGCCACACTCCTTTCCTCTTCACTGTGATTGCTCATTGCCCCCACGACCTAATTCTCGGCCTCGACTTTCTGTCCGCGCATTCTGCCCTTATTGACTGCTCCGCCAGTAACCTTCGCCTTGAGTTTCCTATTCTCGCAGAACCTTCTGACGCACCCCAGTGCCGCCTACGCCCCACCGGCTTTTTTGGCCTGCTGCCAAAATCAATAGCCTATATTGAACTCTTGTCTTCCCCACCAGTCCCTGATGGCGAGTACCTCGTCAAACCTCTGCCCGACATTCCACTACAGTATGACGTTACCGTGCCTCAGAGTATACTTACTATTACTGCGAACCACACTTTCTTGCCTATCTTTAACTTTGGATTGGCAAAGCAAATTCTACCGCAAGGTATTCGCCTTGCCAACGTTGATTGTTTGGGCGAGCATCACGCCGCAACTTTATCGACCGATGCTTCTTGCGAGCTTAGCAGGCCCATCGTGCCAGCCTCGGCCGCCGATCCCAAGATACAGAAACTGGTTGCGATGGACCTGTCTTCTGCGCAGGCTGAAGACCTTTACCAATTATTATCGTCCTACAGGAATATTTTCGACTTCGACGATCACCAGACGCTCGCGGCCAAGCATCGGATTCTTACTGGCGATGCTACTCCTATTCACCGACGACCTTATCGAGTTTTTGCATCGGAACGCCGAGTAATTCAATGTGAAGTCAACAAAATGCTAGAAAAAACATCATTGAGCCTTCTTCTATTCCCCGGGCGTCACCTGTAGTGTTGGTTAAGAAGAAGGATGGCACGTGGCGCTTGTGTGTAGACTACCGCCATCTGAACTACATTACTAAAAAGGACGTCTACCCGCTCCCATGTATAGACGACGCCCTTGACTGCCTCCACGGTTCCAGCTATTTCTCTTCTATTGATCTTCGTTCTGGATATGGCAGATTGCTGTTGACGATATGGACAGAGAAAAAACCGCGTTCATCACACCTGATCGCCCATAACGATTTAGAGTAATGCCGTTTAAATTATGCAGCGCCCCTGCCACCTTTGAGCGTATGATGGACTCCTTGCTCCGTGGTTTCAAATGGTCCACATGTCGCTGCTACCTCGACGACGTCATCGTCTTGTCGCCCACGTTCGTCACTCACCTTGAGCGTCTAACAGCTATGCTTAGTGTATTTCGAAAGGCAAAGCTGCAACTTAACTCCTGCAAATGTCATTTCGGCCGCCGCCAAATTACTGTTTTGGGCCATCTCGTTGACGCTTCCGGAGTACAGCCTGATCCCGAAAAACTCGCGCTGTCCGAGACTTTCAGGTTCCGAAGACAGCAGTAGACGTTCGAAGTTTTGTAGGGCTATGCTCGTATTTTCGTCGTCTTGTTCAAGATTTTGCGGCAATTGCTAGACCCCTCACTAATCTTTTGAAGAAAGGCGTACAATTCTCGTGGGGTACTGCAGAAGCCGCCGCCTTCTCTCGTCTCGTCAGTCTTCTCTCCTCACCACCCATTCTCGCCTACTTCGACCCTGATGCCCCTACAGAATTGCGTACAGATGCCAGCGGTTATGGCGTAGGTGCCGTCTTAGCCCAGCGTCAGCGTGGCCAGGATCACGTTATTGCTTATGCGAGCCGCCTCCTCACACCATCGGAGTCTTGGCGGTTGCAAAGTTTCGTCCTTACCTTTACGGTCTCCCTTTTTCCGTAGTCACTGACCATCATGCTCTCTGCAGGCTCTCATCGCTAAAAGATCCTACAGGCCGGCTTGGTCGATGGGCTTTGAGGCTACAAGAATTTTCATATTCCGTGGTCTTTAAGTCTGGCCGCCTGCACCAAGACACTGGCAGCTTGTCGCGTTACCGTGTTGACGACCCTGACTTCTCCAATATTACCAGTGCTGCTTGTGTATTTGTGTCTCAGCTGCTTCATTTAGCCGACGAGCAACGTCGTGACGCCTACATCAGAGCACTCATCGACCGTTTTGAACACTCTACGGCCGACGCCACTCTACAACTCTTCGTCCTCCGCGACGGTACTCTGTACCGTCGTAACCTTCATCCGAACGGCTCTGAGTTCCTACTTGTCATACCTAAACACCTCCGCTCAACCGTTCTAGAAGAGCTTAACGACGCACCAACGGCAGGAGATTTCGGCGTATCTCCAACCTCTGACCGTGTACGTCGCCGTTTTTTCTGGCCGGGCCTGGCCCGTTCTGTACGACGTTACGTCGCCGCTCGTGAACTTTGCCAACGACGCAAGAATCCTTCCCAGCCCCCCGCTGGTTACCTGAAGCCGCTCGACATCCCTGCCGTGCCCTTCCTTCGTGTAGGCTTAGACTTTCTCGGCCCATTTCCGGAATCCACATCAGGAAACAAGTGGGTTGCAGTCGCGGTGGACTACGCGACATGCTACGCCGTAACCCTCGCTGTTCCGACCAGTTGCGCAACTGATCTTTCGGGCTTCCTCCTGCATGATATCATTTTGATTCATGGTGCTCCTCGTCAATTGCTAACAGACCGTGGCCGTACGTTCTTAGCCAAAGTCATTGACGACATCATGCGTGCCTGCTCAATACAGCATAAATTTACCACCTCCTACCACACTCAAACGAACGGCCTCACTGAGCGTTTGAACCGCACCCTTCCAGACATGCTATCTAAATACGTTTCAGATGACCACCGTGACTGGGATCAGGCTCTACCTTACAATAGATTTGCGCATAACTCTTCCCGTCCAGAAACTGCTGGCTTTTCGCCTTTTTACCTCTTGTATCGCCGTAAACCGACTGGACACTGCGCTTCCGTCCACCACAGCTCCAACTAGCGTTTATACCCGTGATGCTATCGCCCATGCTGACCATGCTCGTCAACTTGGGCGCACTGGTCTACAAGTCTCTCAAGGCAAACAAAAGCAACGCTACGACCTCCGTCACCGTGATGTCCAACTTGTGCCCGGCACCCTCGTGTTGCTTTGGTCACCATCGCGTAAAGTTGGCCTTTGTGAAAAACTGCTTTCCTGCTACACAGGCCCATATCGCGTGATTTGCCGTGTAACCGATGCCACCTACGAAATCGCTCTAGCCGCGCCCACTACGTCCTCCACTGTGACAACCAGTGACATTGTCCACGTCGCCCGACTCAAACCCTACAACTCTCCACGCGCCTTGGATATTTAACAGCACCGTGACGGCGCTTTTGCCGCCGGGGGTAGTATTACGATATCATCGAGCGATGCTCAAGGGACTAGCCGCTGCGAGAACGACGACGAAGTGGGTCTGTGCCCTTGGCGCGGGCGAGTGTCGGCATGTCGGTCTGGCTCCAGTGTATATAGCCTGTATATAGCCTCTTTCATCTGTGGTTTTCCACACGTAACAATATTTTGGTACACAGCGAGTTATCTGCCCAAGAGATTCGTTGCACGTACTCTCACTAGAGGCTGCTGCTGCGATAACACTTGTAGACGTCACGCACCCAACTTTCACATGTACATTTATTGTTTCTTGGACAAGCTCAGTAACTCTGCTATTTTCTGGGTACTTCTTTCATCCACAGCGTACCTCTTCGTTGCGTTATCCCAACTTTCCGGTATCTGTATTTTCCCTAGATGCCCTTATACTCCATGCAGTGGGATGCTTGGCTTCCTTGTTCCACCCCTGACGTCTTGTGTTTCCCGTCCTACACTCTCTCGTATGTTTTTTATATCTCGTGCTGCATGACGTCTGTCAATTCTTCCTCTTCGAAGAATTTTTTAGAAAGCGCCTCTATTTTCCTCCGCACGCTCTTGGAAATCTCTGCTATTTGATTTTGATGAATGTTTAAGCTATCTGCCGCTTTTGATTTCTTGCTTCCTTAAGTGTAACTCTCGAATATGAAGGTTATGTTTTTATGATCGGTAGCCTTGCTGTCTATTGTATGTTCATTTATTGTCACTTAGTCTAGCCATCCTTACACCGTTTCTGAGAATAAGGCGTAATCTATAGTTGACTTACTACTTCCGAAATTGCCACTTTAACTGTGCAGTATGTTTATTCTTCCTGTTAACCGCTATGTGATTCGGTTTATCGCACGGAGCCAGCACTCTACAACCGCTAGATACAGTATAGCTGTCGAAATCTTAAAAATGTGCATTCATATCTTGTATCATATCATCTGGCCCGATTTCCTGAAATATTTACTAACGCTTCATAGGCAAGCTCCTCCCAGCATCGTCTTTCTGTCTTTCCGTGTGTCCTTAATGGTCCTCAGGTATCATTTACTGCTTCCAACCTCCTACCTCATCTAATTGGAATGCCTACATCATCATCTTTCCGTGGCCCAGTCAATGTGTTGGACCTTTCCCGTACAAAATTGTCCACTTCAGGCGGACGCTCCAATTCTGGAGATACGTTTCGTAAAAGCGTACACGCTAGCAGCTTCCTCCCTTTCAGCGGCATTTTAATTTCAACCATTTATTTTGCTTGCTAGCAACCTACATACCTATGCAACACATTTTATGGTCTGTATACCTAATCATTCAGCGGTGTTCCTTCACTTCTTCTGTTTTAATTCTGCTCTGTTCTTGTGGGCCGTTAAGTACAACACCTAATCAACTTTACGTAGTCCCTGCAGCCCGCCTAAAATGCTTATGCGCCTTTTGTGAATCAACATGCAGCCGCGTCTCCTAGACCCTCACTGAAGTGTTTTGCGTCATGCATAAAAGTGCCATCGTTGCCTGCCCAATGTAACTGCCTGTTGAATGCATCGCATGTAAAATTTATGGCCTTAGCAAGCGTCCAAACCTCCCGGTTTACTGCATGCCCTACCCTTTCAGTTTCTCTCCGCTTGCTATGAACCGCAGACACCGTGCAGACTGTGATGTACTCTTTCCTGGAATGTTTTTAACATCAGTAACCCATTCGGCTGTTTGCTTTGCACTTGCTGCTTCGCCTCCATGCAGTACGTAAATAACCCATTCCATTAACACTACAAGGCGTCGTTCTTTCTTTTCGTCCCACGCGTATTGTCATTCGTTCGCTATTGCTTTCCTGAAAGCTGTCCTCAGAGGTGTGCTCTTCTAGACTAGCACGCGTGTGTCTAATCTACTGTCGGGGCTCCCCTTCATCTTGGAATCCCCAACAAAACTTATAGAAGAGCGGCATATACGCAGTGTCACAACTGTTTTGACGGTTGGCTCCAAACCCAATTATTTCAAGAGCGTAGGTTTGGGCATGTTGGTATTCTATAACCTTTAGGTTTTTTAGCGCACGAAAAGGGACGAGAGACAGAGGTACGACGCGGACACAGCGCTAACCAATTATTTCAGCACAAGGGTCTGATGCCCTACGCATCAGACAATAAATTACCCAGTGATCAGATCTAGCGTTGAAGAACTCAGGCAGAGACAGACATTCTGTAAAGTAGGTGAAGTTCCTAAGGAACGCTTATCGCATATATGCAAGATAGTGTTGAAACTCTGCTTGTGTTTAGGCCAGGGATCCTCCATGCCATAAGGATGAGTACATCCGAGAGTACGAGTTAAATGGGGTTCCTTGGACGCTATTTTCACATTGAAGCAAGAAGTGAGATTCTAGTCAGCAAACACGTGTCTGCAGACGCCAGCACATCTCAGCGCACCTCTCTCTGCACCAAAGACCGCTTTTTAAGGCGTTCTTCTTCCCTAGTTCCCAACATAATGGAGTTCGATGACCTTCCTGCAGTCAGTCAGAGGGGTCTAGTTCGCAGAAATCCGCCTCTGATATCCACCCTTCGAAGCAAGGAAAAGGCAATGTGAAAACAAATTTCGTCCACGCGGCTTCCGTGAAACAGTTGACCCTTCTTCCCCGAAGCAGTAAACACTCCCTGCGCAAAAGTCCCCGCTCCTTCCATGAAAATCGTCAAATGGTTGTCCTTGCGCTCCATGGCAGTCATCTTGTCAGGGGCAGGAGAGCGACCTTCGTGTTCGTTACCACTTCCACGGAGGGTGGCCGATGCTGTCACTTCTAAGTGAGCCTCTTTGTTTGCGAGTCACAGTCGATGCCGGGCCCCATGGCCATGGAGGCAGGTACTGATGTAGGGGGCTGCTTTTGGGAAAGCACCCAAAGAATGTGCACTGCCGATTTGGCGCGCAGCAATAGCTATATAAGGAGTAACAACACCCAGCAAGCTGGGAATTTCTGCAGACGCTTCTTTACTGAACTGCGATATGCACCTTTGCTTGTAGAAAATAAAAGAAAACGAAGCAGCAATGTACATTTCTTCCTACCGATATGAGGAACATGTAAGAAACCGAGCGTGTTTACCTGTCAATCAATCAATCAATCAATTTTTATTATTACATAAAAATAATATACATATAAAAGTATACAGAAGGAGCTGCCATAGTTAAAACTGAATTGGGACCTCCTGTTCATTGTTAACATAAAAGTTCATTTGGCAAGCAGCAACAGCTCAATTGGTACAATTCCAGTAATAATAAAAGATGAGATACAAATCTAAGTAGATGAAGTAATTAGTAGACAATATAAAGGCAGTAAGCAATATTTCGAAACTA
Source organism: Dermacentor variabilis (assembly GCF_050947875.1). Taxonomy (NCBI): domain Eukaryota; kingdom Metazoa; phylum Arthropoda; class Arachnida; order Ixodida; family Ixodidae; genus Dermacentor; species Dermacentor variabilis. Next base: position 219,369,585 of record NC_134570.1, read on the forward strand.
GATAAAACTAAAGTAAAAGAGGAAGAAAGAGAAAAAATTTAAGAAAAAATATTTATTGCATGTTGGAGTACAAAACAATGAATGGTCTAAAACCAAGATTGGATTATACAGTGCATAGTGTCACTCACATATCACATAACAGAAAATTTTTCAGTTCATCACAAGATCCATGGGGTTTCAGGAGTATTATGATCAATGGTCACTGACCTGGAGAGGCAAAGCAGAAGAGTGGGTCTAAAAATTAATCTGCAGAAAACTAAAGTAATGCTTAACAGTCTCGGAAGGGAACAGCAGTTTACAATAGGCAGCGAGGCACTGGAAGTCGTAAGGGAATACATCTACTTAGGGCAGGTAGTGACCGCGGATCCGGATCATGAGACGGAAATAATCAGAAGAATAAGAATGGGCTGGGGTGCGTTTGGCAGGCATTCCCAAATCATGAACAGCAGGTTGCCATTATCCCTCAAGAGAAAAGTATATAATAGCTGTGTCTTACCAGTACTCACCTACGGGGCAGAAACCTGGAGGCTTACGAAAAGGGTTCTACTCAAATTGAGGACGACGCAACGAGCTATGGAAAGAAGAATGATAGGTGTAACGTTAAGAAATAAGAAAAGAGCAGATTGGGTGAGGGAACAAACGCGAGTTAATGACATCTTAGTTGAAATCAAGAAAAAGAAATGGGCATGGGCAGGACATGTAATGAGGAGGGAAGATAACCGATGGTCATTAAGGGTTACGGACTGGATCCCAAGGGAAGGGAAGCGTAGCAGGGGGCGGCAGAAAGTTAGGTGGGCGGATGAGATTAAGAAGTTTGCAGGGACGGCATGGCCACGATTAGTACATGACCGGGGTTGTTGGAGACGTATGGGAGAGGCCTTTGCCCTGCAGTGGGCGTAACCAGGCTGATGATGATGATGATGATGATGATCAATGCTATTGTATTCCATGATGATATGGCTGCAAAGTTAACTGTCTGTTTCCCATAATTAGTGCCAACTTTGGGCAGACTGAAGTTATTATTCTGCGCAAATCGAGTTTATTGAGTGTTTGTTAGAGATGGTATAGGAATTAGCGTTAATGATATTTAGTCATTTATTAGTTTGAAAAGTGGCAAGGTTGTACTTGACAAGGGCTGCAACATCTAGAATGTTATTTGCTCCTAGTAATTGTTTAGCATTGGCGGTGTGTGGATTCGACGTGATTATTCTAATTTCCTGGTTTTGCATGGTTTGTATCGGCGTTAGGTGAGTAGTGTACGTGTTACCCCAGGAGGTTATGTAGTAGTTAATGTGAGAGTGTACAAACGCGAAATAGAGTGAGAGCAACACAGGTCGTGAAAAAAATGGACGCGCCCTGATGAGAATGTGTATTCCATCTGATAACTTCTTTTTAATATGCGTTATGTGGCGATGAAATTTTAGGTTACAGTCAATAGTAACACCCAAGCACGTGCATTATTCACTTGCTGGTAATAAATGGTCACCAATGGAAATGGCCCGAACGCATAGTGATGATTTATTTTGGGATGAGAATAAAATAAATTTAGTTTTAGTAGGATTATACGTAGGTCTATTCATTTTGCACCATTCTAACAAGTTATAAAGATCACTATTCAGCTTGGTTATTACCGTTGACAGACATTCGCCAGAATGAGTAATTGTATCATCGGCATATATTATACATTTAGTATGCCTTTTGGTACACCATTTAGTATACCTGTGATGCGATTGATCGCTTAATAACGCCATCGTAATATACAGAGCCCAGTGTCCAGGCATCTCCTCATAAAGCAGCATTTCTCATTGAGTAAAATTTCTTAGCCGACAACCTAGTAACTATTTGAGAAAAAGGGGAAACACCAGGCCAGTTGCCATCATTTCATGTCTCTATGCTACATAAGACACTTCAATTAAATTTGCTGTTGAACTGTATGAATAATCCCTATTTTTAAGCTTGAGCTTGTATGTTTCAGAACGAATATTGCTCTGATGAACTTCGACCGCTTTGCCATCGCCTTCAACTGCCCTGTTGGATCGCCCATGAATCCGGATGCCAAGTGCGACGTGTATTGAAATCTGTGGTACAGCAGCCGGAAGTTGCGCGTTTCTGGCAAAGGCATTCTCTGTGCTAGATATTCTTCATTTGCTTCATTCAATTACTGCAATTAACACGGTAACAATCACTTATTTTTTAGGTTAGTTTGCGGCTTTCTTGTTTATTATATTTGTACGCTAAAATAAATTTGGAATAAACTTTACGTGTGAGGAATTTGGGAGCATGAATGAAAACAGTGCAACGAATTATTTATTTATTTACGTGATACTGGTGGCAATGTGAGCCGAAGCAGGAAAGGGGAAAATACAAATAAAGAGAAAGGAATTTGCACACATTCAGAATACCAAAATAAATCATGAGGAAACTCTGAAAATGTGGCAATCAGAAATCAGTTTTAGAAATAAGTACTGCGAAGCAATTAAAATACTAGAGTATTCATTTTCTAATCGCATGAAATGAAATTAAAATTTCAGAGCCTTAGTTCTTGCCTGCCAAGGAGGTAAGTAGCCTTAGTGATAATGTCTGGTTCGCCGTGATGCTAATGGACGGACATATGCGTGAACGTGCAAGGAGAATTTGTTATTTCGAAGGAGAGAGAAACTTACGCTTCTTAAGTTTCCACTGAAGTTGCGATGTGTGGAAGTCATGAAGTTTCATGACAGCTGAGGGTGAGTCGGTTTTACGTTACTTAGGAAAAAACCTATATGCTTTCCATTGAACCACTATAAGTGTCTTATTATGGTGTTTATTGCCATGATCCCATAAGGTACCGGCATTTTCCAATATCGGCCCAATGAGTGATGAGCGTCCACAAAGATTACCTTCCGGAGGTGTCTGTTTCCGTTTATTACGAAGAAAGAAAACTTTCGAAATGAGGCAGCACATGTGGGCGTGTGAAAGAAGATGAAAAGCGCTTTGCAAGTGCAAGAAGATTATGTCATTTTTCACGACTGAGAGAGAACGGTAGCGAAACTGCTAAAGATTTGGCTAGTTCTGTGACTGTAGAAAAACCTTTGCTGTCACCATGCATAGAAGTGAAAGGATTGTTGTTGTTAATAAAAAAAATTGGTTATATAGTGAGCAACGGTATGTTCACGTAGCTTATAGCAGGAAGAATCAAACAAAGATTGAGTTAATCAATCAAACAAAGAGTGAGTTTTGTTGAAACAATTCAAGGAATGCTTACCAAAATAATTGGACCAATAGCCTAGTTGGCTAGTAGCTGGTATAATACACAAAAATACATATACAGGTAGCCAAGTACATATGTACTCAATGAGTAAGAACATTATTTACATGAACAAGTACTTCTTTAAGGAAGAGTTATTACGTTTGGCTAAGCAAGAAGAAGCGCTTACATACATGATTAAAATTTCCGGTTACTTTTATGTCCACAGGCAACATGTTCAAGTTATAGCGCAAAAGAACTGTAAGATTGGTTCACCATAGACATTGCTGCAATAAAGAAGGTTTTAGTTACAGTTAGCTGCTATTTTTGATATTGGGCGATAATTTGCCAAGTGCACAGTGTACCCTTTTTAGTGCATAGCCATAACACGTGCAGCCCTACAGTCAGCAGATGGAATTGTAGTTGACAGGGATGGCGAAGATTGGCGGAAACGAATGAAGCAGGCATCTTAGCATAGCCATGGAAGAGCGCAGTTGGTAGGCCAGCGGGGCTCGGTGATGCTTCAGTTTTCAAGTTAAGGAACAAAGAAACATGACCCTCGCAGTCATATAATGCCACTATAGTCAGAATAGAAGGCAGGTGTATGACAACCTATTTCTGAAGGTAAAGAAATACACTGTAAAATTATCATAAGAAGCCAACAAACACTGACACCAAGAACAACATAGGGGAAGTTACTTGTGCTGTTTAATAAATGGAACAAATACACGATAATAAATGGAAATGAAAGAGGGTGAAAAAAAATTGCCGCAGGTGGGGAACGATCCCACAATCTTCGCACTACGCGTGCGAAGCCCTGCCAATTTAACTACCGCGGCGCCGTTTCCCCCTCCAATTTCTTGGGTATTTATGTTTCCTAGTAGAACCTTGGAGTGGCAGCAAGCGGCACCGCTCACAAACCTTGGCGGCGGATGTGGAACAACCTTTCGGCCGCCGGCATCACGAGAACGTGATGAAGAGGTGACGCCGCAGGCGTCACGTCCTCATCACGAAAACTCGCGTAGGTGCATATAAATGTCAATCTTCTAGCTCATAACAGTAGCATCAGGTCCAAATTGGAATACGCCTGATAATAATGACATTTGTAACCATGAAGGAAAGTAAGAAAACCCAATCACTGTACAGCTTTATTTGCGGCAGAAGACTTGGAGTGAAGCACAATTAAGTGTCTCGTTGATTTCGGCACATATAATACGGAGCATACACAGTGCCAACACTGGTAAAAATGTCGGTTGCACATACAGTTGCATACGTTTCAGCATAAATACTAGACAATACTTTGGCAATTTTTTTTTCAGCAGGCCTTTGCAAAGTACAAGTGATTCCAAAACACGGCATGGTGCTTACTCCTCAATCATTGCCATCTCAGCCAAAGTTCTGATTACAATTTTTTCTATGCATGCGTGATAGCTTTAACGTTCCTGCATGTACAGCACTTGTGCATCTTTTCAACTTTTCTCAATAACTAAGCACAGCCCATATTGCTGCTTGTCATCACTTCACAAGACCATATACAAGTTAGTTAACCTCCTAAGAAAAGCTTGATATCACTGCATAACAGACAAGACACTAGATCACTGTTCTCATTGTGAACAAGATCACTGTTTTAACCATCCTACTTCTCACTGTGTTCTTCATCACCCACAGCTGCACAGGTCACGTTGATGTCAAATGCCCCTGTGCAAATAACATAGCCAACAAAATCGTTCCAGAGGTCCACTTGAAAAAAGAATTGCACACATCTGCATGAAACGGTCACGCATTAAGCACTGCACTAACCATGCTTACCAAGCAGCTTGCGCCACTTTATTTCTCAAAGCTGTTTCTCATCAGCAACATAGAGCATATCGACAGTCTCCAGTGGCTACTGATTGCAAACTTCTTTTTTCAGACGATGAGGCATCAAGCGACTTGCAGGAGAGCGTGCAATATTTACAAGCGCAGTATCCTGCACCATCACACCACATGAGTGGATTTTCAAGAAAGCTGCAGACTCGCATGCAAGTGTGCATGCGAGTCTGCAGCACACTTGCATTTCTCACACACTTGCACTTTCTCCAGCACACCTGGAGAAATGTCCAACATATAATGTCTTGCAGGCGCGCTACTTATTCATGCAAAATGAACATCGAGACCTTCAAGCAAAAACAAATTCAGAAGCGAACCGTGCTGCTGCTGCATGGGGATATGCTGCCATAGCCGGGCACTCTGAAAAGGTTGCATACTACAGAGGCCTGCCAAATAAGGAGACATTTGCATGAGTTGTGTCTGTGTATAGAACTGCTTGCCCTTCTGTGGAAACGATGAGCTACGAAGACCAGGTTTAGTTTGTGTTGATGAATCTACCCCTTGATGTTCACCTGTGCTTTGTGGCGGACCTCTTTAAGATAAGTAAAAATTATGCGTCAGGAATATTTGAAAGTGCCCTCACAACACTAGTGGGTGAGCTAAAAGGGCTCGTTGTGTGGTCAGACAATGTGGCATTTCGCGCATGGCAACGGAAAATATTTCAGTGTAAGAAGTTTCGTCACGTTCGAGTAATTATTGACAGCACAGAGATTCGCCTTGAAAGGGCAAGTGCCTATACGGCACACAGCACAAGAACTGCAACACTGTAAAGGTACTGGTGGGGATCGCACCTAATTGGCTAATCTCATATTTTGGAGTTCTGGGGTGGCCAAATTTATTTATTTTATTTCAGAATACTGCAGGCCAACAGTCATGGCCCATGCAGGAGGGCCTATACAAGGCATGGAAATACACTGCGACATAAAAGGAAAAAGAAAAAAAGAAGGGCAGTTTAACAGATTGCCGCCAATAAACAAGCAGAAAAATGTGTATACACATGTGCATATTTATACATATATACACGTATACGCGCATATACAGCACTCATTCACTCAAACAAATACTCTTCTAGAGCATTAACAAAATTAGAGGACTGGAAAATGGCCCCGGAAGACAGTTCCAGTCGGAAACCGTCCTTGGGAAAAAACTGTGTTTGAATGTTTCAGTTCTTGCAAAAATTGGTTCCAGTAAATGACTTCAAGTGTGGTGTGTTCTTCTAGACGATAGCTGTTTAAGTACTGCGGGATGCGAAATGTTTAGTTTATGTGCTAAAAGGTTATGCATGAACAACAAACGGGACATTTTTCTACGTACTTGAAGTAGTTGGATGTTATTTGTTTTCATTAGTGTCGTAGGTGAATCAAGCCTTCTGTATTTGTTATAAATAAACCTAATCGCTTTCCTTTGCACCATCTCAAGCTGGTAAATGTCCTTCTTTATGAACGGGTCCCATAAGACCGACGCGTACTCTAATTTTGAACTAATAAATGTTATGTGTGCAAGAGGTTTAAGCTTACTTGGAGCGCCTCTAAGCTTCCGCCTCAGAAAGCACAGGTTGGAAAATGATGAGGAACAAATGTCTGCAATACGCGCAGACCAGGTTAAATCGTTTGTTATTGTAACCCCTAAGTATTTATGATGTGTGACCTCCGTAATAGAATGATTTAGATAGGCTGTAAGAGAAAGGAGAAACCTGCTTTTTGCGCGAAATTCGCCAGAGGACAGCGTTATCTAGGTTAAGTTGCATATTCCATTTAAGGCACCATTGATGAACAGCTAGTAGTGACTTTTGTAAGAGGTAATGATCATTACGCTCGTTTATGCTCTTGAAAAGAATGCAGTCATCTGCAAAAAGCCTGACAGAGACATTTTCGGAAACAGCAGCCGGCAAATCATTAATATAAATTAAATATAGCAGCGGGCCTAAAACGCTTCCTAGGTACACCTGACGTAACTGCAAGCACTTCAGATTTAGAACCATTAACCTCTACGTACTGTGTCCTGTGTTTTAAATAAGCATTAATCCAATTAACAAGGTAAGTAGGGACGCCAATACTTTCCAGTTTATAAATAAGTTTACTGTGGGGAACTGTGTCAAATGCCTTGCGGAAATCTAGAATAAGTACATCAATCTGCCCTGATTTATCAAGCACAACAGAAAAATCATGAATTGTTGTAACTAACTGTGTCACAGTGGACATTTGTTTCCTAAAGCCATGTTGTGCAGGTGTTAAAATGTTATTTTCAGCAATATAGGAGTTAAGATAACCAGAAACTATGTGTTCAAGCAGCTTGCAACAAGAGGAAGTGATTGAGATTGGTCGATAATGAGAAATAGTTAGCTTGTCCCCTTTTCTTTAGAATTGGCACAACGCGGGCCATCCTTCAGTCCTCCGGCACATCTCCCGAATGTAACGAGACTTGAAAGATCCTCGTTAAGAAAATGGATACCTGTGCTGCAAAGCGCTTCATAAAGGCATTTGGAAGCCCATCGGGACCCGCGGATTTTTTATCTGCGAGTTTACGCAGCATAGACACAACACCGTTCACATAGATAGCTGGTACGTCACCAGGTTCTTCAACTGGAATTCTAGCTGTGGTTGTACGTTCCATAAGGAACACGCTTTGAAAATACGAGTTAAAACCTTGCGCTATGATCGTGTAGTCGGTTACAACGCTGTTATTAACTCGGATTTTGGTCAAGTGGTCAGTCCTGCGACCTAGAAAATTCCAAAATTTTGGGGGATCACTTCTGATAAATTCGGGGAGCGTTGTGTCAAAATAACGGGACTTCGCTAATTTTAACTTATAGGCAAGTTCCTCTTTTAGAACCTGGAACTGTTGCGGACAAGGTATCTTTTTCTTCCTACAGCGCCTTACTTTGCGTTTCATTTGAATAATTTCACCACTTATCCAAGGATTGCGGCGATTTATACGAACCTTTCTAAGGGGAACAAAATGTTCAATAGTATACTGTACTGTATTCTTAAAGTGCTGCCATAAACTATGAAGGTCATTGCTGCAAGGGTTATCTAACTGTGATTGTAAAGAGTCGATGATTGCGTTATCGTCAGTACGTGCGCAGTCCTTGATCATCTTAACCGGATGCATCCCGGAAACAATTGACGAAACACAACGGAAGAACAACAGACGATGGTCCGAGTTTCCAGCTTCAACAGTAAGCACTCCATCAAAAAAGATTTGACTAACAAAGAAAAGGTCTAAGACAGATGCCTCTCTGGTGTATGCATGAACGGTTTGCTTAAGGTTTAAAGAAAACATCAGATCAAGAATAATATCACATGAGGCAGACATTAGTGATAAGCAGCTTGTTCTACAGACAGATTTCACCAAGTACCTCGACTATGGTGATGAAGTGATGGCATATCGGGGCCTTAATGTGACGGAAGAACTGGCAGTGCTAGGTGTTAAGGTTATGATCCCAGCCTACACTAATGGGAAAAACCAGCTTTCCCAAGCTGAAGTGACAGCATTGACGAAAATTTCTTGCTGGTGCATGAGAGTCGAACAAGTAATTGGGTGCTTGAAGAGATTCCGCATACTAAAAAACAATGTGCCTCACTTTATAAAGCATTATTTAGATGTTGTTGTGCTGTTGATTGCAGCACTTACAAACCTAATGCCACGGTTTAGTTAGTATCGTATCTCAGCCCCACTATAAGATGAGGGTCAGAAAAGAGGACGACGATAGCCACACCTTTTGGTTTACATCGACTGGATAGCAGTTGCCTTACTCAAGGAAGCCTTCAGTAACTTTAGAAGTAGTGCTCAAGGACAAAATTTCAGTATGCTGGTCAAGAACAAGTACTTGGCCAGTTTCATTTTCCTTTGCTGCCTTCTGCCACTGGAAACGTTTTGGAAAGGTACCGCGGCTTTTGTCTGTGCTGTGTAGCTGTGCCCATGTTGAGTGTGCTTTGATTGTGCGTTTCATGAATAGCACTTATGATTTATTGCTTCTCCGGGGCAGCATGTTGTTCCTGGAAGCCCCGCAGCACTCGCAGACTACTGGGCGAGAACTTGAGGCCTGACTGCACTGTTGTGTTAACATTGCAGCCGATAAATATACACCATGTTCCGTCTGTCGACACGGCTGTCTTGGAATTTGTTGTCGTTGATTTCTGCAGTTGGGCAGCTCGCTTTTTGCATTCATCTTACACATTCTTTAGACATTTCAAATATTCGAAGAGACTTTGAATGCAGCCTTCTGTATTAAATTTATCTAAGCCGTGCATTTGTTTACATCGTCATCTATAGCCACAGACCTTTGTTAGCTTCAACTATTGTAGAAACAGCGGATCGCTGATATGATATAGTGTCCAAATGTAGCAAAACATATATCTGTACGAATGAGCCACATTGGTCCTCCTTGACACGAGTCAATATGTGCGGTCGAGCCCCTTAAAAGCGGCAACTCTGAACCAGATACATATATATTAGATTGTCATGCCCGATCCTCACTTTTATTTAACTTCACCATAGTTAAACTTTGAGCGTTTCATGTAATATTATTAGAGAAAACTATGCTCGCACAAGAGGTCATTAATAGACCGTGTAATTCTCTTGCGAAAATGTGGGTGCCATCGCCGACAGTGTAGGCGAGTGAAGCGTTTGTTTCTGTTTCTGTACTGTGTGCAACGTGTCTTGTTTACTGTTTCTTGCAGAGGTAAACAGCACAGCTTTGGAGCCAATAAATGTGTCTGCATAACACATAAAGATGCACCTATCTACGCAGCGAATGCGATTGGCACCCTTCGGGAACGGTGACTCAGTACAGCGCTGCGCGAAGTGTATTTGATTTCAAATCGCTAAAGCCAGAACTAAACCATAAAAACAGTTCCTTTTATCCTAACTGCCTACTTTTCAGAAACGTTCATGTGTGCCGGTAGCAGGTGCACAAACTCGACTGCACTAGGCCTAATCTTCACTGCGCAATATCATCATTGGCTCAAACTTCATGTGCATGCGGCTTGAAAGCGCTGAAGAAGTTCGTGCTTTTCAACTTCGAAAGCGTGTTTCGACTCATTTGGTTGTGCCTTTGTCAGCCTGGTATAATAAAACAGTCTCAGCGACACACTGTGCTGCATGGTCGGCCAATCATCGGTACACGGTACGAGTGTTTGCAGCAGTGCACGTTTGTGTTTTCGGGGGACTTGCTCCAAGATCGGCTGCGTGTGCGACCCTTCCAATTTGTGACATCAGCTTGGGCAGGGCGAATGCACCGTGAGAAGGCAAATTGGCCGCATGACGCAATTACACATGCTAAAGAACACTTTGCCTTAATTTATGAAGAATTAGTTAGATGAAATTGTGTTGCTGATTGCAGTCCTCACCAATAATTTGTTTTACCAGTTAGTGCTTTCATAAGGACCCCTGGTCATGACACAAACGCTTGAAAAACAAAACTGATTTACAGAAGGTTATTGTGATACATTATTTCGGGTACTCTAAAGCTTGCTATCATGATTTTAGTGCTTGAGATTTAGGATCATCTAAATCAGATCTACGATGAGTTGCAAATGTGATGTCGGTAATTTATGCATTTTTGACGCACAACATGACAGCTCTGCGTACCCATAGCTAACAAATGTGCCCTTTGATATTGACTAGCCCCAGTTTGCTTCTATAGATCTTTGATGTGAATCAGATTTCCCTGTTCCCAAATTACTACGCTATGCTGTGCCTGTCGTTTCATATACATGTTCTTGTAGTTCTTCAATAAAGTTTCCTGTTTCATGCTTGTTGACTGCTTGTGCCGCATGTTCGTCAATGTGGATCACCACCTTCCGCATTGAGCCACTGCAGAGTAGGGTACGCTCTAGGTTGGTTTTCCACCAGCACAACTGGTTTTTCCTTAGCGGTGCCAACTGCTCGTTGAACCCCATCTGCATGCCCATTAGCCGGTTTTCAATTTCTCAAGCTGAATCGCAAGCACTCCAGAGCATTAATTATTAACAGGCAAATGAATTCACCCTTAAGACTCCAAGCATCACGTATTTGGTTGTAGTCATGATTTACCCGTGATGCTGTGATCATAGGCTATCGGTATAGATGCTTCATGGATAGAGTATTTGCAACAGCGCTATGAAAATGTTAAGTTTATGTAGCACTTAAATTTCAACTTTGTACTTTGCCTATTGCCATTTTGTTTCTATTTTCATGTACAGTATGTTTTGTAACGACAGCGCCCCACTTGGCGCTATTTGGCCTCTCAAGCTAGTGGCAGAAAACTGCAGCAACGTGTTTTATGTAGGCACTGGTTGCAGACATTAGTGGCACAATAACAACAGGCGGATTTTCACATTGTAGTGATCCACAGTTTGCATTGCACTTGATGCTGCTAGCATGAGCATTCCGAACAAACACATTTTAATTTTTACTAAAATGTGGATGGTCCCATACACGCGTCTGAGGAGAGCACAAACTGCATCGCACCGATGCTCGTCAAAGTGAAAATTGCCGTGTTTTCAAGCTGCGAAGAATTTACTTCTATTACTAACGCCAAGGACCAGACATGGAGGGATAATGTAGAGAAAGTGCACCTGTGGTAGCAGACCACAGCGCAAAACAGGGATTTGTTAATAGCATCATAATTGTTTATGAAGACGTTAATGTGTATACTAAGCAGGAATAACTGATGGTATGCATTAAGGAATACAAATCCTTAAACTTGTGGAAATACAACATAGTTAATTGCATTGGCAACTATTCTTTGGTTCTATTCCCCATCAAAATTTTACAATATAGTAGGAACATTGTAAGCTTTTGTGAGCGATAAAACAGGAGAAGCATGCAATTTTGGCTGTTGGCATGTAAACAGAGTCTGGCTGTGCCTTGCAACCATAATTTTGATGCTCACTGTGCTCAAAACTCTGGTTGTTTTTCATCTACTTCTCTTAAATTTATATCGTAATTGCGCTGTCGAACACTGTTGATTTATTAGAGGGAAACAGAAGGGTGCATGAATCTTGTGCCCACCAGCAGTATTTCGGGTGGCCCCGACAAGGGCCTTTTCTCTTCATAACAGGTGAGCTGCCGAAGTAGTTGCCACATTCTTGCAATTCAGCCTTCTATGTATCTCAGCCTCCTTGAATGATGGCCTCTGGTTTGGATATCGAGACGTTTGCAGGATCTCTACCCAGCTGAATTCACCTTTCATAGTTTGTGTTCATTTCGGACATAGGAAATCCATCCGGCAATCCACATCTGTATGAAGCTACACATTTTGAGCGCTCTTCCTTGACAGCAGCTGAGGAAGCTGGACCTGCCTCAAGAATGTTTCCAGCACTGACATGTGTTTTGCAAGGAAATCCCGCTCCCTTGATAGGCGCACAAGGATAAACTCTTCCTTCGGCGAACACACAAACTTACAGTAATTAACATTTGCAGAAGCCAGTTAAGCTTGAACCTAAAACATGTATTCATGGTTATTCCTTTAGGCGACAATTTTCATCTAGGTAGAAACCTTTCTCACTAATTTCAATAATCGGCATATCTCTGTACTTGAATGGGCATTTAATTTCAAGAACTCTACGGCCACAGCAACTGCACTCAACAGTGTCATCTGGACTGGCTGCAATAAACTGAAATTCCTTACAAATATACAGGCCAGCGCCTCTGCATTTGAAATCCACGTGGTGTTGCCTCTGGTACTGAACACACTGCTGCGTTCCGGTCTTCTCAAGCTCTATTCTATGTTTCATAGCAACAGTTCTGTGGCGAGTTTCATAGAGCATTAGAGGAGACTGGGCAATGTTGTCTGTTAGGCGTGCTGCAGAACTCTCACTGTTACATTTAACAACTTTGCTGAAGACTGATCCCGTTATCCGCCCACATCTTTGCTGAAACCAGAGCAGGCACTTCCTTTGCATTCCTGTTTTTTCTTCTATTTGTGCGACATCATTGTGGCTCATCCGCATCTTCAATAATGCATATATTTTGTCATCTCTGGCAGATTGATTCTGGGTTTCCCATGTCTTGTCATACATTTCGTACAAGCTTTCTGGCAGTTCAGTAGGGATCTCGCCTTCATCAGCGCTGTCTGTTTCTTCACCAAGTGTGGCGTACTTTGAGAATGCTGTAAACACAACTGCATTCAGAAGACCATAATAAAGCGAGTCCAGAATTTTCCCTTGAGGCTTGTGCAGCACTGCGCTTCCCATTCATTCCCTCGGAAACCTTGCCATGTCTGTGTTTCCCAATGTTCAAGTCTATGACCCGTGTAAGCTCCACTTGGGCAATTGTACGAGAAATGGTTCATTACTGCTGCTATAAACTTAGCAAACGAAATGACTGGAGAGAAGTTTAACAAAGGTAAAGATGGCTAAATAAGAAGCAGCAGTGCTAATACCACAAGGGCACTGAAACGGATGCTCAAACTGGCAAGAAATGTTGCTTCACAACGACAGTGTATGCATCTGTATTTTTACCACACAATGCATACGCCTAAATACCCAAACATAGAGACAAAGTCTCTTGTTGATTACATTGGAGATCCCAAACACGGTGTGTGCCAGACAAGACAATAGTGTCCCCTCCAAAATTTTTTCCTGTGCTACTTTTAGATATTACAACAGCATCCTGGAACAGTTTAACATGCAGTGGTCAAAAAAGATACGTAATGTAATGCGCTCAGCATCTTGGTACTGTGGTATGCCAGATTGCTAACCTAGGACATAAGTCCCTGCAACATGCACTGCCATGGCTCTTTATTCACAGCCCGCCTGCCTTGTGCATTATTTGCGCATTGTAAGAATGTATTACAAGGAAACCGTAGTATGAACCAGTAGTGAAAATATGTAAGCGCTTGTGAGGTACACTTTAAGCGCTTGTGAGGCACACTTTAATGATCGGTGAACAGGATAGCCACGCAAAATATCTGGCATGCTACTACTCAAGTATAGTATATAACGAGATCAACTGACGAGAAAAGAAAGTGCACATGCATCCACTCGCACAAAAACTCGGGAAACAGCAGCAGTGAGAACCATGGTATCAACAAAGGAGTTTCATGGCACCATCAATAAACAATATGTTATTGAACTCTCCTTTTGGCTGCACCACGGAGATGGATAGTGCTCGGGTTATTATTGGTGCCATAAAGCTCCATTTGCCACGGCGTTGAGTTCACGATGCATGCGCGCTATTTTTTTTTTCACAAGTCCATTAGTCTCTTGTCATCTAATAAATGTGTAGTAGCATGCTAAACCTTTTGCTCAGCCACCCTATCCACCTATTACTAATATGTACCTCACCAGCGCTCACATATTTTCACTATTGGTTGATACTACGGTTTCCTTGTAATACATGTTTGGACTGCGCAAATTATGCACATGGCAGGTAGGCTATGTGGTGCGAAGAAAGTACCATGGCAGTGCATGTTGCAAGGATAACTGCACTATGCTGTTGACCTGGCATAATGCAGCACCAACACCGAGCACATTAGCTCACACGACCTAAATGCCAAATATCATATCTTTTTCTTCACTGCATGTGGGAATGTACAGTGTGAAAACAGTCCTAGGTATAATTTCTTCAAGATACATTATTGGAAATGTAGGGAAGTGGGAATTTCTGCTTTTTCTTGGTGATCTGACACCAACTGTTTCGTATGGATTGACAATTGTGTGACAATCTGAATTTTCTGGGGAAAAAAATATGTTAATGAATGAATGAATGATTTGTTTCATCATTAGTTCAAGCATACATATCCAGTGGTACAGCGGGAAGGGGTCGTGAAAAGGCAACTGAATGCCTGACAATGCGCCGGTCCCCGCCCTTACCACGGTATTGCAGACCACTCCGCGTGTCACTCTGTAAGACATCAATGTAGTAAAAAAAGAAAAAGGAAAAGAACAACAAAAATATTGCAGTACACTCAGCCTGTAATACACAATACATAAACATGATACTACATAATAATACATAATGTAGCACTAATACATCATAAACGAGAAGAGAGGGGGTTAACCGAGGGTCCCGAATTTTATTAGTCATATCATAAGAAGCCAACAAACACTGACACCAAGGACAACATAGGGGAAATCACTTGTGCTTAATAAATGAAATAAAGAAACGATAAATTAATGGAAATTAAAGCGGACGAAAAAACAACTTGCCCCAGGTGGGAACCGAACCCACAACCTTCGCATTTCCCGTGCGATGCTCTACCAATTGAGCTACCGCGACGCGGTTTCCCCATCCACTTTCTTGGGTATTTATGCGTCCTAGTAGAACCAGGGAGTGTTAGCCAGCGCCACCACTCACGCACCTTGGCGGCGGACGTGGAGCGCCCTTTTAGCCTCAGGCGTCACAAGAACGGTGATCTTTTTGGGCGAAGACAACTGATCAATAAACCCACGCATGCTACCTGAAGGCATCAATGTTGCCGGATTCGATACCCTCCTTATGTAATGAACGAGAACAGAGGGAGAGAGAGAGTAAAACTTTATTCAATGGAAATAAAATAAGGCACGATGGTTGGAGCCCCTATTCCAGGGCCCCACTGGCAAGAGCGGCTCGCTGGGCTTGGTCCAGAAGAGCCAACTGGCTCTCCCGACCCTCGTCCGCAAGCCATGCCTCCCACTGCCTATTCCTCATTAGTGGGTGTTGGTGTAATATGGGACTGTCTATGTGCGGAGGCCTCCTGGGGCACTCCCATGTGATGTGTTTTAGTGTGGGTGTGTCTGTGCACCACGGGCACTCGTCAGAGAACCTCGTGGGGTGTATTCTGTGCAGGTGGTGCAGGTTGGGGTATGTATTCGTCTGGATACGACGCCAGTCCCTCTCCTGTTCGCTGTTTAAATCGGAGTGAGGATGTCCAAAACGTCTCCGCTCCTGCCTTTGCTGTAGGAGGATGTCACGAGAATTCGGTGGAAGGACGTCGCTAGGCCATGCCGTTGCTCGGACGTTCAAACCTCGAGCAATACGGTCTGCCCTAGCGTTTCCTGCCAATCGCTCGTGTGCCGGACACCAGACGATAGTGTGGTGCCCCTCTAGTTGAGTGCCTAAAATTTTGATTATTGATTTGGGTGCCGTTCCTTGTAAAAACAGGCGGCAAGCCGCTTGTGAGTCGGATAATATGACAGCCGAATTGGTTTGGCGCTCGGCGTCCTGAATGGCCAAGGCAATGGCTGCAGCCTCTGCCACGCATGCCGAGGCGGTTTTGAAGGATGCCGTTGTTACGTTGTTGTTGCATGTAGAGACTATGGTGAAAGTGTCTGAGCTGGCTCGACTGGCATCCGTATAATACACCCCCGGTCCCATGCCGAAACGTTTGTGAAGGGTCTTTGCCCTTGCTCTGCGTCGTCCGGGATGGTACTTGGGGTGCATGTTTTTGGGAATTGGGGCCACCGCGATGTGCGATCGAACATTGCGGTCTATCTGTGCCGTTTCCTCTCCGCAATACTGGGGTCTCAGGGGAAAGCCTAACCTCGCCAATACTTCCCTGCCCTGAGTTGAAGAACAAAGTCGTTCTTTCTGGGAATATAACGTCGCGACTGCGTACTCGTCAAAAGTATTGTGCAGGCCCAGTCCCTCGAATCTCTCTGTGCTAGTGCATTCGGGAAGACCAAGGGCGGCTTTGAAGGCTTTTCTTATTATTGCGTTTGCCTGTTTAATCTCTTGGTTTGTCAAGGCCTGATACGGAAGGGCGTATGTGAGTCGGCTAATCACGAATGCGTGAACCAGGCTGATGGTCTCTCCCTCAGTTAGGCCGTCTCTGCTTCTTGCCACTCTCCTTATCATTCTAGCCACGTTTCCTGTGACCGCCTTTAGTTTTTGTAGGGTGTGAGATGTTCCAGCGTTCTGCTGTATCCACATCCCCAATATTCTGAGTGTCTCCACTTCACGAATTGGCACGCCGTCGAGAGTCAGAGTGAGCGGCACCCAGTCCTTCTTTCTTGCGTACTTCGCACGCACCCGAATGAATTCCGATTTTTCAGGTGCGCATGCCATGTCCGCCGCCCTCGCGTATTCCACGACTGCGTCTATGGCCTTTTGAAGGGTTTCTTGCTTGTCCCCGTAGGACCCCTTGTGAGCCCAGAACGTGATATCATCGGCATATATCGCACAACCGAGATTCGGGTGTTTATCTAGCTCCAGGGCTAGCTTTCTCATCCCTACATTAAATAGCAGTGGAGAGAGTATAGCTCATAAAAATCGGGACCCTCGGTTAACGCCCTCTGTTCTCAGGTCAGAGAACAGAGGGGGTTAACCGAGGGTCCCGATTTTTATTAGTCATATCATAGGAAGCCAACAAACACTGACACCAAGGACAACATAGGGGAAATCACTTGGGCTTAATAAATGAAATAAATAAACGATAAATTAATGGAAATTAAAGTGGATGAAAAAACAACTTGCCGCCGGTGGGAACTGAACCCACAACCTTCGGTAGAGCATCGCACGCGAAATGCGAAGGTTCTGGGTTCGGTTCCCACCTGCGGCAAGTTGTTTTTTCATCCACTTTAATTCCCATTAATTTATCGTTTCTTTATTCCATTTATTAAGCCTATATATAAGCAAGTCTTACACGGAAGAAAAAAAAGGCATGTTTGAAGCGCCATTAGACAAGCATGTATCTTTTCTTTTAAAATTGCTGCTGATCGGCTTTCATTCACTATGCTCATGGCCGTCATGTTAGAGTTTAAAAATGAAGGAATAAGGTGTGTTAGTTTTTGCTTGCCGTAGTTGGATCGAATCCTTTCACTGTAATAGGTGGTTTTCCTGAGATTATAGGTGTGTGTTTCCCGGTAGTAGGTATCCTGAGATATATCTGTGTTCGAATTAATTTGATTGTAGATGACTGTCGCTAGCTTTTTATAAAATATATTTCCGAATTTCAATATGCTGTGTTTATGAAAAAGTGGAACAGAAGACGTTCGGCGGGGAACATTTTAGATTATACGCAAGATTCTTTTTTGCAGCGTGTGAACACTATCTTTATTGGTTTTTGTTGTTTTGCCCCAGATTAATAGGCAGTAATGTATGCGCAAGTAAACTAAAGTGTAGTAAAGCTGCTTTGGCACCCAGAGGGGCAGTAAACATCTTATTTTGCCAATTATACCAATGGATCGCGATACGGTGGGTGCGAAGATTATCTATGTGATTGTTCCAACTCAATGTTTCGTGAAAGATAACGCCTAGAAATTTTTGAGTCTGGACGAGCTCAATCAAAGATCCTTGAAATGTACGCTGTGCATTGCGGAGAGTACAATCGTTTAGTTGTTTAAAAATAGTGTACTTTGCTTTATTAATGTTTAATTTTAGCTTATTTGTTCTCAGCCATAGCGACAAATTGCTAAGCCAAAGGTTTGCTTCTTGTACTAGAGTAGACATATCCTGACCCGAAAAAAAGACGTTAGTGTCATCGGCATATAATATAATGTCTGGTGTCAGAGGTATGGTTACGATGTCATTTATATAAAATAAGAATAGAAGTGGCCGAAGTATAGAACCCTGTGGGACGCAATGCTTGATCTTGCCCATTTGTGACTTCGAGTGCTGTATATGTGTATACTGATACCGATTAGTAAGGTAACTTCTTATTAAGTGAAGGGGCGTACCTCTTATTCTACATTCATTCAGCTTTTGCAAAAGAATTTCATGCTTGATCGAGTCAAAAGCTTTCTTAAAGTCGAGAAATATTCCAATCTTGTGATGTTTTTGCTCAAAATGTTCAATAATTTGATCTTTAATAGATAAGGCCTTTTCAGTACACCTGTTCTTCTGAAATCCGTATTGACGTTCGGTTATAATCTTTTTTTAAGTTACAAAAGTTTGCAATTCGTACATATCTGGCACGTACTATAATTTTTTTAAAAATGAGCAAAACAGAAATGGGCCTGTGGTTATGTCATTTTCATTACCACCTTTGTGAACAACGGATACTGTAGCAATCTTCAATTTATCCAGGAAGGTTCCAGTGCTCAATATAAGGTTGCAAATATGTGCAAATGGTGCACTAATGTGCTCTGAAGCTGCTTTTAGAGGTTCTGCCTCTATATTGTCATAACCGGCAGAACATTTGTTACTTAAATTCTGTATCAGCGAGGCTACTTCCGATTCATTAAGGATTTAAATCAGATTAGTTTTATGACATGCACTTTGTATGGCGAATAATGCACATATGTGCCTATAAAAGCTTCTGTTAGTGCACGTGTGCGTAACATTGCTAATAAAAAGGGAATATAGGAAACGTCAATATAAAAAAATCTAAGAAAGCGATATAAGCCGGTAAAAAATGACCGGTATATAAGACGGGGGTCGACATTTTGCCAGGTTGTGTTGAAAAAGAAACGCTCGAACAATATTCCGGTTTTTACGGTACATATTTTGTCATATACAAACATAAAGGCTGATTTCGTTGAAAATTCCTTCCAGACTGAAAACAAAACGAAAACAACAAAGTGGCTTACACTCTCTCGAAACGTGTTGTTCCACTCGCAAAGGTGCGATGTTGTGGGCCTCGCAAACCCAGACGAAACGAGCAGTTCCACATTGAAAAGTGGTGCTACCACATGTGTGGTATAGATGTCTGGAAGTTTGTAATGAAACAACGAATTATGCATTCAAAGCAATTCTTACACAGAAAACCATGAACATTTGTCTAAAGGAAAATAAGAAACTCAAATTGGGCTCCAGAGAAGAAAATGTCAGAATTATCACTGCAGGCTTTTCGAAAAGCTTCACTAACCGTTTAGCATCGATGTTATAGCAAGGCATCCGAGCAGTGCCCTACACTTTTCACGTAGGCAAGCCAAAACAAACGTGCAGTGCCTGCACGCAGTCGCTGCTTTCCTATCGACGGCGCGAGCGCACACGTGGCGCAATATGATAGCCATCGTTTCAGATTATTTTCGTTGTCGACATTGCTGAAACCACACTGAGCTACAACGTAATCCAACAAGCATAGCTGCCGGTCAGAACACATGCACTATAATTTGTTGCTTGATTCGCTGGAGCTGAACCGCTAGCATGCTGCAAAGCTCCATTGATGCAAATGCGATAGGCCAACACGGCTCTGTTAGCGTTGCAGAGGCAAACTTATTGAGACGACAGGAATGAATGCGCATAACTGAGCGTAACATGTTCATAAAAAAGACAACTCCCCCAGCAATGCACGTACAATGCGCCGCGTGGGCGCTGCCGTCTCCACAAACAAGAGCCCATGCCTCGCAGGGCTTGGTGGTCGTCCTCTGCAATGGCGTCACTTCTCCTTTCAGAAAACGGCACTCCGTACTCAACTCGGAAAATAGCACTCTGTGTACGTGCCCTTCCATGGCAAGGCCGTACGCTTTCAGCGATCGGTAGGGCTTCATCGCCTCAGCACTGTACGGGCCAGGCGTGTGAACGAGGTACACGTATATGCCCGCAAACCTAACGTTTGGCGAACGCTTCGGGGCATGCTTCCACACCGAAATGGTGCGCGGGTCAGGCCACTGGTTCCCACGAACTTCCAGCTTTTCACCGTACCGCTGGCGCGCAATTTCGGACAGCGACTGCACATACTCCGACAGCTCCATACTGTGTTGTCAGCGTAGAACCCTAACCGAAATGGAAGCTTTTGCCAACCAGATAGAGAAACTTGATCGGCGTGGTGGGCGCGAGGATGTCGATGCCGATGCACCGCCCACGCTCAGTGACATCACATTTTTTGCAAACAGGGAGAGGTCTATAGGAACCGACGATCAAGGCTGGTATTGCCGGCCACCCGGGAAAGCAGCCGAAAAGGGTCGAAAGCAGGCTTAGAGATTATTGGTCTTTCATCGTCAGCGCGATCGTTACGCCTCGACGGCTTCTCGTAGGAACCCCTACCTATTCTCGGCCACGCGCGTGCATAGAGAAGCTTACGAAGAATGCCGGGGTGCGAATACTTCTTAATCTGTGGTGTGTCTGAGCAAGCCTGTGTCCATGAAGTGCTGACAGTGTATGCACTGTCTTGTGCAATCCTGTCCCCACGAATTGCTCCCAGTGTATGTGTGGCGACAGCGCTGTATGGCCAGCTGCCGTAGTTTCTCCCATGTTTATGAACGGACAGTGAAGGCCTAGCAACGACTCAAAGGTATGCGTGTGGGGTGCAATATGAGTGCGCGAAATCTATCAGCAGGGGGAAGCACCCGTTCCCTCGCCCCTAATTAAACGGGGCGTGGCCAGGACCTTGGGAGGAACCAGTACACAATTGGGTGAACTTGACTGAATCGTTATCAATATCTACTGTCCTCCAACCCAGGGTTCTAGGCAAAGGAGAAGTTATGTAAGTGCAGGTTTTAGGCTGAGCTAGGCAGTCTAGAGTCAAGAAGCGGAGCCGGCAATCTGCTGAGAAGCGTCAAGGAGCTCGTGCCGTAGATTATCGCCTGGGCCGCTTAGGCGCTTCTGAACTGCGAGTCACTAGTTGGCGTAAGAGACGACAAACCAACGTCTGCAACGACGCTCACGGTAGTTCCCTTCAAGTTAGCTCAACCTGCGCGAGGGAAGACGTCATACCTAGACTTCAGGGACACCCGGCCCAGCAATCGCATCCACCGCAACGAGATTGGTTTGCCGTTCTTCGGAAGAGCGGTCGTCTCCGCGCATGATGGACTTGCTGCTGCTGCCCGGCCATGCGTATGCAATCATTTGTGTTCTATTGAACTCGGTTTAATGGACAACCGTTAAGTGTATTCTTGCGTAACGTTAATTTTCATATCCACTGTTAATTGTTAATTGTATTTCTTTTGTATTGATTAGTTATATAGAATAAGTGCACGTGTGTTAGTGTTCTTGTGTTTTTTGTATTTCTCTTTATCTTTGCGTCATTGTGTGTCAATAAATATATTCTTTTCTGTCTTTCTCCCGACTCCGACTTCTTCGCTGTGTTCGCTTGAGTGGAGAACGACCAGCCGGCTTGTATACTTCGTCGACGACTTCGCGCCGGCGCCGAACGGGTGACAAGCCGTGACATTAAACTGGCGTCCGCAGACAGGACGTTCTGTACATAAGCAGCACAGTGAACGGAGAATGAGAATCGGGCAGATTGATTGATTAGCGCTATTGACGGATATTTGCTAAATGTCAAATACCCGCGCATGCGAATTGTGAGCTCGCAAGTTTTGAAGGTGTAGCGGCATATCGGAGGGAATGGAGCTCGACAATTGGATTGAATGGGGCAAACAGTTAGGCCTAGAGGGCGCGGAGCTGAGGACGTGGGTCGCAGAACAGCATGGGCAGGCCCGAGAAGAACGGGAGTTGGCTCTAGAGGAAAAACAGAAAGAGCTCAGTGAAAAAGGGACAGAGCGCGTATAGAAAGGGAGGCAGCGAGTCGCGGCTAAAGAAGCCGGAGAGCTGGAAATACTGTTGTTACACCTAAGGATTCACCTTATTCAAGGTAGCAATGAGCACACAGAAGTACAGGATTTTGAAGAGAGGAAGCAGAAATGGCAGGCGCCCGTAGAAGTGGTGCACGGAAGGTGCAAAGAAGTCGCATGCACGGTTCTACCGATGGCGGAAAGAGAGGCTAATCGCTGTGAGCCTAGATTTACGTTGACGGGGCATGCCAGATCCGTAGACCGTGGCGTAGTTGCGGAGGAGCCCGTTGATGGGGACCCGATTGAATGCGACGAGATACGGAACCAGTGGAGTGCTACAGAAGCATCTAGGCCAGCTGTGAAACATTTAGCACAGTTATCCAGGGAGTACGTCAGCCTAGCTAGCAATGATAGGAATCATTTAGCCGCAAATCGTTCAGACTGTGCGCTTCAGATGGCAATTGTGACCGACGATAGGAGTGCCGGTCAGCGCGAGACACGAGCGGAAAGCTCGGAAATGAGCACCAGGAAGCGTGCTAGAAAAAAAGCGGCGCCGCAGAATCGGGAATGCGGCAGAAAAGACAACGCGACCGCATAAATCGAAAGGTGCTAAATGCTGTGGGCCTCGCAGTCAAAGAGTTCGCAAGGGGCGTTTGTACGGAGCTGCCAGACTGAGTGAGTGAAGAAACTTTGTTATGAATGCCTGCAGAACGGTTAGCCTTCCCTTGTTAGGGAGGCGTTACCGTGACGCGGCCATGACGTCGTCGCGGCGTGTGGCGCCTCTACTTCGGCCGCGGCCGCACTACTTCCTTTGGTCGACCGCGCCTGCCTCTCTTTTGGAGCGGCAGCCTCGCTCCGGTTTCGCTCGGTCGTTGCCTTTCGAGGGCCGCCGAGATCTGCTGGACGTCCTGGGCTTGGACAGCCTGATCATAGCACCTCGTTGCGGCCGCGAGCTGCGGCGGGATCGTTGTTATCGTTGCAGCTTCGTGCGGATTCTTAGCACAGTCCCAAAGGATGGGAGCTGCAGTGGCTCTTTCCTTTCGGCACACACAACACAGGTCACTTATATAAACACTTGGACACACGTGCCTCATCAGCACCGGGGTGAATAACGACCCCATTTGAAATTGTCGATATAGAACCCCTTCCTTACGGGTCAAGCCCGGATGAGGTGGCGGCATAGTCCTTCGCTCTAGTCTGTACCACTTCACAATTTCGTTGTAGGAAGTCATTTTGTCCTCGGCTTCCCACCACCATGACGGGTCGACCGCAGTAGCAGCGGCACGGTTGGTTAGTCCTCGCGCCGCCGCGTTCGTCGTCTCGTTGTGGTTTGCGTTGCCGCGATCCGACACATCACTGCCCATGTGGGCCGGAAATCACTTTATCACAACACACCAATTTTCACTCGCGAGATCGACCGCACGCAACGCACGCGCGGCTTCACAACACACTCTAGCTCTGGCGTAATTTCGCACTGCCGTTCTAGAATCAAAGAGCACAGTCGTGCACTCGGGGTCGGCGATGGCCAGGGCAATGGCCACCTCCTCGGCTGGATGCGCCCCTCGAGTCCGCACACTCGTCGCTGTTCTCGTTGCACCGGTCAATGCCCCGACGACTGCAACGGCGAATGCCTTTCTTTCATGTGGATACTCTGCCGCGTCCACAAACACGGCACCCCTGTCTTTGGCATGAAGATCGATGAGCGCCTTCGCCCCCTCGCCGCCCGCCGCTCTTTGGGGAACTAGGGGTTCATGTTTCTTGGCACAGGACATACCCGTAGCCGTCTGCTAATTGCGTCCGGTACAGGCACTTCGGTATTTTCGGGCCCCCTTTCCTTTGGCCCCAGGCCTAGGTCACGCAGCACTTGTCTGCCCGTTCTTGCTTCCGTTAGCCGCGCGAGCTGAGCGGTCCTCTGAGCCTCAGCGATTTCCTCCAGGGTGTTATGCACTACCAAGGCCAAGAACGTGTCGGTGCTTGTGCAGTCGAGAAGTCCGAGTGCAGCCTTGTACGCTTTGCGTATGAGCGCATTGATCTTATTTCGCTCGCACTGCGTCCACTTGTGGAAAGCAGCAACGTATGTAATGTGGCTTATAGCGAAGGATTCCACTAGCCGGGTGGCGCTTTCTTCCTTCATGCCTGCTGTTCTGTGTGACACCCTCTTGATGAGGCGGATGGTCGTGGTGACTTTGGCCGCGAGACAGTTGACCGCCTCGCCGTTGGCTCGTTTGCGCTCAATCAGTATACCCAGCACTCCGATCTTCTCGACAACCGGGATCGTGTGACTGCCGCTCGTCTTGATCTTTATTGTCTCTTGCTCTCTCGCAGGATCGTTGTCTTTCGTCTTCCTAGCTGCTCTTTTCGGAGGAATCACCAACAGCTCAGACTTGCTTGGGGAGCAGGTGAGCCCAGACCCGTCCAGCTGCTCCTCGATAACGTCAACCGCCTCTTGCAATGTACTCTCGACGTGTCCGTCGCTTCCTCCTGGGACCCAGAGCGTTATGTCGTCGGCATAGATGGTGTGTCGGACCCCGCGACTTGCGAGAGGCGCTTGGCCAACCCTATCATTACAAGGTTGAAAAGTAATGGCTCGCCAGCAACACTCCCGACACTGCCGAGCTTCTTCTTTTGGAGCCGCAGGTCACCGGCGATGATTTCGGTAGTCCGCTCCATCAAAAAATCCTTGATGTACGCATATGTTCTCTTGCCCATGTTTAGCCGTGACACCTGGGCCAGGATCGCAGAGTGTCTCACTTTGTCAAAAGCGCTCTGCAGGTCCAAAGCCAACATGGCTCGCTTGTCTTTCGTGTTGGTAGTGTCATCGAGGATTTCATTTTTTAGTTGTATCATGGCGTCTTGAGTTCCGAGCTTGTTTCGGAACCCGATGAGGGTGTTTGGGTAGAGCCCCGAATCTTCCAGGTACCTCTGCCACCTGTTTATGAGTACATGCTCAACGCTTTGCCCACACAGGACGTAAGCGAGATCGGCCGGTGGATCTCAATGTTGGGTGGCTTGCCCGGCTTGGTAATCAAAAAGGTCTTGGCTGCTTTCCACTGCCTGGGTAGTCACCCGGCTCCCCAGCAAGTGTTGAAGTATGCCGTGAGTTTCTCGATGGCCGCTTCCTTAAGATATTTTAGCGCTCTGTTCGTCACGCGGTCGGGACCAGCGGCGGAGTTGCTATTGAGATTGTGCAGGGCAACCCTTACTTCCCATACTTCAGTGTCTCGATCTAGCCACTCGTTTGCTTCGCTTAGGTAGTCCGGGTGCGTTTCTGTGGGAGTGACCAGCAGGTACTTGTCGTCGAGGCGTTTCTTCACCTTGTCTTCTTCGTGCTCGGTCAGCGCCCTGTGGATGATCTTGGCCAGGTTGTGGTGCTCGTGAGTCTTGGTCGTGGTCGCATCCAAAAGACGGCAAGACGTGGGGTATACAGAGGCATCTTTGGGAAGCCGTCAGACTAAAAAGAAAAGAAAGGCCCGTTCGGGGCAAAGATGGGCAAGGGCCAGGGTGCAATTATGGCCCACTTCCTTGGGTTCTTTTCATGTAATAGGCATGACACCGGAGAGTGAGGCGTTAAGACGGCGGTCATGCGCGGCCGTGAAGTCGCAGTACGATACCCAGAAAGCATGTTGCCGCTATCTACAGTTTCGGGGGCCCACAGCGAGCGGGACAGCCGACGTGTCCTTTGCGATCCCTGGTTGACAGGACGGGCTTCCGGATGGCGGCCACCTCGAGTTTGGCTTAAAGATATGCCACAGCCACAGACTTTGCAGAATGAGAAACGACATTGGGGGCTTTGTGCCAACAGCTGTGCTTCTTAAATTTAATGCTTGGTTGGACATTTTAGGATTTCAGGAGTAGAGATCGTTTCGTTAACCAAGTCTCGAGCTTTGTTTGGATTTGTTGTTTGTTTAGAAGCTCATGATATTCTGAAAGCAATGTCTTGCACGCGCATCAATTTTTCATATTTTTGAAATTTGTTTTCTAGAAATAGCAATCCATTTTTTTTTTTGCGAAAGACATGCGCTTGTAACGTCAAGTCCAGATTGTTCGTCGGAGGCCTGTGGTGGCGCGCTTGAGCCTCTGTTCACTTTTCGAAAATGTTCGCGATATTTTTCTTCTAAAGCGGAACGCGTTATTTGGAGGAGCTGTTGTTTGACTGCACAACTTTAGAAACTGTTTTTTTTTAATATGTGGAGCGTGTCCTGCGCCGACGCCTAGGAGTATTGGTGCGTGCTTAGCACGTGTGCGTGCCGAGCACGTGCAACATGACGTCAAATGTTCAACGGCGCTGCTGCGAAGCCACATTTACGGGCGCAGCCCCGAACCGTTTGCGTCAGTGCGATCGAAACTGCAATCAGCAGACCATCGAGCGTCCGTTGCGCCGATCGGCCCCGGGTTGCAGGTACGGTATTCGACGTTATTAAGTTAATGACTTTGGTGAAGTGATGCGGAACACATCATTTTGACACTTGTATTCCCGTATAACAGGGTGCAGCGCACCAAACTGCAGAAACCGCAAAGAAGGTGCAAAAGCTTTAACGCGGTGCTGTGCGGACTGACGAGAACGGTCGCCTCCGAAAGGGACCGTGATGTGCGATGCCCGTGCGCCTTGTTTCGAGAGGTTAGTTCGGCTTGTTTACACTAACGCAGCATTTTTCTCGAGTAATACTCCTGTACATGGTGAAACGCGTACGCATGGTATTAGAAATTCACTTGTGCAATTTTCGGTGTATATGTGCAGCGCGACACACCTGGGACAATGAACGACACGTCTGTAGCGCGCTGCACATGTACGCCAAGAACGTTAACTTGCCCAATTCTCTGTGTTGTTTGTACCTGCCTATGCGGCTTTCGAACAGTGTGTTCAAAACAGAGTAAATGCTAGCGGATGAGATTTGCACGCTGCATCCTGGTTTTGGTCTACTCTGTTTCTGTCTTTTCTTTGTCGGCGTTCTGATTTTTATGTAAGGGCGCTTGATGTAATGATGTTCATTGTTTTGCTTTAGGCGAAAACATCGTGCGCTCCCGCTGATGAGACAGCTGTGACACCTTCAGCATTTACCGCCCGCAATACGTTGCCTATTGGACCAACGTTATCGACGTGAGGAATGTAAAATTCTTTTTGTACTTTTATTAAGCGCTGTGTTGTAGTAAATTAACCTGAGTAGTATGGAGAGCTTAAAAGAAATGTGTTGTAATATTACAGCCTGCAATTTGTGAATAATTACTTTGCAAGTTAACCATCTCATGTGATTGGTGCAATAACAATAACCTGTTGTAATAACTTGTTGCCTTTCCAGTGTCTTTGAATTCTGCGCACCCCCCCCCTCTGGCGGCAAGAACCAGGACTCATCCCCTGCTGCCACCTGCCACTGCTTATCCATTCCCTAGTACGAAATAAATTTGATATAGAACCTTGTGCATCTTCAATATTTTTCTACTCGCAGATTTGCTGCTACGAAACAACTCTTATGTTTGCGGGATGAATCATAAAAATAATCTTTCCAAAATGTGCGCATGTGAACATTTGCAATGCATTTAAATCTATGTGTCGGCACCGCATATATGAAAAACGTGCAGCTACTTTGAACAACGATTAAGGATGAATGACGTTCACGGTTAACGGTCAGCGACACAACTGCAGGTACGATAGTTCTCCTGGCCACGACCATTATTCGTCTGGTTTCGGCAGCCAAAATCTCCTCACATAATTGTCTACCACACGTGTGTGAAGTTTTCTTTAAACACCCTTTAAAACATTTCTTGCCTCCCGGCCTCCGCGGAAGAAACTTCATATTGTAACGACGTGGGACCGACGAGTATGCGTAGCAGCACCGCCAAGAAACGCACTTTATCAGTCGTCCAAGGGAACAACAACAACGTCTTCCTCGTTTCCCCCGCTTCACCTAAAAACCCGCGCTACTTCAGCGTCGTCCCCACTGGCGCATACCCGCTGAATTATGGTTCTGCCACATACATTTGCGTCATTTGCTCCCCCTTTAGAAAAGATCATCGTCCCGATGATAGAGGCTTGGAAAGCAGCGGTAAAGAACTGCGCAGTCTTGGCAGTCCTCATAGTACGGCTTCATACGCAGCACGTGAACGACCTCGGGTAAATGCCGTCGGCGCTTTGAACAGTGTGAGCTGTCAGGAACGACTTCGTAGTTGACGTCACTGATGCGTCGGAGAACTATGTAAGGCCCGAAGTATTTACATAGGAGCTTTTCAGAGAGCCCACGCTGTCGAAGAGGTGTCCAGACCCACACTTTGTCGCCGATGTTGTATGTTACGGCTTTGTGCCGAAGATTGTAGCGTCTGGCGTCAATGTCCTGCTGGTCGTGGATTCGCAGACGCGCAAGCTGCCTAGCTGCCGCTGCTCGGGGTGTTATCTCTTCCGCACCCGTCTCGTTGTCGTCAAATTCATGAGGGAGCATTGCATCTAATGTTGTTGTAACCTCACGGCCGTATACGAGACTGAAGGGCGTCTTGCGAGTGGTCTCTTGACGAGCCGTATTGTACGCGAAGGTGACATAAGGTAAAACCTCGTCCCAGTTCCTATGCTCTACATCTACGTACATGTTTATCATATCAGCCAATGTCCTATTGAGTCGTTCTGTCAGTCCGTTCGTTTGAGGCTGATACGCTGTTGTCTTCCGGTGGGCGGTACCACTTAGACGTAGAACGATATCTAAAAACTGGGCCATGAACGCAGTACCTCTGTCCGTGATGACTACTGCGGGAGCGCCATGCCTTAATACGATGCATTCCAGAAAAAATCGTGCCGCTTCATCTGCTGTTGCCCGTTGCAGGGCACTTGTCTCGGCATATCTAGTGAGATAATCCGTGGCAACGATTATCCACCTATTACCAGTAGTAGACGTTGGGAAGGGGCCCAGAAAGTCCATGCCTACTTGTGCAAATGGTGTGGCCGGTACGTCAACAGGGTGCAGTAAGCCGGCTGGTTTGACGGATGGCGGTTTACGACGCTGGCAATCCAGACATGTCTGAACGTAACGTTTAAGGACTGCAGTAAGTCTCGGCCAGTAGTAATTCTGACGAATCCGTGCCAATGTGCGAGTGTAGCCCAAGTGCCCAGCAGTCGGCTCGTTGTGGCAGGCGTGTAAGATTTCACGTCGAAGCGGTGATGGAACAACAAGTAAGTAGTTGCTGCCGCTAGGCGAGAAATTCTTCTTGTAGAGGACGTTGCGACGCAAGCAGTATGATGCCACCCCTCTTGCAAAGAGCCTCGGCACGCGGTTGGTTCGTCCTTCGAGGTAATCAATAAGCGCCAGCAATTCAATGTCATCCCGTTGCTGGCGTGAAAGATCGGCAGTATCCACGAGTCCCAGAAAAACCGTGTCGTCATCGTCTTGTGCTGCCGGCTCAACAGGAGACCGAGAAAGGCAGTCGGCGTCTGCGTGCCGTTTTCCCGACTTGTATGTAACAACAAAGTCGAACTCTTGGAGTCGAAGACTCCAGCGTGCGAGCCGGCCGGAAGGATCTTTCAAATTAATGAGCCAGCAGAGGGAATGGTGGCCACCAACGACGGTGAAAGACCGACCATACAAATACGGACGAAATTTCAGAACTGCCCATACCATTGCGAGGCATTCTTTTTCAGTGGTGGAGTAGTTAGCTTCGGCTCGGGATAGTGTCCTACTGGCGTAAGCAATCACCTTTTCGCTGTCGCCCTGCCATTGTACTAGCACCGCCCCTAGACCGACATTACTAGCGTCTGTATGCAATATCGTCGGGGCTTCCTCATCGAAGTGTGCTAATACGGGAGGCGATTGCATGCGTTGCCGGAGCTCGTGGAATGCCCGCTGCTGGTCTTCGCCCCAAGTAAAAGGCATATCTTCTCGGGTGAGCTGTGTTAACGGCCATGCGATACGCGAGAAATTCGCAATAAATCGCCGGTAATATGCACAGAGTCCCAGAAAACGTCGCACGGCTTTTTTGTCTGACGGAATCGGGAAATTAGCGACGGCGGCAATTTTATCCGGATCAGGTCGGACTCCTTGGCTACTGACGACGTGACCGAGGAACTGGAGCTCATGAAAACCAAAATGGCACTTCTCAGGCTTCAAAGTAAGACCGGCAGAGCGTATCGCTTCAAAAACAGTTTTCAGCCTTCGTAAGTGTTCGTCGAACGTTGCGGAAAAGACAATCACGTCATCCAAGTACACCAGGCATGTTTGCCATTTGAGTCCGGAGAGCACAGTGTCCATTAGACGCTGAAATGTTGCTGGCGCCGAACACAAACCGAAAGGAAGTACCTGAAATTCATAAAGTCCGTCAGGCGTCACAAAGGCTGTTTTCTCACGGTCTCTCTCATCCACTTCGATCTGCCAATAACCGCTTTTCAAGTCCATTGAGGAAAAGTAGCACGAGTTTCGCAACCTATCCAAGGAATCATCAATACGCGGCAGTGGATAAACGTCCTTCTTTGTGACCTGATTGAGCTTCCGATAGTCGACGCAGAAGCGCAGGCTACCGTCCTTCTTCTTCACTAAAACTACAGGTGATGCCCACGGACTATTAGATGGTCGAATAACGCCATCTTCTAGCATCGTCTTCACTTGTTTTTGTATCGCTTCGCGTTCCTTTGGGGCCACACGATAAGGGTTTTGTCGGATGGGTCTGGCGTCGACATCAGTAATGATGCGGTGTTTCGTAAGGGGCGTTTAACCAACTCGTGACGCAGAGGAGAAACAGCCCTGGTACTGCTTGATGAGCTCAAGCAGACGGTTCCGCTCAACGGCCGTTAACGTCGGATTAACGTCTACAATAGGTGCAGCTGTGTGGATTGTAGAGACCCACTCCTGCGCTAAGTGGCAGTCTTGCATTTCTGTCACTTCGTCGAAATAGGCGACAGCAGTGCCTCTAACGATGTGTCGGCGCTCCCTACTAAAATTTGTCAGCAAGAGTTCGGCGCTTCCGTCGATTACATTGATAAGTGCTCTGGCAATGGACACACCGCAATTCAGTGCTTGCGCACTGATGTGTTCAGCTACTCCAGTCCCACTTTGCAGGCTGTCACTGCGCACCTGTACGAGGGAGCAACTCCGCGGCAAAAGTATGACGTTGTCCGCGGCAATACGTAAGAGAGGTTGTTGTGGATTCTCATGGGTGACATTACCCGAACTCGTGGCAAATGTGAAGCTTCTGTCACGGATGTTAATCACGGCGCCGTACTCCCGTAGGAAATCCATGCCCAGTATAAGTTCTTTACAACACTCAGTAAGGATGACGAGGGTGACGACGAAGGTTGAACCGGCGATTAAGAGTTGGGCCGTGCATTTCCCGACAGGTGTCATCAACTGACCTCCGGTGGTTCTTATGTTGGGCCCGTGCCATGGTGTCTTCACCTTCCTCAGTTTGTCAGCGACCTGTAAGCTAAGGATTGAAAAATGGGAGCCAGTGTCAATCAGAGCGGCTATTTCGTGGCCGTCAATGCAAACGATGAGCTCGGCGCTGACGATGTCAGTTACGTCTTTCGTACTTCTATTCGTCGTATTCGTCGTTGTGCTGGGCGTCTTTTTCGTCAATGTAGTCTTCACGTCGTCGTTCGTCGATAACGGGGGATGTGGAGCAGTTAGAGTATTGGCAACCTCACCCCCGGAGGTTGCTGCGGCTAGTTTCGCCGTCGAGGGCTAGGCGATCTGCCCCTAGTGACGTCGGCAAAGCTGCGACGAGTCGGCGAATTGTAGCGCGCCGGAGATGGAGAAGGAGAACGTGGTCGGGGCGTCGTCGTATTTGGTGGCTGACTGTTCACAGGAGCGTCGTTGTAAGCGCGTCGACCGTCGTACGGAGAATAAGCATAGTTGGCAGGAAAGCTTGGTTGTTAAGCGGCGCGATAGTTGTTCCATTTGCGGCAAACTCTATAGACGTGTCCAGCTTCACCACAATGGTAGCACACTGGTCGACGGTCGACGGTGCACCACAAATCGGTTTTCCGACGCTGGTAGTTCGGCGGTAACTCTCCATGGAGCCAAGGGGTGGCGTGCGCATGTCGAAAATACGGCGTTGTTTGTGCTGGCATGATCGGCGGGGTCGGTAGAGTCGACGAGGGTGACGATGTCGGCTCTATTTGTGGCGTAGGTGGTGTTGTAGTTATGGGTGTCAACGGCGTTGAAGTTGCGTTGAGTGGACGGCGAACAGCTTCCGCATAAGTGAGGCGCCGCGCAACGTTGCCACAGTCTGGCGCTGAAAAAGCTTGCCGGACTTCCTCCCGGACGACATCAGCAACAAAAGATAACGCTGGCGTCGGTTCCGTAGGCGCAACCACAAAGCCGAGCTGCCGAAGCTCTTCTCGCACCACTTCGCGGACAACTTCACGCAGAGACATGTCGTTACTCGCAGCCAGTACGGAAGTGTTCGCCGTCGAGTTGCCCATGTCATGCTGGCGGTATCGTTGATGCAGGGCCCGTTCAATGGCTGTAGCCTCTTTTGTGAACTGTGCCACTGTTGTCGGTGGATTTCTCACAAGGCCGGCAAATAGTTGCTCCTTCACTCCTCGCAGGAGATATCGCAGCTTTCTTTCCTCTGGCATGTCTGGGTCTGCCCTACGGAAAAGACGGGCCATGTCTTCCGAGAACATAGCAACACTCTCATTGGGCTTTTGAACGCGGATTTCAAGGAGACGCTGCGCGTTTTCCCTCCTGTCGATGCATGAAAAGGTATCCAGCAGCTGTGCGCGGAAGTCGTCCCACGTGGCAAAACTCCTCTCCCGGTTTACGTACCACGTACGAGCATTGTCCTTCAAATAGAAATAGACACTCGAGAGTTTGTCCGCCGAGCTGGTCTTATGGTTATATTGGGCGACGCGCTCGAACTGGTCTAGCCAATCTTGGACGTCTTCAAAGGCATCACCAGGAAAGCTCTCCGGGACCATAGGATTCTGTAGTGTTACTTGCGATGGAGCTCCGGTGGCCATGTTATTTGTAGGAGGCAAACGATTTCTCGAAGTTTCTTGCAGGGGACTGGACTCGGGCGCTAAGCCTAGCAGGCGACGACTGAAGCGGTGGACCGGTGTTTCGATGCGCGATGGTGATTCCGGGCTCGATCGTCGGCTCCGCGAAGGGTGCCAAGCATGAAGAATACCCAGCACCTCCACCAGTGTAACGACGTGGGATCGACGAGTATGCGTAGCAGCACCGCCAAGAAACGCACTTTATCAGTCGTCCAAGGGAACAACAACAATGTCTTCCTCGTTTCCCCCGCTTCACCTAAAAACCCGCGCTACTTCAGCGTCGTCCCCACTGGCGCATACCCGCTGAATTATGGTTCTGCCACATATAGTTGCGTCAATATGCATGCTGAAAAACCTTGCACCGCTTATTGTTGAAAGTTAATGCGTGTTTGCACTCGAACTTTTCAGCTGTTAGAGCCACGGGCGTACTCAGGATTTTCTTTCGAAGGATCGAGGGGGGTCCTTCTCACATGTACGTTACTGCGTGTGTCTGTATACGTGGGTGTACGTGTATATATGTACATACAAACTAAAGATTTCGAGGGATTGGCAACCCTCAGGTTATGGCAATCGTTCGAGCGTATCCTGCATTAAAAAAATTTCGTCTTTCTCAGCGCTTGCAAGCAATTGTCGTTTGTTGATAGCGAGCAGCAGACAAAAAAGCAAATGGAACATCACGCGGCATTTGCCTCCCGTGCGTGCAAGGAGTGGCTTCATTGCAGAGATGGAATATAACGGCAGACCTATGCGCAACTCTGCTCGCTGCGGGATCATATTTGGGGGGGGGGGGAGGGGTTTACGGAGGCGCCATCTGCCGGAAGCGCCTCCCTTGCGTAGTATGAGGGATCATGCGGCGCGCTCCTCATAGGTTTCGCTTACGGCGCTCAATAAAAGCACCACGCGGCAGCCCTCCTGCACTTTTCTGTAAGTACTTTTAAAACGAGGGAAGTTTCTACAGTCGAAATAATATTCTTTGGCAAACTGAAAGCACCGAATTATTTACAGACGCTATCTCTTTACCGAATACGTACAGTGCACGCCACTGCGCGCTATCGCCGCGATGGAGTCGTCCGAACTGGCTTCTTGCGTGAAAGATAGGCAAACGCTGAGAGCAAACCATGTGAAGTATGTTCTTATATTTTGTTGTCTGTATAACCAAATGCAGCATAACTGAATGAAGCCTGAATGTAGCAATCGCACGGGTTCGCAGTGACCGACTGCACGTCTGCATGCATGTCCGCGCACAATATTTCGTTTTCGCTGCGAGCACGATTTCGCACCATGCCGTAAGCTTTAGGCAGCAGCATATGAGCATTTTACCGCACACAAGTAACCACTGTTGTGTGGATGTTATCAAAGCTGTTCAAAAAAACTTCGTTCTAACTAGGGATTTCGAGGCCTACGGCGACTTTTGTTATGCCATCGGGACGATTCAATCTTTCTTTTTCTAAATTCCTAAGACGTAACAATATAATTATTTCTCAAGTTGTATCGCACGGTATCTTTATCGATTTTCTCAGCGAGCAATTTCCTGCTGCTTCTTTATCGTAATCCAGTGCATTATTTCATAACACAAACATGACACCATATGCCATGCCTTTTTTGAATGTGCTTCTTACCGCTCCCTTCCCATTCCAGTGAACTTGGCAGTACGTAGCATCAACAAGTTCACAGACCAAACCGTCATGCCAATAGCTGGGCAGCGAGCGTGGGCGAGCGTCTCAGGGCGCATTTTCTGCTACTCAACGAACATCGCAGTCCTGGCGCCAAAGCGGAAATCTTCCTCGCATCTGTGTTTGCTGCATACCCGAGTTGTAGCCCACGGCTTAGTGCCTGTACTATGTTTCGCGAGCCAAGCTTCACGCTGCTTCTTGTCCTGCGGCTACGTGTGAATAAGGCTGACACCGCGATACGTTGCGTATATCTGACACTATGGCACCGAGCAGCATCCTACCATGCTGCACTTCTCCAAAGGCAGCCACTACCTATTATAGGGCTTTCAAATGTTGCCAAGCAGACACCCAAGGCGGAAAAGCATCACCATTTAATCAGAACCGCAGCGCAGGTGCGACTTTCAACTTTCGTTTTCAGCTCGCTTCGGCGCTTCCGAAGCCGCCGACGCGGCCGCTGTGTCCACATCATCCCTCATGCCACGTAACTCCGACGGTGGCGCCAGCTTTTCCAGTGGTGGAGCTCGCCCCCAATAGAGGGACACTAGACTCAAGTTACGTGCATGCATGGGAAGCGGTGAAAATGTTGTTCAGGGGCGGTGCCGGCCGCGCGCCGTCTACAGCGCCCCGTCACCTGCGCGGCCACACGTCTTGAACCGCGGCTCCAATGAACGCGATCAAAAAGAGCCAATTTGCGCTTCACTTGCCGCCATCTAGATGCTAAGAGCACAGAAATGATGGAGCGTTCAGAACATCATAGGTGACATAAAGCGCTGCTTTTCCTGAGGAAGATTCGCCGTGCGGACGCTATCGCACGACAAATCTAAACACATTCACTTCGTGGAGGGAGCGTGGCGATTGACTCAACGAAAGACGCACGAGTCACAGCGCAGTTTGTTTTCGACACTGTTGTACACGGCATGTTTCAGTGATGCCTAGCTACGACGCGCTTAGTCTGTCAAGTTGCCAGCAGATACAAAACGCCGTGTAAAGCCACCGTTGGCGAATCAGGAAACGTGAACATATATATAGTCATTGCAAAGTAGATCTCTTTTCATGCAGAGTGATTGTGAGGGATTGACACTAGCGTACGTGAGCAAATACATACAGAAGCATTTGCACTTACATTGTTGTGAATGTGTTTCCGTCCGACGAATTCTATATAGCGCCAGACGCAGCTCAGCGACGTTATTTGGCTGTCCAAGAATACCGTTCTCTGAAACATAGTGCTGCCACTGTAGCAGGAGTGTGCGTATGTGCTTGCATGGCTGGCAGTGGACAAGATTAGTTTCTACTGCTCGTGGTATTGCATGGCAGGGCGGCAACGCACGACCAAAGGGAAGGGGCGGTTTCGTAGCCGAAGACGCGCGGCGTGCGCCGCTTCAGGCAAGCGCTTGGTTTCCCCCGCTTCCCTTACATGGCACTGCGCGCAGCATGACCCGCGCCCTCGCGTATTCCCTCTAATAGTGAACCAACCTGCGCATACATACATCGTACGCACGGCATCTGTAGTACGGTGCGGACACTGCATGCAGACATCGCTGCTCCATGCATATCACGACGCCGCCACACTCTCTGATTTAGCTTGCACGGCAAGATTCGCCATCAGAACCCTTGCACATTAAGAGCGGCTGCAATGACGACAAGGCATCAAATTTAGGCCACTCTATTAACATGTCGATTTCAACAAATCGAGAAGTGCAGACGAGCTCTCGAAACGAAGAAACGCAGCCTTTGCGCGCTCTCCTTGCAGATTAACGGCTGCAAAAGATATGCTCTATTGGTGTAAATAATACGTACAACTTGCCTGTAAATGTGGTCGGCAGGATGTGAAAATCCGCAGTCTTGAAATGCCCATTTCACGCGCAGCGCAGCAGCGACCGCGCGCCGATCAAGCAGCAGCCGCTGAACGCCGTGAAAAGCTCCCCCGAACCAACTGTGCGCCCGCCTCTTGAGGAGCGTTGCCAGGTCGGACAAGGCGACGTAGCCCAAAGCTACAGAAAGTGTAGCCCAAATGTAGCCAAACGGAAAAAAGAGCAAACAAGATTTGTAGCCAATATAGCCCCTTTTATTACAGCGAAGCTGTATACCTCTACCGTCCAAGGAAATTTTCGTGTCGTTGTGGTGTCCGTTACAGTCAACAACCGCGCATCTAACCACCTACCGGTGACTTTCGGTGTACCGCAAGGATCTGTTCTTGGACCGCTACTCTTCTTAATATACATTAATGACCTACCCGTGCACGTGTCCTGCAACGTTCGTTTGTTCGCAGACGACTGCGTCATTTATCGAACAATTACTAGCACATCTAATCAAGACTTACTTCAGGAGTACATTAACTGTTTACAGCAATGGTGCGACCGGTGGTTAATGGAACTTAATCCTAAGAAATGTACCTTGATGGTATTTTCTCGTCGGCGCGACCCATTTCCTTACCAATACACAATTAATAACATTCCCGTGTGGGCTGGCAGTCTTACAAGTATCTAGGTGTTACTATATCTAACGACTTATCCTGGCGAACGCACGTCAGTAACATCATTTCATCTGCTAACAAATCGCTAGGTTTTCTCAAGCGTCATCTAAAACGCGCCCCCAAACCTGTTAAACTACTGGCCTACCAGTCAATAGTCCGGCCAAAATTGGAATATGCATCCGCCATATGAAATCTGCACCAAACATATCTCATTAACGCACTCGAAGCCGTTCAAAACCGTGCCACAAGGTTCATCCATTCTAATTATTCATATGACGTAAGCGTGTCTTACTGAAAGAAAGAATTGAATTTACTTCCCCTTTGTACACGCCGGCACACTGGAACCCTTTCTCTTTTCCATAAGTTTTATCACAGCTCGCTTAATCAACCATCCTATATCCTCCCCGCAGCCCCAACATCTCATGGTACACGCCAAACTTTTCAAGTGGGCCGCCCTCGCATGCGCACTGCTACCTTTTCCGCCCCATTCTTTTGCCATGCCGCTACAGATTGGAACAATCTGCCCCACCAAATCTCCGCCATCATTTGCCCTAGTACATTCATGGACAGTGTCACTGCGCACTTTTCACAATAGAAATGACTTGTGTTAATAGACTTATATACTCGTGCAAGTTTAGTTCGTATTACTGAGTTCTATGTATTTGCGCTGACGTATGTAACCCTTTATCACATACAGTTTTTTGTTGTTGTTTGCGTGTTCACTTATGTATTATGCAAATTATGTACTATTGTATTCCCACCCCTTATATAATACCCCTATCAAGGGGTCTTTAAGGTAATAAAATGAAATGAAATGAAATGAAAACTTCTCATGCGATGGCCGATCCCGGAGATAGTGCAATGCCGGGCCGACCCGCGGCAAAGGTGGAGCAATCGTTAAGCACTCCGGGACCATATCGCGTTATCGTGTGAAAATTTAGCTCGAATGCAAAGGAAAATGGCAGTAAAGCTCACTGTGAGAAACGTGGAGTAGGTCGAAGGCTGTGCACGGCACGAAACTTAAAGCAGAGGCCTTGGCCATTAACACACTGGAGCGTGTCATCTACCCCTGCTTCCCTTCTGTCATGCCGGCGGAATGATCGCACGACCATATTTTATTACGCTCTGTTCCTGAGTAGAGCCATGTTAGCACAGTGTGCTGTGAAACACCGTCTACTCCCAGGCTCATCCCGATGTCCGGTGATCGAGTGCGAAGGTGACACGATGTTGCTGGCGCGAACGTTAGCCCGGTGAAGCGCGGTCTAACTTTAAGTGCATCAAAAATCAAAGCCATCGGCTCAGAGAATGGCGCACTGACGGGAGGGGGAGATTTCCCGCGCGCACAATGCACAGCCGCGCTGCCAATTCATCCAGCTAAAACATAGCCTTCGCGATTTGTTTCTATTCGATGAGAGCCACCTCTGGAGCGTGCATAAGGGCGTTCCTTATAGCCCAAACGACGCCAAGTCGCATATTTTCGGTAGCCCAAATACATCGACGTAGCCAACTCGCCCAATTCGGCGCCAAAATTCTTTTCCTGTAGCCCAATTTGGCTATATATAGACCCATGGAGGAAAGAAACTGAGGAGAGGCCCTACCCCCTCCAGGCGCTAGGAGAAAAGTGTGGAGAAAATGACGTAGTAGTTTCTCCTTTCTTTTGTGCTCTTTTTTTATTTATTTGCTGTAGCGGCCACGCCTTTTGGGCCGCAATGGCGGCTTTCTTATAGTTATGGGCGCTCACACGTGTTGCCGCGCAGGTTCCGTACCATGGCAAAGGCGCCGTGCGGGTAGGTTTGCGTTGGTCTCCGTGTTTTGTTGCGATGTGTTATCTGGACCGTGCTCTCCCGGATGTTGCTGTTGCCAGGTGGGACAGGAGTAACTAAAGTTCGTGAAATGAACGCGCATACAACGCTGTACGCAATGTACTTCGCCAGGGCAATTTCAACGGACGAAGGAATATTCATAGGAAATTTTGCTCTCTATGGCGGAATCATGCTAACGTGCCATCGCAGGCCGAAACCGATGCGTTTCAGTATCTGTACAATGAACGCCTTGCAGGTCAGTGATTCCTGCTTTTGACAGGGCATATGGTGCATTTGCGGCACGTAGAACGTACGTTATGAATTCATAGTTTGTGTTCAGTAACAACTTGCTTTTGTGCATATTAAAACACACCTTGCTTAACTGTTGCTTGTTCCTCGCAGTACTCGCGACAGCATGAAGTGTTTTAAGCAGAGCGCGGTCAAGGTTCATGCACACCTGCACAGGTGTACCTCAGTACACGTGCTGATATAGCGTTACGCAGAATATGTGCATTTTGCTGCCCTCGGCACCGTGCGCTTGCCAGCCGACGCTTCAGCCTTGAAGATGGGAAGGAAGCGGCTGCTTTGACTTAAGGAACGAATCCTCCCTACCGCAGGCGTATCTAATATGTGTGCGCGAGAAGCGCAGGGAAATCAAGGTTAGCGGATGCGCTGCAAGAGTGAGCAAGGCTCCACAGAACGTACTGCACGCCTGCGAACACATCAAACGGCTGTTTCATGGTCGCATGTGGGCCGGTTCTACGCACGTACTTTTCTGCACCGTGCGCCGGCCATCTCAAAGCTTTGGTTTCGTGATGCTTCACTTACCGTGGTAAGAAGCCACCTCAGGCCGCAGTCAAGGAATCTAAACGCGGAGTCAGAAATCACATTCTGCTTCCTCGCCGGCGCGCTGTTGTAGTGATGCGCGGCCACCCGAATTTTGTTCAATAAAGCACGACGATTCCTCAAGCGAGCATGTGTTCGTGCTAATAAACTCCAAATGGATCGCAAATGGGTCGGTGTGTCGTACGTGTCTCCAGTGCGTTCTTGCAGTGCAGTGAGAATGCGTACATTTTTTGCGTATCGCCAGACATCTAGCTCGCAAGTCCATCTGAGAGCCCCACGAAGCCCAAGCTGAGAAAAGCAAGTAGAAGGCAGCGATAAAGGTGACCTTCTTTTAAAAACACGCAAGAACTGAGCAGCGGCCGGTACCTGTGGTTGATGCAAACAATTTAGTTGGCAAGCCTTATAAGGCATGCTTTTTTTACTAAAAACCTGTAAAAGTGGCCGCTTGTACCTCACGGCCAAATTCGCGAAGTTCATTATGAACTTCTTTCGAGACGACTTCGGCAACGTTAATGATATGAGACATCGCTATTGTTCAGTATTGCTGCAGAGCGCGCGCGTTCGAGCAACCCCTTTCGGTGGAGCGCGGCGTGGTTTCACGAGAAATGTAACCAAGAGAGGAGAGCTGGCCCCAGAGGCGAAGCAACACCATGAGCAACGCCAACTTCCGGCTTTACTTTAGCTTCACAAAGAGTGACGTCAGGGCCTCTCCTGAGTTTCCTTGCTCCGCCTGATGCACCGCCTATAGAGGCGCCACTGAAAGCCACCTAGCGGTCGCTTCCAACAGTACACGCGGGAGCAGTAGCCGACGACAATCCTTTGCAGCAAGGATGGCCGAACTTCGCGGCTGCGATTTCTCCTTTGTTCGGGTGCCAGGCTGCTTCTTCTGCGGTGACAGCTGTAGGGAAGATGCTGACCTCTGTGCGAGCGGGTATGAACACGATGTTACTGGTATTTGGGACAACATGGTCCACATATGTGCTAGGTGTGTCCCGCAGACAAGCTCCATGAGCCCCATTTACATGATGTGGAGCTCATGTTGACTAGCGGATAAATTTTGCTGAGTGATGCGATCTCTCAATGGTTTTTTTTTTATTCTACCCTTGCCGCAATGCTGCTTCTGTACCTGAATAATAAGCACCCGTCGTTAGTGCTGACTTATATCAAACAAATCCGCACGGTGCAATCTCTGCATATGCCGTTGTGATTTTTCTGCCGATGAATACATGTGACATCGCCGAACTGTGCAGTCGAAGTCGCCTCAAAAAGAGTAATTGCCAATTTATTGATGGAAACGCGTACACTCGCCAACGAAGTCCCCAAACACACGGGTTAATAAAAGCGCGTGTTAGTGCTGTACCGCCGATGCAGTTATGCTGCATACGCCGATGAACAACCGCTTCCGCTGCAGTTTGTTCCCCAATGGAGCTGCTTGGAAACGTACAAAGCTAAATACTGACTAACTTTTCAGTACTTTTTTATATTACTAGAAAGAGGTGCCACATGATATACTTAAAGACAGAGCAGCGCCAGTCAAAGTAGATGAGCGCTGGCGGCAAGGCCCGGTTTAGTCGTCTGCAGCGTAACTATAAGAAAGAATTCAGTTGAGTACAAAACTCACATGCAAGAAGGGACTACGTTGTGAAACAAACAAATCACTCGGCGTGTTAAGTTTGCTCAGGCAGCATCGAGGTGTGTTGTCTTCCCAAACGGGACGCGAACTTTTCAGCGAGAAATGGAACAAAAATACCATATGCGGCAGCTATTAGCAATTCTCGCCCTGAACTACCTATTTTCTAAACACATTTCCAAAAACGCAAGCAATATCCCAATGGACCACAAATAATCCACAGTACATCCAATGGACGTTTAGCGCCGGACGTTTGGACATCCACCGCATATCCCTACAAATCCAGATGTCATACGGCGGATATCTGAGGAACCGTCCCGTGCAAAAAAAAGGCGTTCAATCGGACGTCCCGTGTATGCCCTTCTCGGAAATTCGGACATCCGTTGGACCTTAAAAATGGACGTTTTTTAAGCTAAATATCCGAACAATGTCCGCTGGATAAAACAATCTGGACATGGATATCCCGGGGACATTTTTGGGATTTTAAATGTGGACATTGATTACAGAAACGTCCACGAGATGTACAGAGGACATCCATGATAAATCCGGGACTTATCCATTGTTCGGTTTTGTTGGGGTGTCACCTTGCTGGTACTGCGGCTTTTTCAATGCATTAGAAGCTGTACTATACCCAAGAACCAATGCACCAGTCACAGGCACCATATGCTGCACTTCCTTTACTGTGAAAATTGCATCCACAAATAATTAAGTGCCACTAAAGGAACTGGGACCATCTTACTGGTGCAGGTTGCAAAGGTGAAAATGTACATGGACACAACATCCACGGCAGAAGCACATGTTGCAAACTGGCACATTCAACATATTTTATGTAAGTTCCATTGGTACACAGGCAACAGAAATATTTATGTGCAGCTTCTAAATG
Source organism: Dermacentor variabilis (assembly GCF_050947875.1). Taxonomy (NCBI): domain Eukaryota; kingdom Metazoa; phylum Arthropoda; class Arachnida; order Ixodida; family Ixodidae; genus Dermacentor; species Dermacentor variabilis. The sequence goes on from NC_134570.1 coordinate 219,412,259, forward strand.
CACAGAATAAGCCAGAATATGCATTATGTATCAACTCCAATAGTCATCAAAGTTGTAGATATTAACCTGCATGAATGTGAAATCAAATGATGTAATAAGCCTTTTAATAAAACTTGCTCAGCGTTTTAGGATGGCCCAACTGAGGCACAGACTTACACATAAACTGCAGAAACACTGGATCTTTACTTAAAAAGTATACTGTAAGAACATGCATGTGTGTTTGGCACAGCAAAAGATAACCTGTGCCTGAACACGTTAAAGAAATGCCCATAAGGACCAAAATGAAATTGAAAATCACAAAAGATGCCAGCAGGATTATATGTTAACATTGACCAGATCAGTACAGGGGCACAGAAGAGAACTAAAGATGTTTATTGAAGTGACCTTAACACAGAAAAATTCCAATTGCCAACCTAATGCAGCGATGTACATACACTTTATGAAGGAAAAAGACTAGAATAAACTGACTGCATTGGTACCTGAAGTGTGATATCACAAATATAACTAAACAAACAGTACGAGAGAACAAGAAATATCTGGCACAATGACTATGCCCACATTTTCTTGCGAAAAGGCACATAATGGTATCTTTGCAGCAACAGCAATGCACATGATGCAAAAACAAACCGGCTGTCTCATTGGCTCAATGACTAGATGTTAAACTTGCATATAGACTGTGGTAGCACTTCTACCTTGTAAAACTGTAGACGTACCCACCAGAGACTTCACAGAAAAGTTATTTTGTACAAAGAACAGTGACACTTCACTGGAAGCAACTTACATATGCACGAAAGTGACTAGAATCCTCCCATAATATAAAATATATCTTAAAAGTATCTTGCACAGAAGTTCTGTACTAAAACACACTAATAGCACTTAAATAAAGCGCATCCTTGATTTTATAAGCAAGATGCTCATAGTATAGGACACAGATGACGATAACATTCAAAATAATGTTAGTCTTGCTAAAAGTGTCTCGCACAAAAGTCTATACATATGTGCAACGATAGTCTCGCAAGTATGCCTTTACAGTAGCAGCAATATAAAACGAATCTTCAATGACCTAAAAATTATATAAAGTAAAAAGCTCTCACAAGTTATTTTACACAGGCACAATATTGGTCTCACGAAGGGGAAGCTTTGCAGAGCCAGCAACATGCATAATAAAGGCAGAGGTTAGAAAAACCTTCAAGATCCAGTGATAAAAAGTGCTTTGGACAAAGGAAAAATAACAGCATCTTACAAAAGCATGTCTTTGCAATGGAGACGATTCTCAGCCCATCAAGCACACAAAAAGGCAAGAGAGAAAGGCCTGTCCAGCATTTTTTGAAATGAGTGGCTGGCCTTTACTATTTCCAGTAAGGTCCAAGAGTTAGCCCACTGGTAGCATGAACACACCAGCATGTGTTTCCGCAATAGTACACCACAGTGACGTTATCACACAATAGGCCACAATGCGTTCATTTCACCGATAGAGCACGGCAGAACACGACACTAGCATAATGCAACAGGAGCAGCTTGTTTGCTGTACTTATGCACAGCATGCTTCAGTGATGCCCATATATGTCGGGGTCAGTCCAAGCCACAATTGCAGGATAAAAAAGCTAACATATTTATTTGGTATTCTGAGGGTTCCTCTGAATTGCCACTAATAAGGCATGCGTCGCAGTCTTTTCATTCCTTGTGATAATGGCTGGGATTCCCACAGCCATGCAAAGATGACAGATTGTGGACACTTCACAGCAGGGCTACAGTAAGCATCGTATTTATGTAACAGTGAATGTGCCACTTACGACGGTGGCCTACAGATACAAGCAAAGTATTCAGGATCCTCCTTGCGAGCATAGGTCTCAGGCAGATGAGCAAGATTGCAAAACAGTCGAATTTATTCCTGGCAAGCCAACCGCTTCTGTGCCGAGAAATCTGGGCAACGCTCCTACGAAATGCACTGCCTTAGCGTTTCACACATGCACGTGGTTTTTGCCACTTGTGCACTGCATTGTGCACGAACCATGCACTGGTGTGTTTATGCTAACAATGGGTGGACATGTAGATGCATCTACAGAACAAACAGAAATGCTCTGAAATATTGAGGTAAAAAAGATCTTGCGTCTAATGTAAGTATTTCGCCCACAAGTTTTGTAGAGTAGCAGAATAACAGCATTTCAGAAAACCATGGCTTTGCAATGGTAGCAATTTCACCAACACAGAAGACTGCCATGACAAAAAAAAACAATAAAAAGTTCTCGCACACAAATTCTGCACAAAACCATATTGATGGAGCCTAGCAAGAACTGACTTTGCAAGCGATTTGACAATGCAGGTGACAGGCAGAATCCTCCAAAAGCATGAAAAAAAATTCTGCAATTGTACTGTGCAAAGTAAAAAAAAGAACCCTGAGTAGCTGCCTATAGTCCACGAAACGTGCCTTGGCGTTGCACAGCAGATTCCCAAAGTTCCACCAGATGCACACGCCCACAACCAAGCAGCCTCCGATGCCTGTAGTCTCCAGGTCATAGCTGCAGTGCTTTACAATGGAATGGCCTCCTCCACTTATTCTGCATGAAAGTAAAAGAGCAGAATGATAAAAAATGTGAGGTTTGGGGAAACAAACGAGTACAAGCCTGCTTTGTGGAGAATGATCAAGCCATTGCAAAATCAACATCCTGCTCATATGAGTGGCAACCTGAAGGGGCCAGCAATGCTGTAGACAGCTGGTTTTAGCTCTCAAAGGGCACTTTTGCAGTCAAACCCGATGCAAAAATGCAGTGGCACTCACAGGAAACGTGCATGCATACAGCATTATACTGCATCGCACTGGTCTCCCACTCCGTTCTAATCTAGTGTACGTCCCTACATTAACTTTATTCAGGTACGCCTGTGCTATGAAGATTGTTACTCATGGGAGAGCTTCCTGTTTATACCACAGAAGTGGTACCCATATTTATAGAGATCAAACCTGCATGCCAAACCTCTGTGGTGCGTCATCTAAGCTGCTGCATTCATGTACACTTGGGATGGCAGTTGCCAAGGGCATATTTCAGAAGCATGGTCAACAAAATCCCTCTCCCAATCCCTTTTTGATAAACCTGTTAGTGCTGTGAGTGTTCGTCCCACCCACACAGCAAGTTAGGCTTATGTGCTATGGTTATGACTGCAGCAGGATCCTATGTAATACGCAACTATTAGGTCTTTTTCTTTTCATTCTTAATGCTAAAAATACACAGGCTTGACTTTAATACACCATTTATCACTTCTAACCTAAAATCACAGCTGATGTGTGCTGAACTAGAGCTGTATTTTATGCCAGCTACATTCATGGAAGGCTCCTCTAAAAGCGGAGATTAAACTATGTACACATACATAAATAAAGTACAGGCAACAGTAAATTTTAAATTCAGAAAACCAGTTAACTACTAGCAGTGTAGTCATACTGGCCTACATTTAGGCTGCTTTAAAATGTCAGTCTCAATTGATCACAATGCAGAAGCTTGAGCTAAGTATTAAACAGCTCCAACTGAGCCATGCAACTCAGTTGGAGAAACCCATGTCCATTTCTAGTGGAAAGCCACTGTGGTCACTATTATTATGTGAATTCATGTTGCTAAGCGGTAATTTAATTTGCTTATTTCATTTTTAAATATTTTTTCTAAAAGTGCCCAAGAACAGCTATTATGCCTTAATATTGTTGCATTTCTGTTACGCAAAGGACATAAACCAAAAAACAAAACATCTTAAACAACAGCGGCACAAAGTGCAACAAAAATTGAATTAATCAAATACACGAGCCAGATAATGAGGAAATAGTAGAGCTAATATATCAAGATCACGATGCAAGGTACTTTTTCATGTTACAAGACATTGTTATAACGTTAGAGGTGCAAGAGGAATTCACATATAAAATGCTAGGATTACGCAATTCAGGGCGAGGCACGCAGAACTTTACAGCTGACAGTAACTACGGACAGAAGTGTTTGTGAATTAGTTTATAGAAGAATAAGTAATCACGGTATTTCCACCTTATTTCTAGGGGTCTAATATTAAACATCGCAGTACACACTCACAGGCATAAGATACACGGCGTCCAAGAAATGGATTGTACAGGACACAAATGAAACATCACTGAACACATCCAATTTTTGCAACATTGGTCAAATTAATACAGTTCCATACAACAGAACTAAACTTTAGCTTCGAGCGGACAAACAAAGAATACGAGAGAATAACGAGAGAATAATAATAATTCGTAAACTTTTTACTGTATTTACTCGCATAATGATCACATCTCTGAATTGTGTCGTCAAAATTAGATTTTTTTCTTTCCCGTGTAATGATCGCACCCTGAACTTGTCACAGCGATATGTTGCGTGCCAAGTCTAGCTAACGATGATCGCGCTTACCATCTGTCGAATGCTACGCGAACAATTCTTGAAGACATATCAAGCGATCTGCATGCACCCAATTTTCTCTTTCTTAAGCAGATGCCTCATTTCATTCCTTTTATCCCTTTCCGCACTTCCATGAAAAAAAAAGCTACACCCAAACTTGCCTCGACTTTATTATTTGTAGGCTTCATAATGGGTGTGGTCAACAACAACATAAAGGGCGCCTTTCGATTCTTCTCGTCTGTACTGGTGGGCACGCAACAAATCGCGAGTGGCAACGATAGTGGCCACATTTACACTGATACGTTAGAAATGTACCCTATTCATACGCCTACGCTTATAACGCAGCTAAGATATTCGCCCACCCTTAGCGGAAACGTGCCGTATTAGGATAGCAGTGAAGACAAATGCCGCAGTTTCCAGAGCGTGCTTGCCATGCGTTTCTATGTCACTGGCAGCTAAGCGTGCCCATCTCTGTTTCTGTCCTCTCAAATTGGACATGGCTACGTTATTGTCACAAACTTGCCGATATTAACGATATTATTCATTACAGATACGGAAGAAACTGTTTGAATGTGCATGTACTCACGAGAAGAAAAACAATCGCGTTCAGCTTGCTCCGTCGGCCACCATTTTTGTTTTGGTGTCCCGCACTGACAGCAGCAGATGCCTGCTTGTCATCCCGCAGCAAATGCGGGATGAAAAAAGAGAATTCGTTTCGTGGGAAATTTAACCTGAGTAATAATCGCACCCCTGAATTTGCGTAAATTTTTTGACAAAAAGTGCGATCATTATATGAGTAAGTACGGTCATCTTTGATATAAGGCCTAACTTTCTGTAGAATGCATTAAGGATGCTTGAAGCATGTTCTTCGAAAGTTAGCCGGAAGTCAACCAACATTTTTGAGTCGCGCTTACAACTCGCTCTTCTCAAAGGAATGTTATCAAGTGAGTATTCGGATAGTAAAGGGTACATTCTGCGATTAAAGAAATCAACAAATGGCACCGCCTCTCAAGCTGCTGAAAACCAGTGGGGTAAAAACATACCTTGAGGCAGGCAGACCTCAGCGCTCGGCTTCTTATGGCTGCCGGCCCTTTCTGGAGCATGCCTTAGCCACGACTTGATGGTGTCTTCAATGTCATTAGTGCTGCCTTCTGTCATCCGTCTTGCAGCAACTGAAATAAGCAAGTTCCCACTAATGGTGAGAATAGCAAATATACCTTAGGATGTTAAGATGAAGCTTTACTTCACTAAGGTATCGTATGCGCCTTGTACGTCCCATTGTTTCTTTTTTTGTGTGTGTCCATGTCCTTTATGCGCAACTGTACATACGAAACTATAGCTCGGGCCCAACTCTAATGCTGTGCAGAAACACTTATGAAGCAACACCTAGACTGTTTTGTATGGGATTTATTGAATTTGCGAGAGAAAATTAAGGTCTAGTCACTGCTGGAAGCAAAATTTTGATTTAGCGTGTAATTCTTTACAGAGATTTAAAAAAATCTTTACAAATATATAACTCTGCATCAGACACATCACATTCCAGTAAATTTTATTTTATATAGATCACCTAAAGCAGACAAAGTTGAGGGAGAAATTTGCAGCAGCTTACATGAACTTGTTAGAACGTCTACATGAGTTTTTCAAATGTCCTATTCACTAATAGGTAGTATATTTGATATCGATGTGAAATGTATCAATTTTGTCTGATTTAGGTGTACTGTTAGGTCCAGCTTACAAAATTGCAATATAATGAATTCCTGAGATACAGTTATGAACTTCGCCTAATGAGACAGATGCACCTTTCCCTTGAATGCCTTGAGGCCATGGAACAACATAAATTTAAAACAGGGGTCTCAATAAATAGCCTCTATACAAGTCTGAACACGCACACATTGCTTTGAAGCTTTTGTGACTGCATGTATGCGCTACTACACGAACTTCGGTGCAAGACACAAAGCAACAAAAAAAAAACAATGTTCATGCTATGGGTGTTCATGCAACGCCCTTCTTTTGATACCATATTCGTTTGCCCATTCACGCAAGGAATCCTGCAGTCCATCACGCACGCTTGTGCGCACTTCGCTATCACTACTACTGTGGGCACCAAAGTTAGCAGACTCTAGATCGACTTCTGCCCACTGTTCCCTGTCATCTTTGTTTACGGGCGTGATGTCTTCGCAACAATGCTTTTCAAGTCCCGCGATTTAAGCTTTCTAAACTGTTCCCACCGCTGTCACGTGGTGCTTCGAGACGTTCAACAAATGCTATTTGCTCCGAGTGATGCCGGCTACTTTCACAACTCCCCTGAACTCCTTCTTCCGCAAAAACATCAATAACTTTCCTCGTATCCCTGCTTGCCTTCTCGCAAGCACGCCTGTCGGGTGGTCGCGACATTTGGTGCGTAGGAAGCGAGAACAAAGCAGTTTTACTTGTACGCAATAAGCTTACGAACGATAGCCCTAACCGCACTTTTGTGAAGAGAGTCAGTACTCCCCGCGCAGAAACTGGCCCTCAGATCACACGCACGGAACAAAAAAGCTCTCACCGCGTTTCCAAAGTGCAAGGTCGCGGTGCGTCAGTTGAAAGGCGCGCGAGAAAGGCACCTGCATTCAACAATAAAACGGACTGCGGCACCCGCCGAAGCGAGCGAATATTTTTCACATATTGATGACCATGACGATTGAAGGTGCATATTACAAAAGGGTAACGTAAAATAGTAAAACCGAAATGCCACAAAGCCTATTAAAACATTCAAAATAACTTCAAGAAAGATTTTAGTAGTTTGAGCAGTATACAAATGCGCATAATTCATGCTGCTGAAAAAAAAAGGTAAAAAAAGTTCTAGTACGACGACACGGCTTGGTGAAGCATCCTAATACACCGAACAGGAACATGGGTTTTCTTAACAATACAAATATTTATTTACTCAGAACAGAACAGAATAAGCGCTGGCATTATAGCGTACTATTTTTTTTATAGAATGATGTCCTAGTACTTCACTCCCTGGACGGTGCGCGACGCCGTGCAGAAAGGTAAAAAACCCGCACGCAAGTGCTAGGTCAGATTTTGTTTAGCCCGTGTTCAAAGTCCAGGTTCCTAAATAAAATACAAGTTTTAAGGTTTTCCTAAATGTGTGATTATTTCTGTGTTGAGTGCCTACTTGCGTTTGAGTGCCTACTTGCGTATGTTTTTCTTTCTGTATATAATTATGTCACTGTCACTGTATCTTACCAATGTTCTTTTTCTACACGTTTCTAATTGTAACTGGCTCCCCCCCCCCCTATGTAATGCCTGAATGGGCCCTTAGGGTATATGAATAAATAAGTAGTATGTAAATATTTAAACAAAGTATCGCATGTAGCTTCACGTCTGTGCTTATGTCCAGGGCATAAATCAATGGACGTTACAAGGCACTCATAGGCGGACACCCGCAGGACGTACGCTGCTGATCAATCCATAAACAAACATCCTCTTGACGTCCACCGTGTACGCGGACGTTATGCTACGTCCCAAGAACTAGGTCCCCTGTTCGTACCATGGATATTGTTTCCCGGACGTGGACTTTCGGATCTAAATCGCATATCCACTGGATATCTGTGGTCCATTGGGATCTAAGATGCCCTCGGGCGAAAAGAATAAAGCTGTTAAAGAAGCACTTCCTTGGTATCATTCTGATAAGACACGGCGTGATTTATACCCTTTACAAACAAGGCAGGGTGAAAACTTCGCAGCACAAAAGAATCAACAAGAGTTATGCATGGAGCAACTAGCAACAGTTAAAGATGTGCAAAGCCACGCATAAAATACATGTAAAAACATGAAGTGCGCGACAGCTGGTGCGAGGATTTACCGCGCCACATGAAACCAACAATTTCAGTTCTTGCAAGCTTCAGTAGCTTTAACATACAACGCAATGCGCTCGTGCAGTCGTGCTGCCTAGCCAGCGCAACACGGTAAAGAAACGGAAAACAATATAAGCGGCAAACAGCATTCCGAACTTCAGCGAAATGCCTTTAAATCTCATGCTGCACTGCAGAGGAACTTCGTAGCTCACACTTCTAACTATGATCGAGTGGGAAAAAAAAGCACCGACGAGACAAAGGAAAGGATTATAACAAGAAATTTCCCTTCGAAGCGACGATCCATTTTTGCTACCGTTGATCCCGCTGATGAGGCTTTACCGGGAATGATTCAAACCGTATCGCCGGCACGTTTTCACTGGTATTTGAGCCCCCACCCTGCAGCAACTCTTCGATATTCCCTGAAGCTTTGGCCACCCCACACGCGCGAATGGTGTTGCCTATCTTGCTCTGAAAACGTGTATAAGACAGAGAAGCACGATCAACGACACAACAAACTACGGCGCGCGCCAGGCTCCTCTCCCGCGTGTTCTGCGCAAGGTCGCCACCAGTGGCGCGTCCTTCGGCGTGCACGGCGCGTATACTTTTCATTGGGCGAGGAGGATAGGGCACGCCGCGAGCCTTTCCTCCTCTCTGGCTAGGGCGATCCGGCGCGGCGCTGCTTGAAATTAATGCTGTCGCGGGCTGCGGAACGATTTCCGAATGTTTTAGATCGTACTCTGTGAAATTTACGCCATGGCCGTTCATATAAGGCCGTCGGGGAAGCCTTTTTGTGCATCCGTAACTACATTAGCCAGAAATATGTCTTGGAGGAGGAAACATGTGACGCTCTTTGTCAGCCGCGGTGTACGCACATTATCAGTCGCGATGTGTGTATGTGTTGTGAACTATATTGCTTATATAGGTTTTAATTCAACAAAGAGAAGCGGTGTCTCTGTATTACCAGTATAAAATGGTAAATCAGCTCAGTGTCTGATCGCATGGCGTAGGAAGTAAAACATAAAACATAAGAGGGCATGCTCGCGCACGTCCAACCTAAGGCAACCAACAAACATCTAAGCGGCAGGCGCTATCAAATATTTGTGATGCACCACCATCGTTCTCGAGCATTTCGAGCTTGAAATTACTATATGTCTACGCTAGCCTTCCTGCAAGAGGCCGATGGCGCTGCTCAAAACAGCGATAACTGCGGTTGGTGAACCAGCATGATACATACATAAGGTGCGCGCTTCGGCACTGCCTTTTTGGCCTGTGACCATAGGATGGTAAGAGGTCGAATTAGCCTAGACTTGAGGAGGGAACGGAAGAAACTGGTACATAAGAAGCCAATCAATGAGTTCGCGGTAAGAGAGAAAAGAGAGAAACGAGAGGAATTCCGGATCCAGCTACAGAACAGGTATTCGGCTTTACCTCAGGAAGAGGTCCTTAGTGTTGAAGCAATGAACGACAATCTTACGGGCATCATGAAGGAGTGCGCAGTAGAAGTCGGCGGTAACTCCGTTAGACAGGACACCAGTGAGCTATCGCAGGAGACGAAAGATCTGATCAGGAAACGCCAATGTATGAAAGCCTCTAACCCTACAGCTAGAATAGATATGACAGAACTTTCTAAGTTAATCAACAAGCGTAAGACAGCTGACATAAGGAACTATAATATGGATAGAATTGAACATGCTCTCAGGAACGGAGAAAGCCTAAAAGCAGTGAAGAAGAAACTAGGAGTAGGCAAGAATCAGATGTATGCGTTAAGAGACAAAGCCGGCAATATCGTTAATAATATGGATGAGCTTCTCGATGATATATGAGATGACGTCAAGTGGTTGAGGAGTTCTATAGAGATTTATACAGTACCAGCAACACCCAGGACGTTATTGTGAGAGGGAATAGTCTGGAGGAACTTGAAATCCCACAAGTAACGCCGGAAGAAGTAAAGAACGCCTTGGGAGCTATGCAAAGGGGAAAGGCCGCTGGGGAGGATCAGGTAACAGCAGATTTGTTGAAGGATGGTGGGAACATTGTCCTAGAAAGACAGGCCACCCTATATACACAATGCCTCATGACCTCGAACGTACCGGAATCTTGGAACAACGCTAACATAGTCCTAATCCATAAGAAAGGGGACGCCAAAGACTTGAAAAATTATAGGCCGATCAGCTTACTGTCCGTTGCCAACCAAGTATTTACTAAGGTAATCGCAAATAGAATCAGGAACACCTTAGACTTCTGTCAACTAAAGGACCAGGCAGGATTCCGTAAAGGCTACTCAACAATAGACCATATTCACACTATCAATCAGGTGATAGAGAAATGTGCGGAATATAACCAACCCTTATATATAGCTTTCATTGATTACGAAAAAGTGTTTGATTCAGTCGAAACCTCACCAGTCATGGAGGCATTACGGAATCAGGGTGTAGATGAGCCATATGTAAAAACACTGGAATATATCTATAGCGGCTCCACAGCCACCGTAGTCCTCCATAAAGAAAGCAACAAAATCCCAATAAAGAAAGGCGTCAGACAGGGAGATGCAATCTCTCCGATGCTATTCACAGCATAATTACAGGAGGTATTCAGAGACCTGGAGTGGGAAGAATTGGGGATAAAAGCTGATGGAAAATACGTTAGCAACATGCGATTCGCTGATGATATTGCCTTGCTTAGTAACTCAGGAGACCAATTGCAATGGATGCTCACTGACCTGGAGAGGCAACGCAGAAGGGTGGGTCTGAAAATTAATCTGCATAAAATTAAAGTAATGTTTAACAGTCTCGGCAGTTTACGATAGGCAGCGAGGCACTGGAAGTGGTAAGGGAATACATCTACTTAGGGCAGGTAGTGACCACGGATCCGGATCATGAGACTTAAATAACCAGAAGAATAAGAATGGGCTGGGGTGCGTTTGGCAGGCATTCTCAAATCATGAACAGCGGGTTGCCGCTATCCCTCAAGAGAAAAGTGTATAACAGCTGTGTCTTACCAGTACTCACGTATGGGGCAGAATCCTGGAAGTTTACGAAAAGGGTTCTGCTGAAATTGAGGACGACGCAACGAGCTATGGAAAGAAGAATGATGGGTGTAACGTTAAGGGATAAGAAAAGAGCAGAGTGGGTGAGGGGACAAACGCGGGTAAATGACATCTTAGTTGAAATCAAGAAAAAGAAATGGGGCAAGGGCCGGACATGTAATGAGGAGGGAAGATAACCGATGGTCATTAAGGGTTACAACGGAAGGGAAGCGTAGCAGGGGGCGCCAGCTAAGTTCGGTGGGCGGATGACATTAAGGCGTTTGCAGGGACAACATGGCCACAATTAGTACATGACCGGGGTAGTTGGAGGAGTATGGGAGATGCCTTTGCGCTGCAGTGACCGTAACCAGGTTGATGATGACAGCCATAATATATGAGAGGGATTGCATAAATAGAATGCGATGGCTGTGTTTGTAGACAAAATTTCCGTAATACGTGTGAGTGCGTCGTAAAGAACGGAACGAACGCAACCGAAAAAAAAATTTGGTTGTCATCTTCTTTCTCGAAAAAGCAAGAGAAAATGGGCTAATGCCGGAGTACGACCTCGCATCGTCACGCCGCACAAAGTTCATAGATATATAACCGCTGATGCCGCATGCTTGGACCATGCGCTATATAGTATAAAGACATCTGTAAGCCAGCACCTACCGCTGTTTAGGACGCTAGCGCAGTTCGTAAACAGTTCATTTGCAGGACAACCTTAATTCAGACTGTAAGGTATGCTGCTATTACTAGCCAAAACTATTTTATTCACGGGCGGAAACCTCGTCCATCGCACCAAGTAGTCACGCAATGTAACCCGCAGCGAACAGTTTGAACGGTTGACAAAGTATAACATAACAGCTCCTATCGTAGCAGAACGGTACCCACGCTGTTACGATCGTCGTGTATGTATCATGGCTTCTAAACTGCAGCTTACAAATAGAGGAAATAGACGATAATACTGGAATAAGGTGACATTAGCGAATGTAACATTCAGAAATACACAATAGGTCTCCGAGGCCTATTGTAGGCTCAAATATGCGCGCACACATCGCGCTGCGTGTTCGATCCACCTCAATGCCAGCAGAAACTTTGGCCATGACACCTTAAACCACTTGAGCACGTCTCACAGAACCGTTTACCACGTAGAAGACATACGTCATTCTAAATACGCCGCCTAAGCGCGAAAACAAACGCCAGAACTTACCGCCGAGCATATACCTGCCATGCAAAACGCCGTTTTCACCGAAACCAGTATGGCGCTGCTCATAGGCGGCGCCACCGCGTTCACAGTATGGCGGCGCCCACGAAAAAACGGTGTATTTCCAAACCTTGCAACACTGCGCTTGAGGGTTCGTTCCCCGTGAACGCTGCTTGACCCGACTGCCACCGACGCCGACCTGCCTCTCCCTATTCTTTCGCGCCCCAATCTCCTCCCGATCAGACGACAGCGCTGACAGCTTTTCACTTGCCGAATAGACGCAGGGGGCATCCTATATAATTTGCTAGCGGCGTCGCGCTAACGTGAAACCGACGTCTCTTGTCAGCGAACGATTCTGCGCTCGGCATTATGCAGCTCTTCGTATGCGTGCCAGCGTCCGTGGCCGAGCCAGCGCCGACAGAGTCAGCAACATATGTCGGCTGTTTTACGGTTCAAGCTCTTCGTATCGGCATATCTGCTCCCAGCGATCCGCCGAGCACCACCCGGCAGTCCGCACTCGGTCAATTTTGCTTAGGAAGGCCCTACCATGGTGGAGTTTGTTTTGAATAACCTAGAGCGTCTACATAATCCCAAAGAACTAGTGGATGCCAGTATGGAAGTCAGCTCAGGCTGGATACAAAGTCTTACAGGACCGCACTTCCGAGGAAGTTCCGTATCGGTGACAAGGTAATATAAGAGCCTCAAGGCAAAACCGGCTCCAAGTACAGTGGGAGTGCCCGCTGAAATGGTTGCAATGCTCTCTTACGCCAACTACGTGGTGAAAACCCCAGGAAAAAGCAAAGAGGTGCACATTTTTCATTGTAACCTTACATGGAAACAGAGGCAGTGGTGAATACGACCCGAAACGTTCCTGAAAAGATGGAGGACAACCTTGTTTGTCTAATTGGATGGGGAAGTAGCACTCAAAAATTCCCGAAAAGGACCGAGCAGAGAGAGGCACTAAAGCAATCCCAGTGGCATGACCTCGGCGAAATAATGGCAGAGTTTGATGAATGCTTCTTGTACACATCAAGTAGAACTGATTTGACTCAGCACAATATTGAGCTGACGTCCGAATAACCAGGACAATCAAAGTGTTGTCGATTTTCTCCTAGGTCAAGAGAAATCTTCGACAGAGAAAGGAAGCGCACGCTCGAATTAGGAGTAATTAAGCCATCCGAGACCGAATACGCTGGCCTATGGTGTTGGTGAAAGCTCCGGTTAAACACCCAAGGCCCGTAGTAGAGTATCGGACATTAATTGCTCTCAACAAGGATCAAGGGTCATCATCATCATCATCATCAGCCTGGTTACGCCCACTGCAGGCCAAAGGCCTCTCCCATACTTCTCCAAGAACCTTGGTGATGTACTAATTGTGGTCATGTCGTCCCTGCAAACTTCTTGATCTCATCCGCCCGCCTAACTTTCGGCCGGCCCCTGCTACGCCTCCCTTCCCTTGGAATCCAGTCCGTAACCCTTAATGACCATCTGTTATCTTCCCTCCTCATTACATGTCCTGCCCATGCCCATTTCTTTTCTTGATTTCAACTAAGACGTCATTAACTCGCGTTTGTTCACTCACCCAATCTGCTCTTTTCTTATCCCTTAACGTTACACCTATCATTCTTCTTTCCATAGCTCGTCGCGTCGTCCTCAATTAAAGTAGAACCCTTTTTGTAAGCCTTGTGGGGATGCGCGACTCTCGCGCGTCCCCTGATATGTTTTTCCCGCATAGCGCGTCTCCTGTAATCCGGCTTTGCCGCGTGACCTGGCGCCCGCGCCGGTCGGAGTGGTACAAGCGCAGTGCGAGAGATGGCGCTAGGGTTGCGCTGCTGCGGGGTTACTTGGGTGCGGGAGAGACAAGGCGCTCCCTCTTGGATTCGGGACAGCAAGCAGCACGGACGTTACATGCCGCGCGTGCGCCGATCCATGCTTCTGCGAGACCGTCTCGCGTGGCCGCCTTGGAACGCGCCACCGTTCGCGTGACCGTATGCGCGAACGACCAGGGGTTGGGATCCAGCATGGGGCGAACATATTCGCTCGCTATGCGGTCGCGGTGAGTCGGACTTCTAGATTTGTCCCGCGCCCATCTGCATATTTTGTGGATAGCAACTCGGCTAGCAGGCATTGATCTATGGAAGGGGCAATAAATGCCCTTGTGATTGCTTGCACTACTGTGGTGTCGTTCCTTTGACCCAAGAGTACGGGAGGAGAACCCTACATCTGGCTGCCCAACGTGGACCTCTTGGGGCATCGGTCGATAGATTTAGCAGTTTTGCTTCGTTCGAGACCTTTGTTTGAACCGAAGCGTAGGGCTAGCGTGGATTTTGATCGCTAGCGTTCGCGGCGTGCTTTCTTGAGCGAGGCGACGGTGGCTGTAGTGTGTTTGAACATGTCAACATGCTAAGCCTTTTCGCAAGTCTCTTTTATGCGAAGCATGTTACTAGAGCTCAACCCAGCTCCTCAGGCGCGGCGGTGTCGCCTTCAAGGCTGACCACGTGACACCGTGACGTCACGACAGAGGAGAAACGGGGCTCCAACTCGCGCCGTCGCTCGCAGCGTCGCGGCGGTATATAAGCAGCTGCGCTTGTTTCTAGGTGGCTTTGGCTCAACTCTTGCAAGATGGGCTGGGTGGGAATCGAACCTGGGTCTCCGGAGTGTGAGACGGAGACGCTACACTGAGCCACGAGTACGATGCTTCAAAGCGGTACAAAAGCGCCTCTAGTGAATGCGGTGTTGCCTTAGAAACGAGCTCTTTCTAAGGCTCAGGCGTGCGTCGCTTGCTCAGGCGCACATTTCGTTGCCGCGCCGAACGCTGCGTTGCTCGACGCTCACCGCGTCCAATGCGGGGCGCGTAGTCGCTGCGCCGTAGCCCATTGTCTTACACCCCTTGGCGGGTCGACGGGAACGCTATCGCGTTCCACTCTTGAAGGCGAAGCAGAGTGACGCATGAGTTGTTTCTTCGTCTAGCCGAACCAAATATAGCCAAGCAACAGCAGTTCACCAGGCTAAACAGTGGTTCAACAACTAAAATAAAGGCTAGTATGCTTCGCATCCTGGGCTTAACCTTAGCTAAGCCACAGCCATTTTTTTAATGGCATTCGTTGGAACGAGAGCCACGTGGTCTGCATCCTGGGAGAGCGAGGCGCAGCGCCTGCGGAGCATTGCCAAGCCCGAAGCGAATGAGTACGGAAGCCTCGTGGGTGGTCCGAATTTCTCACGTAAATAGCTTCTCCTATCTCTTTGACTCTGATGAAGTCGCGGCTCGGGGAGCCGGGTGGCCGCGGGCCACTGGTGCCGCTATGGGCAGACTGGTATTGCGGCCTGGCACCGGGCGCTCCGACACCGTCTGGGACGGTGGTCGCTGTCAACGCGGATGCTGTGTGCACCGAGCGGAGTAGGACCACCTCACAGAGCTGACGTTTCCTCGCGGCTGCCTGTTGTGCGCCCATTTGGGGTGTTGTTTTTAGAGCGCAGCTCTTTGGCGTCCGTTCCTGGGTTTCGCGTCGTCGTCGGCGTTGTCGTCGGCCTCGTAACCAGCTCCGCCCCCCTTTCATCCCCCCAGCGCTAGCAGCGACCGACTGATACCGCTGGATGCCGCTGACGCCGCTAGAGAGTCAAGATAACGTGACTGCATAGAACACCGTCGCCGCCATGCAGAAAGAGGAGGAAAGGGTCCCCCCCCCCCCTGTTCTTGTGTGGCGGATAGGGTGCTCTTCAGTTGCCGACGCGCCGGTTATTTCACGTAGCCCCGGCACGTCGACGAATACGTGACCACCTTCCCACGGCTAGACCAGGTTCTTAGCGCTGCGGAAGCGAGGGTATCATATTGTTTGTGTCGGCATCGGCGGCGTTGTCCCTGAAACCAACTGCGCAGCTGGGGTTGACTCACTATCGGCGTCAGCGGCATCAGTCAGTCGCTGCTATCTCTTCCCTCCTCCCTTTATCGTGTTGTCCGCTTGCTGCGCGCGCTTCTGCCCCCATCGTTTGCCGCTGGGTGTACACGCCGCCCCCCTCCCCCCTATTCCTGCGAGTCTCCGGTTGTCAAAGCGCCGGCTCGAACTTAATTCCTTTCTTCGCTCCTCCTCCAATGCAACCCCTGTGCGGTGGCAATCAGAGAGCCAGATCGGTGGCGGCGGATCTGTATATGTGCACCGCCCGAGCCGAAATTGCCGCTGCCGTTCGCCCTGTGCGGTGGCAATCAGAGAGCCAGATCGGTGGCGGCGGATCTGTATATGTGCACCGCCCGAGCCGAAATTGCCGCTGCCGTTCGCCACTGCGAAATTATCTGCCAGTTCTTTCTGAGCCATGAGCGAGACGACCGATGGAAGTCCTCCGTCTGCTGCTGCTGCTAAACGAGCTGCCAGAGCAGAGGCCCAGCGCCGTCGCCGTCAGAATCCAGAGGTGCGTGCCGCCGAAGCAGAAGCTTACCGTCGCCGCCGTCGAGATGATCCAGGAGTACGGGAAATATAAAAAAAAAATTATGTGATAGCGCATACATGTGTTGCTCGATTTCTTTGCCTCAATCTATCGAAAAGGTGAAACAGCTTATTTGCTGCGCTCAAATTTCGCATTAGGAAGTAACGTAATCGTCGGTAATTTTTTGGATGCCGGTTGTTGTCAGGATAGCGATGCTTTAGGCCTAAGGCTTTACGAAGCTGCCTGTCGCACGTGGAGGGACACAACCTGGTGGACCGTGGCGTTGAGGTGTTGCACTTTGCTTCGCTCATTCTGGTTAGCCTCGCACGAATTGAAATTACTCGTTCGACTCAAGGAAGCGAGCTTCGTTCACATGAACTTAGCATGTGAGTAGCTGCCCGATCTTTTGCTAACCGAGTCGAACATCGTACCACGTGGGCGATGCGCATGCATAAAGCGCGGGATACATGGAGCGTTCTTTCACGGCGAACATCGCGCGGCGGAAATACACTCGGCTGAACGACGCCGGTGGTTCGCTGGCTTCGCTTACATGCAGCGACAAACGGGCTGGCTTCGCTTACATGCAGCGACAAACGGGCGGACGCCGCCGCGCGCCCGCCGCATTGTTGCCAGACTTTACGAATGTGTTTCTGTATAACAAAAAAGAACAAGCAGAATTTTTATTTTATTATTTATTGTTACTGACTAAACAACTTCGAAAAAAGTTTCATAGAGGCGCTTACGAACGATTTCTACCCATTTCATTTAGCTGCAAGCATTTGAGCGGGCTGGCTACGTTGAGTGAGCGGGAACCTGCGATCACCGCGGAGTGCAGGCGTTGCAGAAGGTTTTGTGGATCTCCAACAGCGACGTTGACTTTGCGTAAAAATAAAAAAATTGTGGTTATTGATGTTTACTTCAGTGTCAGTTCCTGTTTTGAAGCCTCCTCCAAGAACTAGCGTTTTGTACTGCAGCTGGAGAGGATAGAATTATCGATATTTGGCGTGAAAAGGGCGGCTCTCGTTCCGAGCGTGATCCGAGCGTGATCCTAAAGTAACTTGGTAAAAAAAATTAGAATAGTTACTAATCTAAACGCGCGGTGTAAACAGCGCCTGAAGCAGCTGCACACAAACACGCGTCCTGGCGCCCAAAACATTCCGTGTGTGCATGCACACATAGATCGCGCACTGGTTTTGGACACTATATACTGAGATAAAGGGGAATCAAAATGAAATAAAACAACAGGAAAGCAGGAGGAATGAGTTTGATGGGACATCAAGCGCGCAAGAATTATATAACGATCCTACAATTAGAACGACAATAAGTTGGCGCGACGAATATATAAATCAACGCGGTCGTGTACCGAAAGCACAAAGGGTGTTATCATCGGGTGATCACTACCGCATATTAATTTGTTTTCATCAGTACCAACATTGTGAACTTACCTTCCGGATCGGTTCCGAAATCGGCGATGATCTCTGCCCATGCCGCAGCTTTCTTTCGCTGGTCCTTGTAGTCCTGGCGACCACAATCCCAAATTATGCCACGTATTTACACTGCTGAAATGAGCTTATCATTGTATTCTAGTCTCGCTGCTTTCGATGACTTTGCCATGGTTACAGTGCTGTCCCTAGAGCACTTGGATATTGTGCCGCCTCCGCGCACCTTTTGTATCCGCGACAACCGTATACCGAGTGAGCGCTTTCTCTTTGTACCAACGCTTGGCTTGTCTGGAACACCCGCGTTCTCTGTAAACTATTCTCACGCCTTTCGGCATTTCACGTGGAAGCAGAATCCTTCGGTATCTTCACATGTGCGCTCCTTGGACGCTCCCCGGTGCCGTGCGTCACCATATGTGTCTCATTAGTTTCGTCTGCCGCTCACCTCAGGGCATACGGCTTGCTGTGTACCCTTCTGGATTTCATTAGGCTTTTAGCGTAGCAGTTTCAGTTGTCCCTTTGTATGCTATCTTTGCTAGTGTCGCCTTTTCTATACGTACGCCGACAACAGCATGTGCAAGGTGTGACGTGAAAGTCAGCAATTTATAAAAGTTACTTTATTTAGTGTACGCATTTTTTTAAATTTGCTTTCGTACGTTCCATTTCTTTTCTCGTTCTTGCTATCGGCCATTTTTGGCGATGTGCCTCAATTGAAAAACGATGCGGTACCATCAACAATCTTCCCCGATGTTCCAGAGTATGAATAGAAGCCTACAACTTGGAAAAATAAAGATCGCAATCTGTGTGATCAAGCACCATCAAGAGTTTCGAAAGGACGGAATATTGTTCAGATTAGCCAGTGCTAGCTCATAGCACCCACGCGACGGTTATAGTGACGCTGGCGTCACCAGTAAATTCAAAGAGTTTAATACCCTATCACCTCCGACAAAAGTTAACTTCTTAAAACTAGGAAATGTTATTGAGCACATCGGCACCAATTCTTCTTTTTAGACTTTCATGATGTACTTATTGTAGTCCGCCGAGTTTACTGCAATTTGACGTTGTAAATATGGGCAAAGTTTACCTTTGCTGTCACTCATTTTCCTGCATTTCGAGTAATAATCAACACTTACGCTGAATAAAGGTTTTAAGCAGGATATTTCACAGTGATTGCAATTTTTGAAAGGGTAGGTAAGAAAACTGTACCGCATATATAATTATCTCTTTCGTGAGCACGTCACTTAAGTTTGTAGACAAAAAATATGTATACACAAATTTGTAGTCTTCATTTAATGCTCTGAAACATTCTATATTCGGCTGTAACGATCGATGGTGTCCTTTTCACGCGCAGAGAGACCAAAAGTGCGCGTCCAAACAAGCGCAAACGGCCACATTCCTTCGCTCCAGCGCGGCCGCGCGACGGACGCTCCCACGGAGGCACCAGCTAAAGAGGAAAAACCACGACCGGCTATATTACTTGGCGACTGTTCACCGGCACCGCCTCCGTAGCCCCCGATTTTTTACTGCTTGTTTAGTTCATTCTTAGTTCGCCCGACCGCCGCTGCTCTCCGTGGCGCTACAACTTACCCCCACGCCGAGTGCGGGCTGGCGTAGCGGTAGCAGTGGCGGCTTCTTCGTTGTGTTTTTGTGCGCATCTGAACACCGTGTTTCCGGCTGTTCTGATTGCTGCCCGCATACGTGCCAAGAACGCAATTACTGCTGAGAGCCTGCACATTTCGTAGGCCGTAAAAATCATCGCCCGCGATGGTGTATTGCTGCGTTCCGCTCTGCAAATCGAGCGGGCGCACAGCGAAGGGTATCACATTCCACGAGTTTCCTGTAACACAACTGCGAAGGTGCTGCATCAAGTGTGGCTCCTGTGCTTGTTAGGGGGCCAACGCCGCTTAAGAAGTTTGCAGACCTAGTGCTGCCGTCACTCACAAAAAATCCGCTGTTTGTGTGCTCGAAGGACACCACAGAGCCTCACAGAAGGGCACTGCTAAAGCTGATTGTCCACAAGTTTATGAGGCCATTTTTGTCTAATTTTGCCTCTGATCTCACAGAAGAGCACGCCAAACGGAAATTAATTAATGCCAAACCGAAATCTCGAAAGGTCCTAAAAGTGTAAGGATCTGGCTGACCTGAAATAAAGTTCTGGCCACGACCGGCTATTGTGTCCGGCAAACAAGCTTTTCTAGTCTGGTTTTATTCATTTTTCATGTAGAGTGCGTCTTGAAATGATTAACAATCGGGTGAATGCCCATGAAAATGAGTAAGTGGGCATGGCGCGCTTTTTGTCGTAAATTGGCGGAAAGTAGCGCGGCTTCGCCCTGGGATGCTGCTAGGTACAGAGCAGAAGCAATCATGTTGAGATTGTGCAGCTGTACGCGCAAAAAAGCCGCTCGAGTAGCACCAGAGCCGCGCCCACCACTACAACCGCTCTTTGAGCTTGTTTAGCTGCAAAACTGCTGCGCTGAGAAAGAAAAATATTACCACTATCAGCCGGGTACAGCTTTTTGTGGCCATGCAGGGGAATTGCTACGAGCGCGAGACGCCTGCTTCTGCGCTGTTCTCGCACGCTCATGAGCCAGAGACTTAAGCGTGTTAGCTGACAGCTCGCGCTCTTAACTACCACTGTATACAGAAAGCTGTCCACGATTATTGCATCTTATAAATATTAACACGTCTTTGCGGTGCGTGCTTAAAAAACGATGCGGTTTAACTCGGCTTACCGGCAACACGGTAACGCAAGCGTACTGAAGCTAACAGAAGCGCACGGCGGGCGCTGCCGAAATGAGGGTAAGTTGTGGCGCCACCTGTTGCGGCGCGCCGTCCCTCCTGAACAGTCACGTGGTATTTACGCGGACACGCGCCGCCATAGGAGCCGGCGTAGTGAGCAGGTCGCGAGTAATAAAGCCGGTCGTGGGAAAAACACACAAAAAGTTTCGGCGGCTACCGGAAGTCGGTGGGAGATCGATCGTCGCGACGCCTGGTGAGCACGAGAGGCACTCCCGCCACTTCCACCGGCGTCGATCGCCGGGCGTCGGTTTTTGCGATCGGTCGGGATAGCCGGCGGGAGTCAAATTTTTGGACGCCGAGGGGCGAGCGTTCGACGCCGGGTGTTTTTCGTTGCCTGGACGCCGGTTTTTCGCTCCATGTATCCCTCTCCCTTGGACTACTTTAGTGTTTGCCGAGTGTGTTGAGCGTACGCAGCGTGATTGGAGTCACCCCTGGCTTGCTGTCACATGCACATCGTCTGCGCTGCTGCCCCGGACTACGATCGAGTCACCCCGGGCGATGGTGATGTTGTGGCCAGTTCGGTGCAGCGACTACGGCGGCCTCCTGCATTCAGCTCACAACCCTCGGCGGCGGACAAAAGAGCCGGCGGTCACCGACAGCTACGGCGGCTCTTCCCAGCAGGGCGCGTCGGCGCGAGTGACGCTTGCTCGTACCGACTACTGCGTCGTCGTCTCCGGAGTCGTAATGCGCACACAGGGAACAACAATATCCCCCGTGGGGCACACTAGACCATATTACCGTCGACTCAATACCTCGAAATATGGAGGCAGACACACAACCAGAAAGACAACAAAGTCGAGCACTACACCTCAAGGACGACACCGAAGACAGGATCCTATACACGGACGCCTCTCCAAATAATTGAGGCTTCTGCACAGGGGTGGCAACCGACTCTACACCTTTATCATGGGGCCTACACTGCAATATTACGTCACAGTATCAAGCGGAACTTACAGCTGTCGTGGAAGCAGCGACCATGCCAAATCCACACGAACGAAATCTGCTCATTCGAACAGATAGCTAGGCTGCATGCAGGGCACTCGCAGCCAGAAACGTTTCCGCGGCACTACACTCAGCATTAACAACGCACCTCAACGCACACCCTAACATTAGAGTGCGGATTCAGTGGATTCCGAGTCACACAGGGATCAGAGGGAACGAAGTGGCACCATGCCACATCCCGCGCAAATCTCCCGGGCCCTCCTCTGTGGTGGCCCGACCCACTGAGTCTGAATGAGCAATATGCCTTCGCGCGGGCGAAAAGGCGCGAAAAACTTGACGATTTACTAAGCAACTCCATGAAGTATCCACAAGCGGATACACACATGAATCGAAGAGAGGCGGTACTATGGAGGCGTGCACAGACGCACTCTCTCTTGTCCCCACACTTCCAACACTACATACAAGGTTTGCCTGGTAAACCTGCTTGCATGGCATGTGGCGGCTTCCCGGATAATACTCACATTCTGTGGGATTGTGCGGGGAGCCGTCTCGCTATTCAGGCTAGCCTTGCCAAACTCTCACCCACCCGTAGAGCTACGACACTTGAGGAGCGGCTGGCGGACTCCTCCTCCGACTACGTACGTGCCATGATTGAGCTCAGCACGACGCTCGGCTTGGCAGACAACTAGAACAAAGCGGGCGAACCCGGACCGGGGTTCTTCAATAAAGTTTATTCTCTCTCACTCTCTCTATCTACGGAGTCGTGGCCTAGAATCGTGCCGTCGAGTCTGCAAAGCTGCTGCTGTGACCGGCGGACGCCAGCGGTGTACCCAGGGACAATGTGGGCTCGAATGTTATGGACAGCGTGTGGACATTTCCACAGCGCGGCCACTGTTGCATGTACTATCTTGTTCGCGAAGCACGGGTTGATGTTAGACCGTGTGACATGTTTCGCAGGAATATGTAGTGATTTAAGGTTGGGGGAGGTAGGGATGCGCGACTCTCGCACGTCCCCTGATATGTTTTTCCCGCATAGCGCGTCTCCTGTAATCCGACTTCGCCGCGTGACCTGGCGCCCGCGCCGGTCGGAGTGGTGCAAGCGCACTGCGAGAGATGGCGCGAGTGTTGCGCTGCTGCGGGGTTACTTGGGTGCGGGAGAGACCAGGCGCTCCCTCTTGGATTCGGGACAGCAAGCAGCACGGACGTGCCGTGCCGCGCGTGCGCCGATCGATGCTTCTGCGAGACCGTCTCGCGTGGCCGCCTTGGAACGCGCCACCGTTCGCGTGACCGTATGCGCGAACGACCTGGCGTTGGGATCCAGCATGGGGCGAACATATTCGCTTGCTATCCGGTCGCGGTGAGTCGAACTTCTAGATTTGTCGAGCGCCCATCTCGCATGTTTTGTGGATAGCAACTCGGCTAGCAGGTATTGATCTATGAAAGGGGCAATAAATGCCCGTGTGATTGTTTGCACTACTGTGTTGTCGTTCCTTTGCCCAAAGAGTACGGGAGCAGAGCCCTACAGCCTCCAGGTTTCTGCCCCGTAGGTGTGTACTGGTAAGACACAGCTATTATACACTTTTCTCTTAGGGATAATGGCAACCTGCTGTTCATGATCTGAGAATTCCTGCCAAACGCACCCCAGCGCATTCTTATTCTTCTGGTTATTTCTGTCTCATGATCCGGATCTGCCGTCACTACCTGCCCTAAGTAGATGTATTCCCTTACCACTTCCAGTGCCTCGCTACTTATTGTAAATTGCTGTTCTCTTCCGAGACCGTTAAACATTACTTTAGTTTTCTGCAGAATAATTTTTAGACCTACTCTTCTGCTTTGCCTCTGCTGGTCAGTGACCATGCATTGCAATTGGTCCCCTGAGTTACTAAGCAAGGCAATATAATCAGCGAATCGCAAGTTACTAAGGTATTATCCATTAACTTTTATCCCCAATTCTTCCCAATCCAGGTCTCTGAATACCTCCTGTAACCATGCTGTGAATAGCATTGGAGAGATCGTATCTCCCTGTCTGACGCCTTTCTTTAGTGTGATTTTGTTGCTTTCTTTATGGAGGACTACCGTGACTGTGGAGCCGCTATAGATATCTTTCAGTATTTTTACACACGGCTCGTCTACACCCTGGTTCCGTATTGCCTCCATGACTGCTGAGGTTTCGACAGAATCAAACGCTATGTCGTAATCAATGAAAGCTATATATAAGGGCTGGTTATATTCCGCATATTTCCCTATCACCTGCTTGATAGTGTGAATATGGTCTATTGTTGAGTAGCCTTTACGGAATCCTGCCTGGTCCTTTGCTTGAAAGAAGTCTAAGGTGTTACTGATTCTATTTGCGATTACCTTAGTAAATAGTTTGTAGGCAACTCACAGTAAGCTGATAGGTCTATAATTTTTCAAATCTTTGGCGTCCCCTTTCCTATGGGTTAGGATTATGTTAGCGTTCTTCCAAGATTCCGGTACGCTCGAGGTCATGAGGCATTGCGTATACAGGATGGCTAGTTTCTCTAGAACAATCTGTCCACCATCCTTCAAGAAATCTGCTGTTACGTGATCCTCCCCAGCTGTCTTCCCCCTTTGCATATCTCCCAAGGCTTTCTTTACTTCTTCCGGCGTTACCTGCGGGATTTGGAATTCCTCTAGACTATTTTCTCTTCGGTTATTGTCGTGGGTGCTACTGGTACTGTATAAATCTCTATAGAACTCCTCAGCCACTTGAAATATCTCATCCATATTAGTAATGATATTGCCGGCTTTGTCTGTTAACGTATACGTCTGATTCTTGCCAATTCCTAGTTTCTTCTTCACTGCCTTTAGGCTTCCTCCGTTCCTGAGAGCTTGTTCAATTCTATCCGTATTATACTTCCTATGTCAGCTGTCTTACGCTTGTTGATGAAATTAGAATGTTCTACCAGTTCTATTCTAGCTGTAGGGCTAGAGGCTTTCATACATTGGCGTTTCTTGATCAGATCTTTCCTCTCCTGCGATACTTTACTGGTATCCTGCCTAACGGAGTTACCACCGACTTCCATTGCACACTCCTTAATGATGCCCACAAGATTGTCGTTCATTGCTTCAACACTAAGGTCCTTTTCCTGAGTTAAACCGGATACCTGTTCTGTAGCTTGATCTGGAATTCCTCTATTTTCCCTCTTACTGCTAACTCATTGATCGGCTTCTTATGTACCAGTTTCTTCCGTTCCCTCCTCAGGTCTGAGCTAATTCCAGTTCTTACCATCCTGTGGTCACTGCAGCGCACCTTGCCGAGCACGTCCACATCTTGTATGATGCCAGGGTTAGCGCAGAGTATGAAGTCTATTTCATTTAAAGTCTCGCCGTTCGGGCTCCTCCACGTCCACTTTCGGCTATCCCGCTTGCCGAAGAAGGTATTCATTATTCGCATATTATTCTGTTCCGCAAACTCTACTAATAACTCTCCCCTGGTATTCCTAGTGCCTATGCCATATTCCCCCACTGCCTTGTCTCCAGCCTGCTTCTTGCCTACCTTGGCATTAAAGTCGCCCATTAGTATAGTGTATTTTGTTTTCACTCTACCCATCGCCGATTGCACTTCTTCATAGAAGCTATCGACTTCCTGGTCATCATGGGGGGATGTAGGGGCGTAGACCTGTACAAACTTCATTTTGTACCTCTTATTAAGTTTCATAACAAGACCGGCCACCCTCTCGTTAATGGTATAGAATTCATGTATGTTACCAACTATATTTTTATTAATCAGGAATCCGACTCCTAGTTCCCGTCTCTCCGTTAAGCCCCGGTAGCACAGGACGTGCCCGCTTTTTAGCACTGTATATGCTTCTTTTGCCCTCCTACCTTCACTGAGCCCTATTATATCCCATTTACTGCCCTCTAATTCCTCCAATAGCACTGCTAGACTCGCCTCACTAGATAACCTTCTAGCGTTAAACGTTGCCAGGTTCATATTCCAATGGCGGCCTGTCCGGAGGGTATGGAATTCCAAATATTAAGGAGAGGGTCGAACAGGTGAGTCGAGCAGCCTCTGTGACTACACTAGATCTTACTCCAGCATGCTGGCAAGAACCGCTCACGGAGCGAGCCAGCAGATACACACGTCATGGGTCTCACCAACAGGCACCTACCAACTGACTATGATGAGCTTCGAACTCAACAGTGCTACCTTTTGTTTTTTACGCCTCGTGTACAGGGTTTTAAAGGTTTGTGAAGCATTTTCCATGCCATACCTAGACGACATCACAGTCTCTTGAAATACATTGGGAAACCAATTGGTGCATCTTATAGCAATGCTCAGCCGTTTCCGCCAATCTGGGCTCACGATGAAGGCCAGAAGTGTTGTCTAGCAAGGGCGACCGTAGACTACTTAGGTCACTACATAAGTCAAGGTTTTAGGAAACGTAGCGCGACTAAACTATTAGCAGTAACATACTATCCTCCACCGCAAATTCAGACAGACATTCGGGCATTTTAGGGCGTCACTAGGTATTATATACTTTACATCTGGCGTTGTTTAACTTTGGCAAGCTGATGCTCTCTGCGGGGCCGAACTGACAAAATTAGCATCGAATGAAAATAAGAAGGCTGCCTTATTAAGCCTCAACGCTGTATTAAGTAGCCGTCCGGGATGGAGAGCGCCCGATTTTTACCGAGAATTCAGGGTCCAGTGTGACGCGAGTGATGGAGGAGTTGATGACATTCTGTGCGAGAGAGATCATAATGATAACGGACATCCCACGCTCTATCTGAGCTGAAAACTGCGTTCCGGTGAGATGACATACTGCGCGTCGGAAAACGAATGTGCTTGCACTGTGTGGGCCATTCAGAAATTGCAGTGCTATCTCGGCGGCGCACGCATCACCGTTTACACGGACCATTGTACCATGGCCTGGTTGAAAACCGCGACATCAAAGAACAGTCGCCTCCTGAGGTGGAACTTCATTCTATAGCAATGTCATTTCGGCATAAAGTATAAGAAGACCAAAGTGAACTGATTCGCGGATGCACGTAGTCGCTCTTCATTAGTGGTCTAGTATCCCTCTTCGACATCAGTCAAAATTGCTTCTTGAGTTTAATTTATTTGTGCGATTGTGCGTGTAAAAGCCTAGTGTGGCACGCCTGGTTTGTCAGCCTAGCAAGTCCGCAAAGTTTGGAGTGCGTGCATTTCACAAACAGCTATTAAAGAAAGATTTATCGCCGTCACTCTTTCGACCTCGTTTGTTCAGAGGGGACTGAGGGCTCGCTCGCGCTGATATTTGAGTTTCAGAGTCAGCTCCAAGAATTTTGGCGGTGAAGCAAGCTGTCATAATTGAAATAGACTGCATATTGTTTTTTCACGCGCAAGAGTAGCATGCGGGAGCCACGCTGCGAACATAGTCGGAGGACATTTCTGGCGCGGTGCTGAACGCTCCTAATTTTCTCGTAACGAGCTCCCCTCTTCATAGAAGAAGTGCCACAAAGGGGAGGAAGAGGTGCCACTAAAGAGGAGGCCCAGATGGTGCGAAGGGTTCACGGACGTTTCTCGAAAGAAAGCCACCCCGAACTGGTGTCTGGCCTATAAGCGGAGTGACATATTCTCGCTCCCATTTCCACGGCCAAACACTTCCTTCGCGGTTGGGCCCGCTGGAACTTGGTTGTGCCGCCGGTCCGCTATTCCGTCTGCAACAGTGTTGTTTGTGCTTCTTGATTGGCTGTCGTCTCTGTGGGTTGTGACCTGTCTGTAATCGGGTACCGTAAGAACGGAGGGTTGGAACAGAGGCGTTAAAATGACGGTTCGGAGACAAATGAAGCGGCTCTGAGCCACAGAAACGAGGCTCATCAAGACGCTCGTTGCTACACACTTTAGCTTTTTCGTTTTTTGCTATTCAACAATCTAAATAAGTTTTGTTCAAGTGCCAGTAAACTTGTTGGTTTCCTTTTTGCGAACTTCGTAGCTTCTGATTTCTTCAACCTGAAGCCTCCACCGCGCTACCACATCGAGCCGTGTTCGAGAGACAAGCTAGCGTAGGAACATCTTTCATAGTGATCTTGCCTGGAACAATCATTGAGCTTGCGGCAAACTTAGGACAGTTGTGTGAATGCACTATAATACGACACCTTTTCTTTCCGGTACCTATGAAGAAAGACATTCATGCACGCCCTTGCGTACAGTCTGTTAAGATGGGCTATTACTTTGTTTGTTTTCGGTGCCGTTCGCTGGCGGATCTGTGCTGGCCATATCCTGAATAGTATGCTAACGATCCTCGCTTTCAATACCGCTACCTCCAGCAGTACGGAATTGGGCCGGTCCTTAGGTCTTCCCACTTTTTATGCTTTGTTTTTGAAAATGGCTCTGATATCTCATTTTTGGAACAGTGATTTCCAAAATAATTTTGTAGCTCCGCAGTCGTTGCGCAAGGTGGCGCGCCTGGTAGCACGACGAAATTCTGCAGTGCTAGAAGTGTGCGTATGTTGCAAGAATATTCCACGACCTTCCAGAAGAATTTTTCAGTACAGCGTCAAAGCGCAGCTTGCAAAACGTTTTGAACTCATACACTTTGAACTCATATATATGTTATTGTTTATTTATCCTCCACGTTGTTTATAGAGTAAGAAGTGTTTAAACACGAAGTGGTACTGATTACAAGCAATAAATTGCTCTGTATTTTACCCATTCTTTTTAATTGATTCGCCGCTGCGGCCAGGCCTAGTCGCGTAGACCTGCTGATTGGCTTTGGCAGGCTGCAATCGTTAAGTATTAACCTTGATGGTGACAATGAAAATATGATTATTATTGCCTCGATGAATAACTCTGATACTATTACTGAGCGCGAATTTCAACAGTTCGCGCCGTCTCGAGCGCGGTTTCTTTTTTGCTCGCTGACAGCCACTGCCTGCTTTCGGAATGGATGATAGACTGGTGGATTTGTTCGGCCCTGTCCGTCGAGTTTTGACTGAGAACGTGCTCCCACGGTTCACATTTTCTTCCTGCGTCGAGCAGCGCTCTCCTCTCTCATTATAAACGTCATCGCCCTATGGCCTCCACGGAAACGAAACGACCTTTTGGCGGCCGGTAATTGGTGCGCCCGAACACGCCAGTCACAAACGAACCCAATCACGCGACCCGCCTAACGAAGAGCACTCTTCGATCGGCCTCCGTGACATTCGCCAGCATTAAATAAAATACGTTTTCTTTGCGAGTACTACGCTACAAACTGGGTGACGGCCGCGCAAACTGCTCTAACTTTCAAGCCCCCGACGAAACACGATCCTTTCTATCACACGTTGCTATTTTATTTTTGTCATGCATATTTGTGCTACGCCAACGGATTCCTTTTTTTTCTACACATGTACGTGCATCGTTTAAGCTAGAAATCGTTAAAGAAAGTGCCGCCGAAAATACGTTTATGGATGTTCTGGCAGCTATTCGGTGAGCCAATAAGTGTTCTTTCAGGTGCCTACGAGGAATGAGTGTCTAGAAAGCTCGTTCTCTATTATTTGTGCACATGGAAAATTCTTGTTCTGGACCGGAAGATTCAGATCGCGAAAGTGATCATCCTTTTTAAGAACTACCAACAATATACTCAAATCTTCTTAGGCACTAACAATAAAGGACTTGTTCTGCGAATGCGATGAAAATATTTCACGCCTGCAGGTTTCTTCTGAGATGTATGCCTCACTCATTTTGAAACAATTTCTTTAAAAAATGACTGTTTTGCCCAAATGATAAAAGCCAAAGGAGCCCTGCTCCTTCTCACCGACTTGAGACATCATTAACTAGCGCTATAAATACAACTTATGACAGCGAAAAGCACACGAGACAGAACGGTAGACTTCAAGTACACTTGAAAGAATTCATGGGGTGCACAGAAGCGCACCCCATGAATCCTAGACGCAACAAAGACGCAAGCTACACGCAAGAAAGGAACATTCATTTTTCTCTTTTTCCCATCTAACGCAGGAGCGATGGAACAATTCGATGGAAACGCTATATTCCATAGACGAATATTCTTTCTTGTTGAGAGCTAGGCCTCTATACGAGGCAGTTTGCATAACACATTCGTGAGAGGCACGACGTTTAGGGGTAAAAAAGCGTTATGCTTAATTTTACATCGCACATTCTCTTGTCTTGGTATTTCTGTGGCACATGTAGTGTTCAGGTGCGGCAGGAAAGGCTTCGACACAAGTGGAGTACTCGTAAGAAAGCGAGGAGCATTGTGGAGACAACAGTGCTGATAAGGACAGTTGCAAGTATTGTGCGAGTAAAGAAGGACACTAAACAAACATGCAAAGCCAATTATTGAAATGAAATGAAAGTTTATTTTCCAACTTGTAAGGTACAGATCTTGTAAGATACAGATGGGGGGGGGGGGGGGTGGGGTGGAGGAAAAACGCTGTCCATTGGACAGATTGACAAGTCCACCATCCCTCATTTGGGCAGAGGCAGCATCACATTCTTTCATTCATTCAAATATACACATGTATACCGTACATACATAATATTGCACATCATATACATTACTCAAAAAGTCACGAAGATCATCAAGGAAAAATACACATATAATGGTCATAGAAGTATTACAAATCAATCACATACATCAGCCGGAGCTCATTGAGAGAGGAAGAGAAGAGATTGAAAGCAACCCAATTCTAATAGGTTAGGAGTGTGGGTAATGCATACCTCAGACACTGTTTCCCATAGTTCGACCGTGGTGTCGTTACTGCCCAGTCTTCGAAGTGTCTTGTTCTTTAATTTGGTGCTCTAGTTTGCAATTGGGCGAGTTTATGCAGAATAAAAATATTCCTATAGACTTCTGCCTTATATACACGACTTAATCGATATTTGTACAGATTATACGCTGGAATTACACCAGTGTTCATGAAGAAAGTTATTGTCGATGGAGTGTAGGGAGCATTGTATGGATGTCTGAGATATTTTTTCTGTACTAAGTGAATATGCTCTAGATTGTTGGATGTCGTGTTTCCCCACACTAACTGACAATAGTTCAAGTGTGAATAAAAAAGGGAATTATATAGGAAGAGTTTGATGCGCGTAGAAAGAATATACCTTAAGCGGCCTATAACACCTGTTATTTGGCTCAATTTGATTACAACATTTTTGACATGATTATCCCAAGACATGTTCGCGGAAAAGATGACACCCAGACATTTGAAATCCTCGACTATTTGAATACTTCGCGAGTTTAATTTAATATCTTGATGCAGAGGTATATGTTTGTTTTTCGGCTTAAATATAACTGATCTCGTTTTGCTCTCATTTCCCTACATTAGATTAAGTTTCCATCATTCCTCGAAGGATTTCATTGTACTGTTACATTGTTTATTGAGAGTATGGATGTCATAACCTGCGAACAAAATACTGGTGTCATCTGCGTAGATAATAAATCATGCCTGAGCGTTTATGTTGACGATATCGTTAATATAGATATTAAAAAGTATAGGGCCTAAAATAATTCCCTGGGGCACTCCGCTCTGAACAGTCCTGGCTTTTGAAGTAAAAGTATCTATTTTAACAACTTGGGCACTGTTGGAAAGGCAGGATTTTATAAGAGATAGTGACAGTCCTCGCATCCCATAATTCTGTAATTTCTCCAGCAAAATATTATGGTCAAGTAAATCAAATGCTTTTGAAAAGTCTACGAAAATACCAACAACTATTGCTTTGTTCTCGAACTCTGTTAGTATATATTCTTTCTGTTCTAGTAATGCTAACTCGACTGATTTGTTCTTACGGAAACCGTATTGATGTGGTGTTAACGAGTAATGTTTTTCAATGAAGTTTGTCATCCTTGAACACAATTTTTTTTCAAACACTTTTGTAGACACGGGTAGAATGGATACCGGTCTGTAATTTCCCAGATCATTACGATCTCCTTTTTTATAAATAACAGTAACCTTTGCCCACTGCATTTACGTTGGAAAAATTGCTGATTGCAAGCATGCGTTAAAAATATGAGCGAGTACTGGGGCAATAATGTCAACCACGTGTTTAATAGGGCCAACTTGAAGGCCGTCTATGTCACAACTGGTGCTGTTGTTCAAGGCTTTTATAACGGACGCAACTTCAATAAGTGTTACGGGATGAATGTACATTGTGTTGTCATTATGAGCGCATAAGTAGTTACTAGCCTGAGGGGATGGAGACCGAGTCTTACCGAAACTTGTGAAAAAATAATTAAATGCGTCAGCGACCTTAACACCAGATAAAGCTTTGCCATTAATGTGTAATTTCGTTATAGGCCTGTGTGAGTGATTTCGATTTAGGAGAGTGTTCAACCTCGACCATAGCAAACTATGTTGATGACACTCAATGTCCAGCAAAGATGAATAGTATACTGTGCGTGCGTGTCGCAATTTTTTTGTTAGCCTATTGCGATACTTTTTGAATGCGACAAGGTCATCGGTTGATCGTGTCTGAAGGAAATGTTGATATAACTTGTCCCTAATTTTCATTTCAATGAGCAATTCAGGAGTAATCCATGGTTTCCGCGTTTTCTTATTTTTTCCACGTGTTCTGAAGGGGAAACTATTGTGGTATAGTTGGGTCAGTATGTCCAAGAACTTGTCGTAAGCTTCATTGGCATCTGTAAGGTTAGTGATAGTGTCCCATTTGGTTGACATCAGGGCGTCGCGAAAAGACTTCAGCAGGAAATCCTGGTGATTGTACAGCTTTTAGTTTGGATATCGAAGACCTGTATTATTCCTTGCCGCATGACGGGTTGCTAAATTCCGTAAATGAGTGCATTAAAGAACAAGTGCAAGAGTCGGCTTTTATTTACAGATGCGGTGTTTCCACCGGAGCGTTTCTAGAAATTCTTTCAATGTACTTGAAGTCGACGCTGATTGGGTGGAGAGATGGAGTTTTTCTGCAGAAATCAGGCATTTGTATTGGCTCAAAGGTTGCCCCTATTCTTAGCAACATTTACCTGAGTAAGGTTGACAACTGCTTAGAGAAAGCCTTAGGTGATAGCGTTATCAAGATATTTCGTTACGTTTATGATTACCTAATTTTCTGCAATAGGGAAGAATTCGATTCCGCTGCTACCTCAGTAAGTGAGCAATTTAAACTTTATGGGGGAGGATTAAAGTTTACCAAGGAATTTCCTCAGCGACGCGTAATTCAGTTTCTTGACATTTCCTTGATCTTCGAACAAATTCATCTTTGTTGGCAGTACTCCCCAAGATCTTCGAAGCCGTTGCTAAAATTTCAATACAAGCATTCTAAATTAGTGAAAAACGGAATTGCCATGACATGCCTTAAAAGGAAGCTGAAAGGTTTTCCAGAAAAAATGAGTGAACATGTGTACATAATGGTTTTCAACCCTCCGAATTAGAATATCGTATCGAAATTGAGCGAAACAAAGCGCAAATATATTTTATTTCGACGAAAAGTGCAGCAGCGGACACGCCCAGCTCGCGCGTCTTGTTTCTGCCTGTGATTGGTCGGGTGCCTCGTGACGTCAACTCTAGCGACCGACCGCGGCCGCTACACATGAAGCGCGGTGCCAGGTAGTTTGGTGCTGTAATGGAAAATTAAGAGGTAATGGAAAATTTAGAGAGACTGCGTTTTTCTGAGGAGTTCGGCATTACTCCCTACATGTACGAGCCGATTGCGAAGAGCCGGCCTCTCGAAGAAGCAAACGATGCTGGTGCGAGCATTGCTTTCGACGCGAACGAAAGCGAAGTCTTGGGATCTCCTCGCGTTGGAAATGCTCTTTGGTGAGTATGTTTTTTTGCAAAGCGATCTAGTGATCTCACCGATCTTTCGCCGATCTAGTGAGCTCGTTTCCGGTCAAACAACTGTAGTGTTGTGTTCCTGCATGCCTCCTCGTGGAACGTAAGCGGGGATGCGATCGTCGCCATTTGTGCGCTGTCTAAAGCTGTCGGCAATCTGCAAAGACGGTTTAAACGCGTGAAAAGTTCCCGGTTCATGCAGTACGTGTAGTGACCTTCATCTGTGCGCCATCCGCACACTACTCGTAACCGAAGTCGTAAAGGCGGCGAATTCCATCGGCTACGTGAGACCACTCTACATACACGCAGACGCACCAACAAAGGAATGCAGGGTCGATCGAAGCAGATTACGATGGCACGCACGCAGAAACAAGCACGGTCAGGCACGGTCGTGCAGACTGCGAAAAAACAAAACAGTAGAGTTGACGTCACAACACCGCGGTTTCCGTTCTCCGCTCGCATCGTCAGCGTCAGCAGCAGCGCGCGGCATTCGACGGGGGCGGAGCTGCAGCGCAATTTTAACCGATGATTACGTCACTCCTAATTGAAAAAAAAAAACCCAAGTTTTACCTACATGGTTTATAAAGTTCCCACATCCGTATATGAGCGTCTTATTGAATTCCACAGACTCTTCAGCTTCCCTTTAAGTCTTCCCTCACCAGATCCTGCATGCACAAAATGAGCGCCAGTTTCAATGCGCAGGTGCGGCGCCTATGAGAAGCAGGTTATCCTAGTGTAGCGGTGGCCACTGTGGCTGAGCGCCTAAAGAAGTCGGTTTCGAGAGGGACGGACGTGATTACACAAAGCAGTAATAGCAAAAAAAGAGTAGTGGCTATTCTGCATATTCATTCAGTGTCGCACAGGCTTAAAAAGTTGCTAGTAGATATGATGTTAATGTTGCTTTCACTGCTCCCAATAAGCTAGGTAAGATATGCGCTGCCGTGCAGAATAAACAGGAGCGGGTAAAAGGAAAAAAAACGAACAGATATTTGTCCAGTAAAGCACAATAAGAACAACAGTTTTACTGACTGTCGTATAGGTGTGGCGTATAAAATTCCCCTTAGCTGTGGCCAGTTCTACGTAAGGCAAGCGGGACGGTGTATCAATCAGGGGCTAATGGAACATAAAAGGTCGTTAACCGGTGGATCGCCTTCCAATCTTTCGCTACATTGCCGAGATTGTAACTGCACGCCAGAGTTAGATGAATGCGCGATATTGTAGAGGCATAAGAATGAAGACACGAGTCTTGTGGTAGAGGCATGAGATATCTATAATGGTGGAAGTGCGTGCTTGAGTCAGCCTTCGATTACTTTACATAAGGAAGAAATTAAGTGCCTTAACAGTTATCTCTCACGTAGACCGGCACGTGTACCCGATTGACACGTGGTGTTACAATTCCTGAGCATGCGCAGATGAGTTTTGTGTCTTCTTTCTTTTTTCGCCTCAGTTCTCCCTTCAGTTGATAGTCGGCGTTCGTGTTGTCCACTTCTCTACTCTTGTGTCCTGTCTGCACGCCTCACTTCTATTTTGCATAATGAATCCTTACCAACTAGCTCAGCTCTATGTCGTTCCATTTCCCAGCACGTAGTCTCTCCTCGCGGGCAGCCGATGCACGCATGCAACGTCAGCCTCTACAAGCTGAGGTATCTGTAGCTTATCAGCAACCTCATTGAGAGAAGACATCAAGTTTTCATTCTCCTTCACAGGGAGTCCATGGACTTCTAAGTTCAGTCGCCTACTCCGGAACTCTAGGTCATTCACCTGCTGTTGAAGGCTGCATTCTGCGGACGCATGCAACCTTTCTTTTTCTTCCAGTTCTGTCACTTGGATCATGGATCCTTGGAAAATGCAATTTGTGGTTTCATGTTGAAGAAAAATCATGGTTTGTCTGTTCAAACAAGTCAAAGACGTTGCCTGGAGATGAACATTTCAATTGAATAACAGAGATGAGCAAGGGAAGCCTCAGGCTGGAGGCAACGTTTCAACACGCAAACATATTTGGCATTGCCGTGACGAGGACATGTTCCCACTCTGAGGCTTCCCTTTCTCGTCCACTGTTGATTGCCTGAACGTTAAGGCAAACTAACTCCGAGTATATTTCAAAAAGCTTTTGGGAACAAACTGCTCACGTTTGCCTTCTGTTGTTTGAAGAGAAAGAAAAATTGTTTTTGTGATTTGTCATGTTCAGAAGTGCGGAGCTGGCTGGCTTTGTGCATTTGCCTTTTCTAGCTGTCACTTATGGCGCAGGGCTAGCCTAGTTACTGATTTCATGCAAATTGTACACGAGCCTTTGGTAGTTAAAACATGCGAAATAATGCGCCTATCGAGATCTAATTCTAACTGTAGAACTTACCATATGAACAAAGTTCTGCTAGGTTTCATCATGTCTCATAAATATCTGCGTGTGCACCTAACACATAACCTAACTTGGACCATTAACATAAAACACGTCATTAGCAATGCTAATGAGAGGCTCGGGTACTTATGGCGCAATTTTCCTAAGTACCGTCTACTTCAAAACTACAGCTTTACAAGGCTCTAATACGCTCGAAACATGTATATGCACCTGCAATACGGGATCCTAGTAGCGTTAATCTTTATTATTCATTGTACTCCTTTCATTCCTTCTCAATATAACCGTACCACGAGTACCTCAATGAAAATTAAGATATCCCTTATTCCCTACCTAACCGCCGCAATGTCGCCAGTCTTTCGGTATTTTATAAATGTTTCATGCTGCAGTGGACATAAAATAGGTTGATGATGATGATGATGATGATGAAGAAATGTTTCCAGCACACCATATTTCACCACGACTTCATACTGCGACACCTCAGTAAATTTGAAACTGGGTTGATCATCGCAGTAAGGTAGGAATTTATTCATGTTACGCGAAGTGTTTCTTTCAGTCTTTCATCCTCCATACATCTCAGGAACGGAACCATCTTCTCTAAAGTATGTCAGCCATCACGAATAGCCAACTTGTTTGCAGCACATTAGCTAACATTGTATACTCATGATAATCTGTAGGTTACCAGAACTCACTGCACTTGCATGACAGTCAGTCTGTCAGTCTGTCAGTCAGTCAGTCAGTCAGTCAGTCAGTCGGTCGGTCGGTCGGTCGGTCAATCGCTCGGTCGGTCGGTCGGTCGGTCGGTCGGTCGGTCGGTCGGTCGGTCGGTCGGTCGGTCGGTCGGTCGGTCGTTTATTATTTGCAGGAAAATCACATCATACTGTGGGTGGCAGAGACTAAAGGCATGGTTGCCTGTCTAGGTCTCTGCCTCCGTAACAAAAGGAGCACTCTACAGCAGTATAGCAGAGAGCTGGTATAAAAAAAGAGAAGCGGCGTTACAAATAGTACACTCATACATCGTACATCATACATACGTTATGTGTGTTGGCTTTACAACTTTGTAACCACTCCCTGTTTTAATACCATATGGCCCTGGGGATACCTTAACTAAAAGATAAAATATTAAACTGGAGAGTGACTGCCTGCTTTTTAGTCAGTATGGAGTATAATTTCTTCAAAATTGCACTGAGCGTTCTTGAAGGTTTTAAAATTACTGGCGTTTTCATGTAACAATTCAACAATGTGGGGGAGCATGTGATACTTGGTTGGAGTGCCTGTCGAGCTGATTTGCAAATAGTAGATGACATAGTTTGTGAATCAGCAAGTAGGATCTTGCTATATTGTTTCTCTTCTGGCCGTCATGGCTATAGCGACTTGAAAAGAAACAAGTTGGCACTCACTATGTTACTTCTCCGTTTGGCCCAAACGTCCTTAAATGCAAGTGAGCTTGTAAATATTTTAGCATTACCGCTCGGGACGATACAAAACTGTAGACTGCTGCTTTCCTGATACTCACACCGCTCTATCTGGTAAATTCGCGAACGCTTCATGGTGAGGCACATAGTTCAAGACGACATGTTGTCATTATGGTGACTGTTCAGATTCTTATGGCTTGGCGTGGGCAGCTTGCAGAACAATAATCTCTCTTTTGTCCGTCTTCCTGAAAAGGAAATAATGAAATCACGACAAACATGAAAGCAGAAAAAAGGGTGGAGCAATACTTAGTGAAATAAATGAACAAATCATGGTTCCAGCTGAAGAGTTGAGAAACATACCTTGTGAGAATTCTGGCCCAGCAGTGACACATCCAATGCTTTGTATGTCCAGACACAATAAAGTCCTAAGGAGCGAACAAATATGAGCAGAGTCTTGGAGGCTGTAGTAGAAAGAAAAAAGAGCCTTAATTACTTTGGCGGAAGTGTGGGTGATGTGGTTCATGTATGAATATGGTATTAAAACAGGGAGTGGTTACAAAGTAGTAAAGCCAACACACATAATGTATGTATGATGTAGGATGTATGAGTGTCCTATTTGTAACGCCGCTTCTCATTTTTGGACCAGCTCTCTGCTATACTGCTGTAGAGTGCTCCTTTTGTTACGGGGGCAGAGACCTCGACAGGCAACCATGCCTTTAGTCTCTGCCACCCACAGAATGATGTGATTTTCCTGCAAATAATAACCGACCGACCGACCGGCCGACCGACCGGCCGACCGACCGACCGGCCGACCGACCGGCTGACCGACCGGCCGACCGACCGACCGACCGACCGACCGACCGACCGACCGACCGACCGACCGACCTACCGACCGACTGACCGACCGACCGACCGACCGACCGACCGACCGACCGACCGACCGACCGACCGACTGACCGACCGACCGACTGACCGACCGACTGACTGACTGACTGACTGACTGACTGACTGACTGTCAGACTGTCAGACTGACAGTCATGCAAGTGCAGTCAGTTCTGGTAACCAACAGATTATCTTGAGTATACAATGTTAGCTAATGTGCTGCAAACAAGGTGGCTATTCGTGATGGCTAACATACTTTAGAGAAGATGGTTCCGTTCCTGAGATGTATGGAGGATGAAAGATTGAAAGAAACACTTCGCGTAACAAGAATAAATCCCTAGCTTACTGTGATGATCAACCGAGTTTCAAATTTACTGAGGTGTCGCAGTATGAAGTGGTCGTGAAATATGGTGTGCTGGAAACATTTCTTCTTCATCATCATCGTCATCAACCTATTTTATGTCCACTGCAGGATGAAACTTTATAAAATAGCGAAAAACTGGCGACATTGCGGCGGTTAGCTAGGGAATAAGGGATATGTTAGTTTTCATTGAGGTACTCGTGGTACGGTTATATTGAGAAGGAATGAAAGGAGTACAATGAATAATAAAGATTAACGCTACTAGGATCCCATATTGCAGGTGCATATACATGTTTCGAGCGTATTAGAGCTTTGTAAAGCTGTAGTTTTGAAGTAGACGGTACTTAGGAAAATTGCGCCATAAGTACCCGAGCCTCTCATTAGCATAGCTAATGACGTATTTTATGTTAATGGTCCAAGTTAGGTTATGTGTTAGGTGCACACGCAGATATTTATGAGACATGATGAAACCTAGCAGAACTTTGTTCATATGGTAAGTTCTACAGTTAGAATTAGATCTCGATAGGCGCATTATTTCGCATGTTTTAACTACCAAAGGCTCGTGTACAATTTGCATGAAATCAGTAACTAGGCTAGCCCTGCGCCATAAGTGACAGCTAGAAAAGGCAAATGCACAAAGCCAGCCAGCTCCGCACTTCTGAACATGACAAATCACAAAAACAATTTTTCTTTCTCTTCGAACAACAGAAGGCAAACGTGAGCAGTTTGTTCCCAAAAGCTTTTTGAAATATACTCGGAGTTAGTTTGCCTTAACTTTCAGGCAATCAACAGTGGACGAGAAAGGGAAGCCTCAGAGTGGGAACATGTCCTCGTCACGGCAATGCCAAATATGTTTGCGTGTTGAAACGTTGCCTCCAGCCTGAGGCTTCCCTTGCTCATCTCTGTTATTCAATTGAAATGTTCATCTCCAGGCAACGTCTTTGACTTGTTTGAACAGACAAACCATGATTTTTCTTCAACATGAAACCACAAATTGCATTTTCCAAGGATCCATGAGCAGTAATTGGCCTTGTAAGTTTGTTTAGTGTCCTTCTTTACTCGCACAATACTTGCAACTGTCTTTACCAGCACTGTTGTCTCCACAATGTTCCTTGCTTTCTTACGAGTGCTCCACTTGTGTCGAAGCCTTTCCTGTCGCACCTGAACACTACATGTGCCACCGAAATATCAAGACAAGAGAATGTGCGATGTACAGTACACAATGCGCTCCATGACGGAAACACACACACACACAAGAGGATGTGCGATGTGCAGTACACAATGCGCTCCATGACGGAAACACACACACACACACACACACACACACACGCACACGCACACGCACACGCACACACACACACACACGCACACACGCACACACGCGCACACGCACACACACACACACACACACACACACACACACACACACACACACACACACACACACACACACACTGTTTTGAGTGCGCGTTTATTTCAATGGTGCTTTTGTGTGGTCTATGCTTAGTGAAGCCTCGATAGGATGAAATTTGTTGGCACCTGATAAGTAATAAGAGCTAATTTTGTTATGTACCAAATGCAATTAATCCAACTATCACCGGCAGTCCATTTGCACTAATGTGCAGGGAACTTATCGCAGCGTATCATTTATGTAGAAACAGTGAAAATATTTATTATTTATGCTATACTACGTGTTGAGAATTTTAGCAACGTGACAAAAAAAACAAGGGCTTTGTTCGAGTTCCCTCTGAATAGGAATAACTTTACTATTATTATTTTCCACTTTAAGGAATGACTACGGAAATCTGTTTACTCCACCTAACAAACAAAGTATTGTTGACAATGCGAAGCAGTGCTATTTTACTCACCGGTGGGCCCACCCAGACGCTGCAAGGTTAATCCATTTTCGTGGGTAGATTCCAAATGAACTGTGCTCTATACCAGCGGCGAATTTTCACGCTAGCTGGCACATCTTTTAAAAGCAAATCATCATTACGCGGCCAGACGCACCAGATCACTAACGACTGAAACCGTTAATGCAACCGTTATGGCATTGAAACGCCGCAGCTCTGAAACTCCTACGCATCGTAGAACACTCGGGGCGCGATTTCCGCAACGGCATGACGCACTTGCTTTGCCTTGCTTCCGCCCAGGTAACTCAATCCCGACCCCTTCGCTGCGCGCGTTTAGGACGCGTCGCACAACTGTTAGGTGGCTTTTTCTGCTGGATCTGAAACTCCTACGCATCGTAGAACACTCGGGGCGCGATTCCCGCAACAGCATGACGCGCTTGCTTTGCCTTGCTTCCACACAGGTAACTCAATCCCGACCCCTTCGCTGCGCCCGTTTAGGACGCGTCGCACAACTGTTAGGTGGCTTTTTCTGCTGGATCTGAAACTCCTACACCTCGAAGAACACTCGGGGCGCGATTGCCACAACGGCATGACGCGCTTGCTTTGCCTTGCTTCCACACAGGTAACTCAATCCCGACCCTTTCGCTGCGCCCGTTTAGGACGCGTCGCACAACTGTTAGGTGGCTTTTTCTACTGGATCTGAAACTCCTACGCATCGAAGAACACTCGGGGCGCGATTGCCGCAACGGCATGACGCGCTTGCTTTGCCTTGCTTCCACACAGGTAACTCAATCCCGACCCCTTCGCTGCGCGCGTTTAGGACGCGTCGCACAACTGTTAGGTGGCTTTTTCTGCTGGATCTGAAACTCCTACGCATCGTAGAACACTCGGGGCGCGATTGCCGCAACGGCATGACGCGCTTGCTTTGCCTTGCTTCCACACAGGTAACTCAATCCCGACGCCTTCGCTGCGCGCGTTTATGACGCGTCGCACAACTGTTAGGTGGCTTTTTCTGCTGGATCTGAAACTCCTACGCATCGTAGAACACTCGGGGCGCGATTGCCGCAACGGCATGACGCGCTTGCTTTGCCTTGCTTCCACACAGGTAACTCAATCCCGACCCCTTCGCTGCGCCAGTTTAGGACGCGTCGCACAACTGTTAGGTGGCTTTTTCTGCTGGATCTGAAACTCCTACGCATCGAAGAACACTCGGGGCGCGATTGCCGCAACGGCATGACGCGCTTGCTTTGCCTTGCTTCCACACAGGTAACTCAATCCCGACCCCTTCGCTGCGCCCGTTTAGGACGCGTCGCACAACTGTTAGGTGGCTTTTTCTGCTGGATCTGAAACTCCTACGCATCGAAGAACACTCGGGGCGCGATTGCCGCAACGGCATGTCGCGCTTGCTTTGCCTTGCTTCCACACAGGTAACTCAATCCCGACCCCTTCGCTGCGCCCGTTTAGGACGCGTCGCACAACAGTTAGGTGGCTTTTTCTGCTGGATCTGAAACTCCTACGCATCGAAGAACACTCGGGGCGCGATTGCCGCAACGGCATGACGCGCTTGCTTAGCCTTGCTTCCACACAGGTAACTCATTCCAGACCCCTTCGCTGCGCGCGTTTAGGACGCGTCCCACAACTGTTAGGTGGCTTTTTTTTCCCGGATCTGAAGCTCCTACGCATCGTAGAACACTCGGGGCGCGATTTCCGCAACGGCATGACGCGCTTGATTTGCCTGGCTTCCACACAGGTAACTCAATCCCGACCCCTTCGCTGCGCGCGTTTAGGACGCGTCGCACAACTGTTAGGTGGCTTTTTCTGCTGGATCTGAAACTCCTACGCATCGTAGAACACTCGGGGTGCGATTGCCGCAACGGCATGACGCACTTGCTTTGCCTTGCTTCCACACAGGTAACTCCTTCCAGACCCCTTCGCTGCGCGCGTTTAGGACGCGTCGCACAACTGTTAGGTGGCTTTTTTTGCTGGATCTGAAACTCCTACGCATCGTAGAACACTCGGGGCTCGATTGCCGCAACGGCTTGACGCGCTTGATTTGCATTGCTTCCCCACAGGTAACTAAATCCCGGCACCTTCGCTGCGCGCGTTAAGGACGCGTCGCACAACTGTTAGGTGGCTTTTTTTCCTGGATCTGAAGCTCCTACGCATCGTAGAACACTCAGGGCGCAATTTCCGCAACGGCATGACGCGCTTGA
Source organism: Dermacentor variabilis (assembly GCF_050947875.1). Classification (NCBI taxonomy): domain Eukaryota; kingdom Metazoa; phylum Arthropoda; class Arachnida; order Ixodida; family Ixodidae; genus Dermacentor; species Dermacentor variabilis. The sequence continues at coordinate 219,455,136 of NC_134570.1, forward strand.
TTTGCCTGGCTTCCACAGAGGTAACTGAATCCCGACCCCTTCGCTGCGCGCGTTGAGGACGCGTCGCACAACTGTTAGGTGGCTTTTTTTCCTGGATCTGAAGCTCCTACGCATCGTAGAACACTCGGGGCGCGATTTCCGCAACGGCATGACGCGCTTGATTTGCCTGGCTTCCACAGAGGTAACTGAATCCCGACCCCTTCGCTGCGCGCGTTTAGGACGCGTCGCACAACTGTTAGGTGGCTTCTTTTGCTGGATCTGAAACTCCTACGCATCGTAGAACACTCGGGGCTCGATTGCCGCAACGGCTTGACGCGCTTGATTTGCATTGCTTCCCCACAGGTAACTCAATCCCGGCACCTTCGCTGCGTGCGTTTAGGACGCGTCGCACAACTCGTAGGTGGCTTTTTTTGCTGGATCTGAAACTCCTACGCATCGTAGAACACTCGGGGCGCGATTTCCGCAACGGCATGACGCGCTTGCTTTGCCTTGCTTCCACACAGGTAACTCAATCCCGGCTCCTTCGCTGCGCGCGTTTAGGACGCGTCCCACAACTGTTAGGTGGCTTTTTTTTTCCTGGATCTGAAGCTCCTACGCATCGTAGAACACTCGGGGCGCGATTGCCGCAACGGTATGACGCGCTTGATTTGCCTGGCTTCCACAGAGGTAACTGAATCCCGACCCCTTCGCTGCGCGCGTTTAGGACGCGTCGCACAACTGTTAGGTGGCTTTTTTTGCTGGATTTGAAACTCCTACGCATCGTAGAACGGTCGTGGGGCGATTGCCGCAACGGCATGACGCGCTTGCTTTGCCTTGCTTCCACTCAGGTAACTCAATCCCGACCCCTTCGCTGCGCGCGTTTAGGACGCGTCTCGCAACTGGTAGGTGGCTTTTTTTGCTAGATCTGAAACTCCTACGCATCGTAGAACACTCGGGGCACGATTGCCGCAACGGCATGACGCGCTTGCTTTGCCCTGCTTCCCCAGAGGTAACCTCAATCCCGAGGCTTTAGCTGCGCGCGTTTATCACGTGTTGCACAACATTTATGTGGCTTTTTTTTTGCTGGATCTGAAACTCCTACGCATCGTAGAACAGTCGGGGCGTGATTTCCGCAACGGCATGACGCGCTTGCTTTGCCTTGCTTCCACACAGGTAACTCAATCCCGACCCCTTCGCTGCGCCCGTTTAGGACGCGTCGCACAACTGTTAGGTGGCTTTTTCTGCTGGATCTGAAACTCCTACGCATCGAAGAACACTCGGGGCGCGATTGCCGCAACGGCATGACGCGCTTGCTTTGCCTTGCTTCCACACAGGTAACTCAATCCCGACCCCTTCGCTGCGCCCGTTTAGGACGCGTCGCACAACAGTTAGGTGGCTTTTTCTGCTGGATCTGAAACTCCTACGCATCGAAGAACACTCGGGGCGCGATTGCCGCAACGGCATGACGCGCTTGCTTAGCCTTGCTTCCACACAGGTAACTCATTCCAGACCCCTTCGCTGCGCGCGTTTAGGACGCGTCCCACAACTGTTAGGTGGCTTTTTTTTTCCCGGATCTGAAGCTCCTACGCATCGTAGAACACTCGGGGCGCGATTTCCGCAACGGCATGACGCGCTTGATTTGCCTGGCTTCCACACAGGTAACTCAATCCCGACCCCTTCGCTGCGCGCGTTTAGGACGCGTCGCACAACTGTTAGGTGGCTTTTTCTGCTGGATCTGAACAGTGGCGTAGCAAGGTCATCTGGCACCCGGGGCCCATAGGTCTTCTGTCACCCCCCCCCCCCCCGGTGTAGTCGAGGAAGGCGAGGATATCGACAATTTCCGGATTTCAGCACCGGTACAGCCGCCTTGGATACCGCGCGCGTCCCCCTGGTCCCCCTCTCCTTCGCTTTCTTTCCAAGAGATCGCGAATGCAGCTGGTATTGGCGGCGAGGAGTTACGGAGTCGCCATCTATCGGAAGCGCCTCGCTAGCGTTGTGTGAGGGATCACGCGGCGCGCTCCTCATAGGTTTTGCTGTCAGCGCTCACTGAAAACACCACGTGCGAGCTCTCCCGGACATTTCTGTAAGTGCTTTCGAAACGAGAGAAGTTTTTACTGTCTAAATAATAATCTTGGGCAAACTGAAATCACAGGATCGTTTACAGATGCTATCGTTTACAGATGCTACCGAATACGCACAGTGAACGCCCCTGCGCACGGTCGCCGCGATGGAGTCCCGAACCGGCATCTTGCGTGAAAGATAGGCAAACGCTGAGAGCAAACTATGTGAAATATGTTCTTGTAGTGTTTGTATAAATAAATGGAACGTAATAGAGTGAAGCATCAATGCAGCGATCGCACAGCTTCGCAGCGACAGACTGTGCGTCTGCATGCTTGTCCGCGCAGTTTCGCTTTCGCCGCGTGCGCGCTTTCGCACCTTGCCATGAGCTTTAGGCCGCAGAATATGAGCATTTGACAGTATACAAGCAACCATTGTTGCGTGGGCACTATCAGAGCTGTTCATAAATAATTTCTTTGTAGAGACTTCGATGCCGTCGCGAAGATTCAATCTTTCTTTGTTTTCTAAATTCTTGGACGTTTCAATATTATTTCTCGAGTTGCGTCGCACTATATACAGTGCCAAAAAGCGGGCATGTACTGTGTTACCGGGGCTTAGCAGAGAGACGAGAACTAGGAGTCGGATTCCTGATTAATAAGGAAATAGCTGGTAACATACAGGAATTCTATAGCATTAACGAGAGGGTGGCAGGTCTTGTTGTGAAGCTTAATAAGAGGTACAAATTGAAGGTGGTACAAGTCTATGCCCCTACATGCAGTCATGATGACCAGGAAGTCGAAAGCTTTTATGAAGACGTGGAATCGGCGATGGGTAAAGTCAAAACAAAATACACTATACTGATGGGCGACTTCAATGCCAGGGTAGGCAAGAAGCAGGCTGGAGACAAGTCAGTGGGGGAATATGGCATAGGCTCTAGGAATAGCAGAGGAGAATTATTAGTAGAGTTTGCAGAATAGAATAATATGCCGATAATGAACACCTTTTTCCGCAAGAGGGTTAGTCGAAAGTGGACGTGGAGGAGCCCGAATGGTGAGACTAGAAATGAAATCGACTTCATACTCTGCGCGAACCCTGGCATCATACAAGATGTAGACGTGCTCGGCAAGGTACGCTGCAGTGACCATAGAATGGTAAGAACTCGAATTAGCCTAGACTTGAGGAGGGAACGGAAGAAACTGGTACACAAGAAGCCAATCAATGAGTTAGCGGTAAGAGGGAAACTAGAGGAATTCCGGATCAAGCTACAGAACAGGTACTCGGCTTTTACTCAGGAAGAGGACCTTAGTGTTGCAGCAATGCACGACAATCTCATGGGCATCATTAAGGAGTGCGCAATAGAAGTCGGTGGTAACGCCGTTATACAGGAAACCAGTAAGCTATCGCAGGAGACGAAAGATCTGATCAAGAAACGCCAATGTATGAAAGCATCTAACCCTACAGCTAGAATAGAACTGGCAGAACTTTCGAAGTTAATCAACAAGCGTAAGACAGCTGACATAAGGAAGTATAATATGGATAGAATTGAACATGCTCTCAGGAACGGAGGAAGCCTAAAAACAGTGAAGAAGAAACTAGGAATAGGCAAGAATCAGACGTGTGCGTTAAGAGACAAAGCCGGCAATATCGTTACCAATATGGATGAGATAGTTCAAGTGGCTGAGGAGTTCTATAGAGATTTATACAGTACCAGTGGTACCCACGACGATAGTGGAAGAGAGAATAGCCTAGAGGAATTCGAAATCCCACAGGTAACGCCAGAAGAAGTAAAGAAAGCCTTAGGAGCTATGCAAAGGGGGAAGGCAGCTGGGGAGGATCAGATAACAGCAGATTTGTTGAAGGGTGGTGGTCAGATTGTTCTAGAGAAACTGGCCACCCTGTATACGCAATGCCTCATAACCTCGAGCGTACCGGAATCTTGGAAGAACGCTAACATAATCCTAATCCATAAGAAAGGGGACGCCAAAGACTTGAAAAATTATAGACCGATCAGCTTACTGTCCGTTGCCTACAAAGTATTTACTAAGGTAATCGCAAATGGAATCAGGAACACCTTAGACTTCTGTCAACCAAAGGACCAGGCAGGATTCCGTAAAGGCTACTCAACAATAGACCATATTCACACTGTCAATCAAGTGATAGAGAAATGTGCAGAATATAACCAACCCTTATATATAGCTTTCATTGATTACGAGAAAGCGTTTGATTCAGTCGAAACCTCAGCAGTCATGGAGGCATTACGGAATCAGGGTGTAGATGAGCCATATGTAAAAATACTGCAAGATATCTATAGCGGCTCCACAGCCACCGTAGTCCTCCACAAAGAAAGTAACAAAATCCCTATAAAGAAAGGCGTCAGACAGGGAGATACGATATCTCCAATGCTATTCACAGCATGTTTACAGGAGGTATTCAGAGGCCTGGAGTGGGAAGAATTGCGGATAAAAGTTGATGGAGAATACCTTAGCAACTTGCGATTCGCTGATGATATTGCCTTGCTTAGTAACTCAGGAGACCAATTGCAATGCATGCTCACTGACCTGGAGAGGCAAAGCAGAAGGCTGGGTCTGAAAATTAATTTGCAGAAAACTAAAGTATTGTTTAACAGTCTCGGAAGAGAACAGCAGTTTACGATAGGTAGCGAAGCACTGGAAGTGGTAAGGGAATACATCTACTTAGGGCAGGTAGTGACCACGGATCCGGATCATGAGACTGAAATAACCAGAAGAATAAGAATGGGCTGGGGTGCGTTTGGCAGGCATTCTCAAATCATGAACAGCAGGTTGCCACTATCCCTCAAAAGGAAAGTGTATAACAGCTGTGTGTTACCAGTACTCACATATGGGGCAGAAACCTGGAGGCTTACGAAAAGGGTTCTGCTGAAATTGAGGACGACGCAACGAGCTATGGAAAGAAGAATGATGGGTGTAACGTTGAGGGATAGGAAAAGGGCGGATTGGGTGAGGCAACAAACGCGGGTAAACGACATCTTAGTTGAAATCAAGAAAAAGAAATGGGCATGGGCAGGACATGTAATGAGGAGGGAAGATAACCGATGGTCATTAAGGGTTACGGACTGGATTCCAAGGGAAGGGAAGCGTAGCAGGGGGCGGCAGAAAGTTAGGTGGGCGGATGAGATTAAGAAGTTTGCAGGGACAACATGGCCACAATTAGTCCATGACCGGGGTAGTTGGAGAAGTATGGGAGAGGCTTTTGCCCTGCAGTGGGCGTAACTAGGCTGATGATGATGATGATGATGATGATGATATGTTTATCAGTGTTCTCAGCGTGCAATTTCCCGCTGCTTCCTTTTTTGTAATCTAGTGCATTAATTCATAACACAAACATCACCGTATGCCATGCTTTTTTTTAATGTGCTTCTTACTGCTCCCTTTCCACTTCAGTGAACTTGCCAGTATCTATAGCATCGACAAGTTGATAGACCAAACCGTCATGACATTAGTCGGGCAGCGGACTCGGGCGAGGGTCTCAGTGCGCGTTTTTCAAACACCGCAGACCCGGCGCCGTAGCAGAAACCTTCCTCGCGTCTGTGCTTGCTGCATACCCGAGTTGTAGCCGATGACTGTTTGCCGGTTTTATTTTTCGCGAGCCAAGCTTCACGCAGCTCCTTGTCCTGCGGCTACGTGTGAATAAGGCTGACACTGGGCTCCGTTGCGTACGCCCGGCACTCCGGCCCCGAGCAGTAGCCTACCATGTTGCGCGCCTTCAAAGGCAGCCACTACCTATTGTAGTGCTTTCAATCGTTGTAAAGGAGACACTCGACGCGGGAAAATCTCGCTACTAAATGAGGACCGCAGCGTACGAGGGAACTTAAACTCTCGTTTTCCGCTCGCTTCGGCGCTCTCGAAGTAGCCGACGCGGCCGCTATGTCAACGTGATACCTAATAGCACGTCACGTCGACGGTGGCGCCAACTTTTCTAGTGGCGCATCTCGAGGCCAGTACACGCTGTTTTTTTCTGCGCCAAATAACACACGGTGCTGCACTGATAACTTGTGATAAGCGCATGTGCACATCTGTCAGACTGTAAGGCTTGGCAACCAATACAAATGCGGCATCGTGGAAAATACGCGTCACGTCACAAGTAAAAAAAAAATTATAAAGTTTTAACCATGTTTAACTACCAATTTTAGCATCAACGTTTCATTTGCAGAATTGAAGGCCGACATTCATATCTTGCCCAACAACAACTTCACAAAAATCGTCGTAGGTACTATGGCCCGCAGTATTTTGCCTGTGGGCAGCCCTGAACGAAAACGAAAATTAAATTGTGTCTGAGTGACGCTGATCTCCCCACCATATTAGAAAAACGGAAAACGCCACCTGCCTCCCTGCTGCGCGGGCGCCAATGTTATGACAATTACGAGTTCTCTTCATTCTGATCAATAAAGCCTTGTTTTTATTTGCTGCTATACGGACAAACGTGATTATCCAAGCTACGGTACCACCAAAAGATTGGGAACAGAATAGAGCACGCTTCGCGTCGATTCTTGGCGTCAGCATAAAAAAAAAAAAAGACCGCGATGAAGCCCGTGCCAGCGAAACCTGTTGGTCTGCACTCGCAATGGAGAGGGTTGATGGATCAACCTCACTGGTTTAGTATTTCATGTTTCTTTCGCTACTGCCATACTGGGCGCCGCCCGCAGTGCCAAAGTACTGTAGAGTGTAGCCCCCAAAACGAATTTGTTTAAGTAGCTTTTGTTGAGTTAATAATATGACTTCGAGTCCTCAATTCTGGAATTGAAGTGCTTCCTCTATAAGTACTAATTGAGGGATTATTAAGGACATGGTTATTACTTATCTGCCATATTTTTCACGCTACCGAATTCCTAGTAATCACAAAGACACATAACTTCATAGAATCGATCGGGAAATATCCTTACAAAATTCACGCTTTTTTTTTGTAAAATTCTGTACAGCCGACACAGACACTGTACTTGTGACATGAAGTGACACAACAACAACAGTTTTCTTAAACGTTCGAGGGTAAGAAGGAAAGCGTGAAACATAACGACAGGTTTCGCAGCGGCTTCTCGGAGCGAGCGGGAAAGGGGAAGTAAAAGCGAGCTGAACATCGCGGCGCCCGCGACTATACAGCCTGTCGAGTCATACGCCGCCAAACTCTTCGGCCGCACCGAGTCTGAAGACGATCCAAAGAATCCCATTCGCGACTTTTGACGGCCGCACGTATGCAACGTCGCTCTCAACGAACGCTTCGCCGTAAACGCGAGCGCCGGGCGCGTTCGTTGAACGCCCTCTTGCTGCTGTCTTTGTTCGTATTCGCTGCGCGTTCTGAACGGAAGAGGGACCAAAGAGCCTTAACGCCCTACAACTCCTCACTGTATGTTTAGCGACCCCTGCTCCCAGCACCAACGCACGGCATGAGCGCACCCCACATGAAACGTTCCGCTAAGGCGAATAGCTTAGCGACCATTTTGCTAATTAATTTTTTTAGCCCGCACATTCGCGCAATTATTTCGTGGGGTGTTGATAGAGCTGCAGCCGACAATTCTTCGGCGCAACGCATCGGGTACATGATCTCGGGCTACTGGATACCTGAGCATTTTTGCCATTTGCGCCCAGTCGAGCCGGCGGAAAGAGGGACGTCTTCAGGCGTATGACACCCCCCGCCCCTCCCACTGGCCCCTTGCACCCGGGGCCCACGGCCCCCCGGCCCCCCCTATTGCTACGCCACTGGATCTGAAACTCCTACGCATCGTAGAACACTCGGGGCGCGATTGCCGCAACGGCATGACGCGCTTGATTTGCCTGGCTTCCACAGAGGTAACTCAATTCCGACCCCTTCGCTGCGCGCGTTTAGGACGCGTCGCACAACTGTTAGGTGGCTTTTTCTGCTGGATCTGAAACTCCTACGCATCGTAGAACACTCGGGGTGCGATTGCCGCAACGGCATGACGCACTTGCTTTGCCTTGCTTCCACACAGGTAACTCCTTCCAGACCCCTTCGCTGCGCGCGTTTAGGACGCGTCGCACAACTGTTAGGTGGCTTTTTTTTCTGGATCTGAAACTCCTACGCATCGTAGAACACTCGGGGCTCGATTGCCGCAACGGCTTGACGCGCTTGATTTGCATTGCTTCCCCACAGGTAACTAAATCCCGGCACCTTCGCTGCGCGCGTTAAGGACGCGTCGCACAACTGTTAGGTGGCTTTTTTTCCTGGATCTGAAGCTCCTACGCATCGTAGAACACTCGGGGCGCGATTTCCGCAACGGCATGACGCGCTTGATTTGCCTGGCTTCCACAGAGGTAACTGAATCCCGACCCCTTCGCTGCGCGCGTTTAGGACGCGTCGCACAACTGTTAGGTGGCTTCTTTTGCTGGATCTGAAACTCCTACGCATCGTAGAACACTCGGGGCTCGATTGCCGCAACGGCTTGACGCGCTTGATTTGCATTGCTTCCCCACAGGTAACTCAATCCCGGCTCCTTCGCTGCGCGCGTTTAGGACGCGTCCCACAACTGTTAGGTGGCTTTTTTTTTCCTGGATCTGAAGCTCCTACGCATCGTAGAACACTCGGGGCGCGATTGCCGCAACGGTATGACGCGCTTGATTTGCCTGGCTTCCACAGAGGTAACTGAATCCCGACCCCTTCGCTGCGCGCGTTTAGGACGCGTCGCACAACTGTTAGGTGGCTTTTTTGCTGGATTTGAAACTCCTACGCATCGTAGAACGGTCGTGGGGCGATTGCCGCAACGGCATGACGCGCTTGCTTTGCCTTGCTTCCACTCAGGTAACTCAATCCCGACCCCTTCGCTGCGCGCGTTTAGGACGCGTCTCGCAACTGGTAGGTGGCTTTTTTTGCTAGATCTGAAACTCCTACGCATCGTAGAACACTCGGGGCGCGATTGCCGCAACGGCATGACGCGCTTGCTTTGCCCTGCTTCCCCAGAGGTAACCTCAATCCCGAGGCTTTAGCTGCGCGCGTTTATCACGTGTTGCACAACATTTATGTGGCTTTTTTTTTGCTGGATCTGAAACTCCTACGCATCGTAGAACAGTCGGGGCGTGATTGCTGAAACGGGATGAAGTGGTTGCTTTCATTGGCTTCGTGTCCTGTATCTTCGGGTATTCGCTGCGCGCGCTTGTGGCGCGTTGCACAACTCAGCTTTATTTCACTGCGCGTTTTGCCTTCTACGTACGAATCTCAATCTGAGACGAGTCGCACAACTCTCGACTAGCTTTTTTAGCTGCGCGCGCTATACTTGCTACATACGGGTTGAACCCAATGGCAAAACAGTGCTCGACACAACGTTGGTCAGTGGCCGACCTCGCCGATGTTATCACGCCTATGGTCCGCTGCCGAGCTCGGCCCACATTCGGGGATTGACACTGGCCTCAGTCTGGCTGACGTTATGGGCAGCGACACTGGGCTGACCCTAATGGCCAACTGTTAGCCACAGTGGGACCACGCTCGGCCCGGTGATGATTACCAAAATTTGCTAGGCCGCTCGTTTACATATGTGTTGGCTAATACACGAGGTGTTCTTTTATTGCATCAAAATTCCTGTGGCTCATAGCACAATTCTAACCCTTCAGCTGAATTGCACGACGAGGCAGCCATTAGCTCTACGAGAAATGAAAATGTTTAATTGAATAATTACCATAATCTTACTGATTATTATTTTTATATAATCACTTTACGGAACGTATTTCCATCTACGAATTACAGCAGGCGAGTGCGCAAGGCGTATGCACTTGGAAAGAATTCTCAGGACTACATCAGTTTCGAGATACTAATTTTTCAAGTGTCCGACGAAATGAATTGGTCTTCCAGTTACTTTTGTGTTTAATACATAAAAAAGCGTTTCAAAACACTGTAAGTAGAATAGCAGTGCATTTGTAATCGCAGGCTTGACGGCGCACATTTTGAAATCGGTATGTTATGGTATGATGAAATTTATTAATATCCTGAAAATCAGCCCTTTGGTTGACGCAAGCGGCGCCCACGTCATCACAGTAGGGTTTAACCTTGCCGCCGTATCGTGGGCTTTCTGGACGGCCTGTACTTGATCGAAAAGCACTCCACTGTGTAGGACGCGCCGCCACCAGTCTCTCCTTTTCACAGTCTGTGAAAGAAATCGGAGCCATTCTCAGAATTTGTTCCAAAAGGAAATGCCTGGCAAACACACTATAGCCACTATTCGATAAGTGAAATATGTGCCGTAATGGAAATAATTACAATGTCGATTAGTGTAACTAGGTTATTCCATTAAGCGATCACGAGGAGGAGATCTTAATGAAGAGAAAGGAGGACAGGTCCAGCTGGAAAGCGTGTCTGTAGCCTGCTACTCCTCACTGGGGTAAGGAGAAGTGCGAAATATAGGGAAAGGGATGCGATTATGTTCTGGTACAATGAGCTACCATACACACGTTGTCCAATACGCGGGTGCGCGCTGTAGACACAATACACGCAAGAGTAAACTTGTCCACACAAACAGTTACGCAAAAACCCATTTCACACTGTCTACTTGTCACACAGGTTCTAGAGAGAGAGAGTAAAACATCTTTATTAATAATATTTGAATGGCGAGAGCAGTGTAGGAGGAACCCTCAGTCCAGGGTCCCTAAGATGATACCGGCGATGTTTCGAGCCCGTTGTATCACTGCTCGGAGGACCTCGGAAGGTCCGTCGCGGAGGGCATCGTCCCACAGCTCTTTGTTGCGTAGGGGGTAAAGGAGAGTTGGCAAGGGAGGAAAGAGGTTTGCAGTGCACTCGATCGTAACGTGGAAGATTGTGGGCGAGCTGCCACAGCCAGGGCAACGATCCGCATAACAGCGTGGGTAGAATTTATTGAGAGAGACAAGATTAGGAAAAGTTGCGGTTTGTAACTGGCGTAATGCCACTGCTTCCTCCCGCGAGAAGGACGGCGGTGGTGCGGCGTGGGTGCGACGAATGCGTGTATAATGACGGAGTATGTCTTTATAACGGAGCAAGGGATCCCTCCACTCTGAACAAGTCGCCTCACCACGCCGAGTCGCCCGGAGGGAAATTTCTCGGACAACCGCATGTGCGCGTTCGTTACCCGGCAGCGAGGTATGACCAGAGGTCCAGAGTAAGTGGATGCGGGGAGGTGTGGTTAGTGTATTTTGCGGGATCTGTTTGAGAATTTGGTGCGCCGCTCTCGGGATGCCATGTCCTGATAGGAACGCCCGGCATGTCTGTTGCGAGTCCGTCAATATATACACTTCCTCAGGAATACGGATGGCGTATCGAATTGCAAGAGCAACACCAAGAATTTCTCCGTAAGCGGCATTTGTTCCGCGCATTGCAGCAGAGTCTCTCAGGGATTCGGTGCCATCCAAAACTACCGAGGTATAGCCCTCTTGAGTGCGTGATGTGTCCGTGTATAAAGTGTGTGTTTCCGGGATGTTTGCAAGCATGTGGCCAATGTATCGTACACGGGCTTTGCGCCGCCCTTTGTCATGCTCGGGTTGCATAATACGTGGCAATGGATAAATACTTAGTGCTTGGCGTATCGCTGACGACAAGATCGTTGGACGGGTTTCAGACTCAAGGGGTGGGACAGAGTATCCTAGCAGTGTGAGAAGATGGCGGCCAGTAGGAGTGAGTAGGAGGCGCTGGCAATGGCTGACGCAATGTGCCTCTAGCAGCTCGCCTAGTGTGCTATGTGTCCCTAAGTTAAGGAGACGGTGTGTGGAAGTATAGTTTGGGAGGCCATGGGCCAGCTTCGTCGCTTTGCGAATCATTGCGTCTATGCGAAGTTGTTGCGCTTGGGTCAACCGCTGAAATGGGAGATGGTATGTAAGGCGGCTGATCACGCATGCCTCCACCAAGCGGAGCAGGTCCTCTTCTCGAAGGCCCGAGCGCCTGTTGGAGACCCTCCGGATCATGGCCAGAATTTGCTCAATCTGTCTGGATAGAAGACAAACAGCGTAGTTTGACCTGCCATCCGCTTGGACGTGTAGGCCGAGGATACGAGCACGATTAACCTGTGGTATCGGTGCGCCATCCACGTGCACAGTGATTGGGGGAGTAGAGGAACGGCTCCGGGGGCTAATGATTATGAGCTCCGACTTTTCCGGAGCACATCTTAAGCCGCATTTTCTCGCGTACTCGGAAACTGGATGGCTCCGTCAGTACCCCGTGTCGACCAGATAGTAATGTCATTCGCATATATAGCGTGGGCGACATCAGGGATCTGGTCGAGTAGTCGGGGGAGCCCTGCGAGCGCGATATTGAATAATGTAGGGGAAAGAACTGAGCCCTGGGGTGTCCCACGTCCTACAAGGCGAATCGCACCGGATCGATGCGGTCCCATTCCTACGGTGGCTGTGCGATCTCGAAGAAATGCGCGGATATAGTTGTACATACGAATTCCACAGTGTGAATGTGCAACATTGCGAAGAATGAGGTCATGTTCAACATTATCGAATGCCCCTTTTAGGTCTAAGGCTATGAGTGCTCACATTTGGGCGGACGACGAAGGTCCTATGACTTCCTCCCGCAATTGTAAAAGCACATCTTTGGCAGACAGATGAGCCCGATATCTGAATTTAGAGTTAGAAAAGAATGATTTTTCTTCGAGGAAGGGCTGCAGACGCAGCAAGGGTACATGCTCCATGAGCTTACCAATGCAGGATGTTAGGGAGATGGGTCGTAAGTTTTCAAGCTTAACAGGCTTGCCCGGCTTGGGGATCAGTGCGATGTCGGCATGTCGCCATGCTTGGGGAAGCATGCCCTTGCGCCAGCAATCATTGAAGATATGGGTGAGGTGGTTAATATCCGCGTCACTGAGGTTACGAAGGGTGGCGAATCGGATGTGGTCGGCTCCCGGTGCCGTGTCGCGGCGTAGGTCTTGTAGGACCACCCGCACCTCGTCAGATGTGATGTCCGCATCTAGCAATTCGTTCACCTCGCCTACATAAGGATAGTCAGGGTACTGCGGCGGCGGGCCTGTGGGTATGAAATGCTTCTCTAGCTCTCTGAGGGGTGTCGAGACATCGTCCCTGTACTCGTGCATTAGGATGTGCAGCTGTTGAAATGTTTTTCCCTTTGTTGTGGTGGGATCTGTGAGTGAGCGAAGAATCGACCACGTTTTTGCTGTGCTCAATGTGCCTGAGAGGCGATCGCAAAATCCTCGCCAGTTATTCTTCGTAAGGATATCTGCATACTCCTGAGATTCCCGTGTAATTTGATCTATACGTTTCCTAAGTTTGCGGTTGAGGCGCTGTCGTTTCCATCGTCGTGTCAACCCTCTGCGGGCGTTCCAAAGATGAAGTAAATGCGGGTCTATGTCTGGTGTCTCGGTTGTGGTGCGCAGTGTGCTCGTGGTGGCCTCTAGATCTTGTGCGAGAGAGTCAAGCCAGCGTTCGTACCCTTGGCGCTAAGGTGGGTCCTGGCGACGTTCCCTGAATTTCGCCCAATCCGTAATACGCACATTTCGCTCGGGCCTGCGCGCACCCCGTAATGACAAGGTGGTCGCCACAATGTAGTGGTCACTACCAAGGTGCTGAGGCGATCGTCTAAACCAGCGTCACGTAGAGAGTTCCAAAGTGAATTTATGGCACCATGTTCATGGTCACCTCCTCTCCACCCACCTGAAATATTTTGTTCTGAAAAGGGGTGGGAGTCGAAGCAGTCAACACTAGGATTAAGTTTTCTTTCGATCGGCCGCATATTGAGGGCACACGCAAAGTACCTCAGCTTTCAGAGAGTTTTAGTTAAGGGGACGCAAGCGGCTTGCGTACGCAAAAACAAGGGGCGATTGTACTGCGCATGCGCAAACCGCTTCGTCTACTTGCGGCCTTGGGTTGTTGGGGCAGCCGAAAACATCGCTGCCCCTAAGAGATCACACTACCCACGTGACTCTCGCAGTGTACGAGAACATACGAGAAGCGAGACTAGCCGGGACATGCGCGCGTGCCGCTATACAGACGGTGAACATGGCTGCGCCGGCGAGGACGTGTGCATTTCTCGGCCAACGCGGTAACCAAGGAGGGAGGAAACTCAGGAGAGGCCCTGACGTCACTCTCTGTGAAGCTAAAGTGAAGCCGGAAGTCGGCGTTGCTCATGGCGTTGCTCCGCGTCTCGGGCCAGCTCTCCTCTCTTGTTTACCTTTAACGCGAAACCACGCCGCGCTGCGCGCAACCGGGCTGCTGGGACGCGCCGGCTCCGCAGCAATACTAAACAAAATCATGTAATCGCGATGTCTCAATGCATTACCGTTGCCGAAGTCATGTTGAAAGAAGTAAAGAAGTTCATAATGAACTTCGCAAATTGGGCCGTGAGGTCGAATCGGCTGCTTTTACCGGCTTTTATGAAAATAAACATGCTTTAGCAGGCCAGCCAAATGAGCTGTTCTCATCAACCGCGGGTACCGGCCGCTGCCGAGTTCTTGCGCGATTTTAAAAAAGGTCACCTTTATCGCCGACTCCTACTTGCTTTTCTCTGCTTGGACTTCCTGGGGCGCTCAGACGATCTTGCGTGCTAGACGTCTGGCGATACGAAAAAAAAAATGTGCGCATTCTCACTGCACTGCAAGAACGCACTGAAGACACGTACGTACGGCACACCGACCCATTTGCGATCCATTTTGAGTTAATCAGCACAGACACATTCTGGCTTGAGGAATAGTCGTGCTTTATTCAACAAAGTTCCGGTGGCCGCGCATCACTATGACAGCGCGCCGGCGAGAAGGCAAGATAGGGACCTTTAGCGGTGCTACGGAAAGTACGGTATACGGTACGGTAAGTGCGTAATACCATACCAGTCGAGGACTGCGCATGCGCGAACTTTACCGTACGGAATGACTTTCCGTATGGCATACTAGACGGCATAGAGTTAGTACAACAACTCTAGAGGAAAAGCTGGGCCGGAAAAGTGGGAACCTCTAGGGCGCCGCCCTGTTGCTACTGGTCAATGTGGCCAGCGCAATTACTATTGAAAGAGCTGAAAACAAGTACAGGTCACCTTATGGTTTGTCATCTAAAAATGCATACCTGATGGCTTTATGAAGATGGTACGTCAATATTAAGTTTACAGAAAGCGATCGCTAAGTCCGTGACTTATGTAAATCACGATGTACGCATTCATGCAATAAAAGATGACGCGAATTTCGGTTTCGAATCTGTTTTTTGGATGCGTAGTAGTTTCGCACAGCTTAGGTTTGACATGCGATCGCGCGTCGACAGCGGACGCTATGGCACACTCGTGCCTTATGTGCCACCGAAGCCCCGAAGTGCTCTGGCATACACCGTCACATGTAAGTAAACGAATGTATCTCCTTGTTGAGACTATCACGCGAGTATGCAGCTCTTGTGGTGCATCACAATCGTTTGAGAAGCGCCACAGTAGAGCATTTTTCTACATGCGGAGCGGTGTTTTTATTTGCAGGTTTCCCTTCAGTAGGAAATTGCTGGACAGGAGGACCAGCGCACCGGAATTGTGCTGGTAAAGCCACAAGCAACTCATAGAATCTGCTTAATTGTTGCACTTTGAACAATCATGCTTCTACAAAGGCCACAGCAGAAAAACAGTGTGATGCCGAGTATTTCTGTGCCACGAAGTAATCAAGAGGCGAGTGCCTAATGCGGACGAAATCGAGTGCATCGAGACTTGGAACGACAGAAAGCTGAGCTAGTTGGTAAGGATTCATTATGCAAAACAGAAGTGAGGCGTGCAGACAGGACACAAGAGTAGAGAAGTGGACGGCGCTCGTGTTGTCCACTTCTCTACTCTTGTGTCCTGTCTGCACGCCTCACTTCCGTTTTGCATAACGAGTGCAGCAACCCACATATTAATAGCGTAGGCGTTTCACTAACTGTGCAATATTTTCAACACTTCCTTGCATGCCATTTCATGTGGAATATCTTTTCTGGTCACAAATTTGTGCGGCGAATCTATTTCCATGATCGACTCCGCGCCTGTGGGACCGTTCACTTGCACTTGATGCTGAGTCGTTTACATGTATCCATAAACTGCAGATATTCACATCAGATCCCTGCGAGCATTTTCGAAATTCAATTATTTTAGACAACAGGCACATATGCAATACTGACATAATCTCAAATACCACTAAGCAGCTGGGACACATTTTTGTTGACCATACTCGCAGGTAAAATAAGTAGATCATGTGGACAGCTCCAGCTCATTTTCCTTAAATCAGTGTGTACAAGGGGTATGCAAAAATATGTTTTTCTCGCGCACCGATTATTTTGCTGTATAAGCAAGAGAACCCACCACGTTAGTGTAACATTTCTTGTACATCACAATAATATGTGCTTTAATTTACCAAGTGAGATGAGTTGCTTTTATGGCTCATTCAGTCAAATCACACTGCAAGCTGCATTCATCAATCTTCAATTGGATTTTGCAAATCTTTAATGAAACATGTTTCCCTTTTATGCAGATATGCAATGGCAAGCCCTTCCGTGTGTTCCAAAGGTAAAATTTAAGCTCTAAATTAAAGAAGACATTTCTAGTCAGAAACAAGCAAAAATGGTGAATGCAGAGTATCAGAAGCCCAAGGTACAGAAATTATGAGAAGTGTTGAATGATTTTAAGGAAAGAATGCTATTTCAAAATGCAAAACTCTTTAGTGGAGGTCAAGCAAGTCACTATAGGTAGAATACTCTGCAAAATTATGCGAGTGAGGGGATGTCAAACAATGGGCCAGGAAATGCATTGTTTTTCTGCAAAACAAAAGCTGATTGCCATTACATGAGTCACTTTCGCATCATGACACTGCTGCTTGATAAATTCAGAAATAAACCAAAAAACAAGACACGCAAAAATAAAAAACAATTTAATGATGCTCTATCCACACTGGGATAAATAAAAACAAACACATCAAATCTAATGTAGACATATTATACGCTTGTGAAACACTAATGGAAAAATTCAGTTTCAAGCTATGGCACTTGCCGCATAGATGTGGGGGGCCTTGCACTAATAGTGATAGTTACCACTGCATTTAGAAATTGAAAGCATTCATGCAGACAAGGATGATTCTTCATATTTTTGGCTACCACTTCAAATGCCTCCACCAAGTGTTACAATGCTGCGCGCAGCCATACTAAGGATGTCGCAGCAACACCTGCTGGTAAAAAGCAGAAGCCGTCAAAGTGCTGGTGTGTTCTGGACACTATGTTTGAAAAATTTTAGGCAAGAAGAGTGCAAGAAGCAGACATAACAACTGCATTTATTTCTATAATTCCCCATTTGAATGGCCTTTTCTTTTTGCTTAGACAATGCCTACGCCTAGCCACAACAGCTCCCTCATATAGACTGCGCAAGCCAAGAGGCCGTGGAGGCAAATGCAGGTAAGAGGCAAGGAGCAATAGCACCGGTATCGACATTCATCTAATTTCTTTCTTTTTCTTTCGTTTAGGCAGCCAGCACACCTCGAACAGCCACCTTGACTGCGGATGTGTCACCCTAGTCGCCAAGGAAACATTTGAGGGAGAGGGACAAGCAATGTGATCAGCCACTTCTCCATGTAAACGATACTCTTTCTCTCGGATGACTCCTACGCCTCGCCACGCCAGCACACTTGTGCACAAAGATGCCGCAGAGGCACATGCAGGTCAGAGGCAAGAAGCAGTGGTACTGGTGTCGACATTCACCCAATTTCTTTTTCTTACACTGAGGCAGCCAGCACACCTCGAACAGCCACCTTGACTGCGGGTGTGTCAGTAGATTCCTGTTGTACATATGCTCATAATAAACTTCAGTAAACTTGAACTTCATAATAAACTTGAAGGAAATGGGACGTTGATGCATTGTTCTTTTGAACATTTATTGTACACATACAATATATGTTATACTTTGCAGTGCTACAGAGCGTATTTTGAAGCTTCCACCTATATTTTGCACCTTTAATTACGTATGTGTTGTGTGGCCCTCAATGCAGTTCATGTTGTAGCAGCTGCTTTGTCTGTGTATCGCACATTGGCTTAAGCTCGTGATATCCATACTTCTCTCACATATACAAAATAAAGTTCCATGTAGTCCTCAGTGTTACAAAAAAAATGGAAGTAAACAATTCGATCGTTGAATTGTATTTATTACAGTGATTCCCATGACAGTTACTGACAAGTTGACAACTTGAACTGGTCAATCCGTCCACAGCCTCCTCTATTTTTCAAAAATAAAGGAGGCTGTGATCCGTCATGGCAAGGAATTGTATGTATACATTAGAAAAAAACGGGTGTGCGTGTGTTTGTAGTGGGGGGTATAGGATTAGGTTGGTACGAAAAAATGTACCAACACCGTCCTCTAGTCCGATTCCGTTAAGGTACCGTAACAAAGCGTATTATGCATAAAGTTCATACAACCAACTCTGATATTACTACACACGCCAGGCTACGCGAGCTACATTTGCCATGACGCATTCGCGACTGCACCAGATGCCCTCCATATTATTCTCGTTAATCGTGCTCACTGCACCGAGGCAAAAGAAAGATCATGGGCGCAGGCGCCTTTAAAGTATCTCGACCTTGCGAGGCACTGCTGCGCGTGCCAGGGGAGCTGTCCGTGCGAACACTCCCTGGCACACACCTGCCTCGGCGGCCCCAACCTACGTACCGTTCTGCTTCGAGCTTTGATCCCCCCACTGTCCCTTGGGTGCCCTGGAGTTCCTGCGCCGCCTGCTTTATTATAATCTCAGGTGCTCTCCTGAGACTTCCGTTTCTCGGTTACATGTGCCCTACAGCTGGATCAGTACTTATAATAATAAAGAAACCCGATCTATCGTCGCGACGATAGATCGCGAAAGCGGCTTTTGCAACTGTTTTGATCGGACTGCTGGTACGATCTGTTGGGAACTCGGCGCTGACGCCCGTGGTTGTACCTGGGTCGCAAGCCCCAAGGGTAGCGTTGGCCTGGCGGCCTGGGGTACAACTGGAAGCATCCGAAGGTCCCGGCAAAGCATGAGTCGACTGGTAACAACGAAACAACTTGTTTATTTTAACATCGCAAAGAGTTGGCGGTCAGGTTTGACCGAAGTAGAGAGACGGGAGAGCACTTCACTCAACAGAAGAAATCGGAGCCCTCCCTTTTGCGTCCGGGGGCAGCTGTTTTTATACTCTCGCAGTTGAGGGCAAGAAGGAACCCCTCAAAAGACGAGCACGTGAATGTACAATGGGCTAATGGTGACGCACACTGTCGTAGCGATGCCGTAGCACCATGTCGAGCACGATCTCGTAGCACCCTGTCGAGCACGATCTCGTAGCACCCTGTTGTAGCGCTGCCGGTCGGGCACAATGACTGTAATGAGAGGATGGTCCCTGCTTTGGCATCGCCTGTTTCGGGCACAATGACTGGAATGAGAGGATGATCCCTGCTTTGGCATCGCCTGTTTCGGGCACAATGGCTGTAATGAGGGGACGATCCCTGCTTTGGCATCGCCTGTTTCGGGCACAATGACTGGAATGCGAGGATGATCCCTATGCGGTCGCATCGCCGCAGTCGCGCCTGGAAACACCTGGCGATGAGTGTTGCGGCGACGACGATCGGGCCAAAATGTCTGCCGCCCCGCCGCAGTCGCGCCGGCAAAACCACGTGTCGCAGGCGAAACGCAACAGACCGCCCCGCCGGGAGAAGGAGATCCCGATGGACAGGGGACTGCATCCGCTGTCCGGAGGGAAGTCGCTCGATGATGCTCATAACCGAAGTCGGGCGTCCCTCGACGTTTCTCGAGCGCAGCGCACAGAGAAGGCCTCGTTCTCTAGTTCAGGTTCGCACGGGACACTGCAAAGTGACTTCGGGAGAGTTCACATTTTTGTTCTCGTTCCCGGCAAGCGTTAGAACTACGCTGAAACTCAACCGCTCAGTCAGCAAGCACGGCACAACCCTCACTAAGCCCTGCCAGGCTCTTTCCCCTTTTTATACCACTGCCTAGTTCCTTACAGTAGTCTAGCATCACTCAGAACGCGTCCACAAATTGAAAAATTGCACTAGAAAGCATATCATCACTTTGAAACACTAAACAAAAGCAATATGTTAAAAAAAATCCTGCCTCAGGAAGAAAAACATCAGTAACCAACAATTTTGAGGCTGATTCCTACGTTAGGGGCTTCGACTTAAGCCATCGGCGTTACCGTTGAGACTCCCCTTTTTGTAACGCACCTCAAAGGAATATTGTTGTAAAGCGAGGCTCCAGCGCAGGAGGCGGCCATTTTTGGGAGAGATGGTCTGCAGCCATTGGAGAGGGCAGTGATCCGTCTCAATGATAAACCTCGAGCCGGCTAGATAGCATGACAATTTCTGAACGGCCCACACGAGACACGCACACTCTTTCTCGGTGGCGCTATACGCCTGCTCACGACTGGACAGCTTACGACTAGCATACAGGACGGGGTGTTCTACTTCTCCATTTTCCCGTTGGCACAGTACAACGCCCATGCCTCGCTCACTAGCATCGCACTGAACAATGAACCCTTTTGTATAGTCTGGCGATCGTAGCACAGGCTGGCTTGTTAGGGCACTCTTTAGGGCGCTAAAAGCTCTTTCCTTTGTCTCGTCCCAGACGACTGTTTGAGGCTCTGTCTTTCTTAGAGCATCCGTCAGGGGAGCCGCGATATCAGAGTACCTAGGGATGTACCTCTGATAGTAGCCGGCGACACCTAAGAACGACCGAATATCGGTCTTTGTGCGCGGTTGCGGAAAGTCTCGCACAGCGGCCACTTTTATTTCAGAGGGGCGGCGACGACCCTGACCAATCACGTGACCGAGGTAGACAACCTCGGCCTGTGCTAACTGGCACTTAGGAGCCTTGACTGTCAAGCCTGCTTCGCGCAGGCGGGTTAGCACTGCCCGCAAGTGTGTCATATGCTCAGACCAGGATGCGGAGAATATCGCTACGTCGTCTAGATACGGTAAAGCGAATTCTTGCTGTCCCCGCAACACTTTATCCATGAGACTTGAAAAACAGTATGGCGCGTTCTTCAAACCAAAACTCAACACTTTAGGACGGAATGTTCCCATTGGTGAAATGAACGCCGCATACCTACTAGCCTCTTCTGTAAGTGGAACCTGCCAATAACCCCTGACAAGATCTAGGGTGGAAATAAACTGAGCGCTACTAACTTTCTCAAGGCGCTCCTCGATGTTAGGGATCGGATAAATTTGATCCTTAGTGATGGAATTAAGCCTGCGGTAGTCGACGCAAGGACGAGGTTCCTTGCCCGGTACCTCAACTAAAATCAAAGGGGAGGTATAATCACTCTCACCTGCCTCAATAACACCGAGCTGTAGCATTTTCTTTACCTCAGCCTCCATAATATCGCTCTGGCGGGGTGACACCCGATACGCCTTGGATCGTACTGGCTCTGGGGAGGTAAGTTCTATATCATGAGTAAGTACAGAAGTCCTACCAGGCCTCTCAGAGAACAGACCTTGAAACTCTTGTAATAGCTGGTGTAGTTCGGTTTTCTGCTCGGGCGACAGCGGTGCTTTACTGATAAGGTCACTAATGACTTGACCGGTGTCTTCCCTGTTCGTCACTGAGCCTAGTCCCGGAAGCTCGACCGGAAGCTCTTCAGGAACGTTTATCATCATGCACACCACTGCTTCCCTTTGTCTATAAGGTTTGAGCAGATTACAGTGGTAAACTTGCTGTGCTTTCCGCTTTCCTGGCAGACTTACCACGTAGTTAACGTCCGACAGTTTCTGAACAATTCGTGCTGGGCCCTCCCACTGCACGTCTAGTTTGTTGTTTAGCGATGTGCGCAATATCATGACCTCATCGCCAACCTCAAAACGACGGGCCCTGGCTGTCCGATCATAATAAACCTTGGCCCTCTGCTGGGCCTTTGTCATTGCTTCACCTGACAACTCCTGTGCCCTTCTTAAGCGTTC
This sequence comes from Dermacentor variabilis, assembly GCF_050947875.1. NCBI lineage: Eukaryota > Metazoa > Arthropoda > Arachnida > Ixodida > Ixodidae > Dermacentor > Dermacentor variabilis. The sequence continues at coordinate 219,477,051 of NC_134570.1, forward strand.
GAGGAGCTTAAGCACGTACTCCACCACGACTGGGTCGTCGCCCCTACCTTCCCACGATTCTCGAAGCATGCGAAGCGGAGATCGAAGCGAGCGACCGTACACCAGTTCAGCTGGCGAAAACCCCGTAGCCGCATGCGGCGCGGTCCTTAAAGCAAACATCACCCCAGGCAGACACAGCTCCCAGTCAGTTCGATGTTCAAAACACAACGCTCTCAACACGCGCTTCATGACGGAGTGGAGCTTCTCAACGGAATTCGACTGTGGGTGGTACACTGAGCTGTGTAACAGCTTTACCCCACACCTTTCGAGAAAAGTTGTCGTCAAAGCGCTAGTAAACACTGTGCCCTGATCTGATTGAATTTCTGCAGGAAAACCAACTCGCGCAAATATGGACAGTAGTGCATTAACTATCTCAACTGAGCTGAGTTCTTTAAGCGGCACTGCTTCAGGGAACTTTGTCGCTGGGCAGATCACAGTCAAAATGTGTCTGTACCCCGTGGCTGTTACCGGCAGAGGTCCCACAGTATCAATAACGAGCCGTCTAAAAGGCTCCGTAATGATAGGTACCAATTTCAACGGCGCCCCGATTTGTCCCCTGGTTTGCCCACCCGCTGACAAGTGTCACATGTCCTCACGAAATGGTCTGCGTCCAGAAAACACCCTGGCCAATAGTACTCTTGCAAGAGACGGTCCTTAGTTTTCTTAACTCCTAGGTGTCCGGACCACGAACCCCCGTGTGACAAGCGCAACAGATCCTGACGATAGCATTGAGGCACGACCAGCTGATCGAACTCCACTCCTCGGCGGTCTAGATACTTCCGGTACAGGACTCCACCCCTTTCCACAAAACGCGCAGTTTTCCTGGCGATACCTTCTTTGACATTGCAGCGCACGTTTTCCAGGCTGCCATCCTTTTTTTGCTCGGCTATCAAAGCCGTCCGGCTGACTTTTAGCAACCTATCAAGTCCGTCTGACGTAGGCGCGATGAGCAAATCAGTAGATAGCTCTTCTAACTTTCCCGCGTCGGGCGTTTCCTCTCCAGTATCTGGCGCCTTTAACGTTACAGACTCTAGTTTATTCAGTTCGGGCGTGCTCGGCATATCAGCTTGCTGCGCCTCTGACCCTTTTTCGTTGTTTGATAACGTCGGCCCCGCACTTACCGCCTTTGCAGCGAGCTCCCGAACCTTCGATCTGGTTAAGGCCTGAACACTAGCTTCACCAAACAAAAGCCCCTTCTCGCGCAGGAGGTGATCGGACCTGTTTGAAAATAGGTACGGGTACTGGGGTGGCAGCATAGATGACACTGCCGCCTCTGTCTCAAGCGCTCCGAAAGGTCCTTCAATAAGCACCTTTGCTACTGGCAGACACACGCTATGAGCTTCCACGGCTTGCTTGATCCACGCGCACTCGCCCGTGAACATATGGGGTTCTACGTAAGATGGGTGAACTACATCCATCGTAGCTGCGGAATCGCGAAGCACTCGGCACTCTTTCCCGTTCACGAGGAGGTCTCGCATGTAAGGCTCGAGAAGCTTCATGTTCTCGTCAGTGCTGCCTATTGAAAAAAACACAACTTTTGGTGTTGTTTCCGGACACTGCGCCGAAAAGTGACCCGGCTTCTGGCACGTATAACACAAGCGCGCTCGCCTCATCTCGAACCGCTTTCTGCGTTTGGCTGCCGCCGTCTCTTTACGTTTGGTCGGACTGCTTTCACTCGCATCCTCACTACGCGTGTCCCCCTTTAATCTCATGGGTGTGAACTTCGGCCTCTCAAACTTCGAGCCAAATTCACCCTTTTGACCGTCCTTAGCTCCGCGAGCCCGACGCGTCACAAACTCCTCGGCTAGCTCAGCGGCTTTAGCCACCGTACAAACGTCTGGCCTATCCAAGACCCAGTATCGCACGTTCTCCGGTAACCGACTATAAAACTGTTCTAGCCCGAAGCACTGCAGAACTTTATCGTGGTCACCAAACGCTTTCTCTTCTTTGAGCCACTCCTGCATGTTCGACATAAGCCTATACGCAAACTCTGTATATGACTCACTTTTGCCTTTCTCATTTTCCCGAAACTTCCGACGGAACGCCTCCGCAGACAGCCGGTACTTTTTTAGCAGACTCGATTTTACTTTGTCGAAATCCTCTGCTTCCTCTCTATCCAAGCGAGCGACTACGTCGGCCGCCTCGCCGGGTAACAAAGTGAGCAAGCGCTGTGGCCACGTTTCCCGAGAGAACCCCTGCTTCTCGCACGTTCGCTCAAAGTTAACCAGGAACAAACCAATGTCCTCTCCAAGCTTAAACGGCCGCATCAGGTTAGTCATTTTGAACAATACTCGTTCTCCTGCACCGTGTGCCTGACTTCCATTACGAGCGCGTTCCATCTCTACCTCGAGACGCTTCATTTCCAAAGCGTGTTCGCGCTCTTCTTTTTCTTTCTGTTCTTTAAGTTCGCGCTCCTGTCTTTTTGACCTCTCCTCAATAGTCTCAAGGCATTCCGACAGCTCGTCATCCTCAGCCTCTAACTCAAGAATAGCCTTTAGCAGTTCAGGTTTTCTTAGTTTGTCTGAGACATCCAGACCCAACTCTCTTGCAAGCTCCAACAATTTCGGTTTGCGCAACGACTTCAAATCCATGGCTGCTCTGAATGCTGCTTTCTCTACTGCTTACTATTGTCTTGCCGCAAACTAACCCGGCAGCAACGACAACCACAATTACCAGCTCTGTTTCTGACACTAACAAAAGCCTGGCAAAGCTCAGAAGAAGAAAGTCCCGCACTCACCAAACCTCGCAGGCAGGAATTCCGCGCAGTCGTTCCGCTGCAGGCAACCAGTCGTCACACAGGGCTCGTTGCACTGCTCCCGGATCGTCGTTGAGCTGCTCAGCATACAGTCAACTGCATCTCTTCGCTGCTGGCCTCCGTTGTCGCGATCTCACCGCTGGCAGACAGTTGTTTGAAGTCGGAGGCGATCTCACCGCTGCCAACCAGATGTTTTGATCGGACTGCTGGTACGATCTGTTGGGAACTCGGCGCTGACGCCCGTGGTTGTACCTGGGTCGCAAGCCCCAAGGGTAGCGTTGGCCTGGCGGCCTGGGGTACAACTGGAAGCATCCGAAGGTCCCGGCAAAGCATGAGTCGACTGGTAACAACGAAACAACTTGTTTATTTTAACATCGCAAAGAGTTGGCGGTCAGGTTTGACCGAAGTAGAGAGACGGGAGAGCACTTCACTCAACAGAAGAAATCGGAGCCCTCCCTTTTGCGTCCGGGGGCAGCTGTTTTTATACTCTCGCAGTTGAGGGCAAGAAGGAACCCCTCAAAAGACGAGCACGTGAATGTACAATGGGCTAATGGTGACGCACACTGTCGTAGCGATGCCGTAGCACCATGTCGAGCACGATCTCGTAGCACCCTGTCGAGCACGATCTCGTAGCACCCTGTTGTAGCGCTGCCGGTCGGGCACAATGACTGTAATGAGAGGATGGTCCCTGCTTTGGCATCGCCTGTTTCGGGCACAATGACTGGAATGAGAGGATGATCCCTGCTTTGGCATCGCCTGTTTCGGGCACAATGGCTGTAATGAGGGGACGATCCCTGCTTTGGCATCGCCTGTTTCGGGCACAATGACTGGAATGCGAGGATGATCCCTATGCGGTCGCATCGCCGCAGTCGCGCCTGGAAACACCTGGCGATGAGTGTTGCGGCGACGACGATCGGGCCAAAATGTCTGCCGCCCCGCCGCAGTCGCGCCGGCAAAACCACGTGTCGCAGGCGAAACGCAACACAACATACCGCGCCCGTGCGAAAAGAATTACGGAACGCCAACGAGGAATCTGACCACAGCTTCGAGCTCGTAACCTCGTCGAGTGACACTCCTGCAACAGGCGTGACCGCTGAAAACCGCATACCGCCGGAAACTTAAACAGGATCATCCCTCGGTTGCATAACTGCCACCTGTACGGTCAACATGGACCACACCCCACACCGTCCCGCAACATAGAACAAAGAACCAACTTATAAAGCCCAAACACACGGCTGCACCCACACATCACGACGCTACGAGCGAGACGCCATGCTGCTACGCTGCTACGGTTGCCGGATTAAAACTGACTACTGTCACCAAGTCTAGCAAGCGTCTCAGGAGCTGGCAACCTCGGCGCGTAGCAACATGGCGCCGCTCTTGCGGTTCCCGATTTCAATGCATGGGCCCTATGGGTAGCTTTTCCTCTAGAGTTAGTATAGTAACTCTATGCTAGACGGTAAGGAGTCGGTAAGGCTCGGCTAGCGCCGAGTGTCGCGAGGCGAGCTGCACCAAGCCAAAACAGTGAGAAGCTGATGTCGGCCACAGAGTCCACGTCTCGTGCGCTTTTTTTACCATGATAATACCAAGGCAAGAGGTTACTTTAAACCACCTTCTGCGGAGCGACGAAGTGGCAACAAGTAAACAGTGGCATAAAAAAACCCAGGTAGGTGGCGCCATCTAGTTATGCAGAGTTTACTTAGAGGGACGCAGAGTTTTTATGGCAGTAACTAACTATATTCTACTTATCTGCTGGTGTAAATTGTCAGCAGCGGTGAAATTTACAAGAAACAAACCCTTTTTTTATGTATTGATTAGATAAGAACACCTGTGTAACAAAAGGTTTCACCTGTTGCAGGACGAAGTGTCACAAGATGTCGCTACCGGCCCTGTGACTGACGTCTAAGTTTGCTGTAGCCGGGCCCTTCTGTAAATAATAATGCGTGTATGGACAAGCTAAAGCTTTCTAGTATTCGTCGAAATGAATATTTCGCGCTCAGCGCATAGTTATTGTATTCTGCAAAGCCTCAATGTTAGCCGCTATCATCATTATCACATTGCCGTACGCATCGAGCGGCACACGCAGCTAAAACGTCTTCGGACATCGCGGTAAGATAGTACGGAACGGTACTACCGTACCGTATACCGCACTTACCGTACCGTAATACGGCGCTGCTAAAACTCTCTAATGTCATTTCTGACTTCGTGTTTAAAAATTCATTTACTGCGGCCTGAGGTGCCTTCTTACCACGGTAAGTGGAGCATCACGTAACCAAAGTTTTGCAATATCCTGCGCAAGGTGCAGAACAGTACGCGCGTAGAACCGGCCGACGTGCGACCATAGAACAACCGTTTGATGTGTTCTCAGGCGTACGTTCCGTGGAGCAGACTGTTGCAGCGCATCCGCTAACCTTCACTTCCCTGCGCTTCTCGCGCGCACAGATAAGATACACGTGCGGTAGGGGGGATTCGTTCCTTAAAGGGAAGCTGAAACGGTTGTCAATTGCCATGAATTGCTGGGATTGGGAAGAACAGACCTAATAATTTACGGTTCCGAAGTTTTTTTCTTCGTTTTGCTAATATAAGAGGCGGAAATCGCTTTCTAAATCACCCCCGCGGACACGCCTCCATCGCTTCCCGGAGCGCCGGGTGAGGTGGTTGCCAGAGGAGAGAACCGGTGAGAGTGACGCACGCGCGGGGACCGAGCTGCCGGACCGGCGTGCTGGCATGTGTTGGCATGCTTCTTTCCGTCCTGCGCTTTACTGAACGACGCTACGAGAGATTTGCCGCCGCCGCCGCTCACGTTTGTTTGCTTTTGCGATTTTCGTGAACTGTTCTTTCCTTCGGTGCTGCGTGAGTGCCTACAGCCAAGGGCGCCCAACATGCCCTCGTTCTGTGCAGCATTCGGCTGCGCGAACACTGGCGGGCGAGACGATGTGGTGTTTCACAGGTTCCCGAAGGACAAGAAGCTTGCAGCGCAGTGCGGTGAGGAGAGATAAGTTCGCACCGACGAAATCAACTGTGCTGTGCTCGGACCATTTCCGCGATAGCCGGATAGCCTTACGACAAATGCGGAAACACGTTATTGCTAGCGTTGCTATACTCCGTTTCATACATCAGGTGCAACGCTGTGGAGGCTTGAGATACTTCTTGCATTGGCTGCGTTCGCACTTAGAGAATGTTCGGTGTTTCTTGACCCTATTTTTGAGAAAATTTTTCATATATAAGCTCACTTCTGAATGAAAAAAAAAAAATTTACCCATAGAAACAATACGGCTGCTAACACGTTCTTTTAAATCAATTTTCTTTTCGGCATTTTTTAATTGCAGCCCGTCTCGGCAGCTTCACGTGCATGCTCGCGCGAGCAAACGCCGCTGGCACGCTGCGAAGCATAGACGGAAACGCGCGCAGTAATAAATTTTGGTGACCGGACTTCGTTCGTAGCTTCCACAGCGTTGCACCTGAGGTATGAAATGGAGTATGTACAGGCTTGCCTAGTGACATTCGACGTACGCTTGCAGTTATCGTGTTTGCCACACGGCGGTGCTAAAACTGCCTAATATTTTATGTCAACACTAGCATGGAGCACGCATACCGATTCTTAATTGAGCCACAATCGCAAAGTCGTCGAACCATAGTATGAATATTGCACATATAATACCTCTGGCCATCTCTGGATGTGTATGATAAGCAACTTCCATCACTGTACCTCGCAGCACTGCAGTGCGCGCTTTGAAACGCGGCACTTATGTTCGCGATCGTGTATCAACACTCAGAAAACCATGGGAATTTAGACAAGCAGTGGCAAGGTGCTTGCCATCGCGGAATTGCACCCGTGTTTACAATCTAATGAGAAGTTAGTGCTTCGGCATTCTACCAGCAGCAAGTTCCCAGTGACACATTAGCGCATTTTTTCTCGCGTCATTGGAACGTGCTGCTACATGAAAAAAAAACAACATACGTAGCAGCTAAGATTTCCAACGCGCGAGAAGGTGCACACATCGCTCTCGCTTTTGGCACACTCAACATCGTCGTTGCCGCCATCGTTTTCCGTATCGGCTGTCGGTTCGAACATGTACTGTACGGCAAAAATACAAGCTGTCCGAGACAGCGAGAACGTTCCATAATGCTTACAACTCAGCTATGAAGCCAGAACAGAACAGCGTGCTTACGCTCTGAAACGGCGGCGCCGACCAGCGACTGCCGCGAGTGACGTCACAGCGGCCCCGACCAATCACGGGCAACAGCCGCGTTCGCGCGATACCCTGAGGCGCTGGTGCGCGTTTTCATGAAAAAACAGCCGCTTGCGCTTGTTGCCGCCCTTATTGAACCAGATATTCGAGTTCAGGGGACTCAAAACTGTAGAACGCCGTAGAGAACTCATTTTTGCCGAAAAGTGTTTCAGCTTCCCTTTAAGTCAAAGCAGCCGCTTCTTTCCCAACTTGCAGGATGAAGCGTACGTCGGCTGGCAGGCGCACGGTGCCGAGGGCAGCAAAATGCACATATTCGGCGTGACGCTCTATCAGCACGTCTATTGAGGTACACCTGTGCAGGTGTGCATGAACCTCGAACGCGCTCTGCTTAAAAGACTTCCTGCTGTCGCGAGTACTGCAAGGAACGAGCAACAGTTAAGCAACATGTGTTTTAATATGCACAAAAGCAAGTTGCTACTGAACACGAACTATGTATTCATAACGTATGTCTACGTGCCGCAAATGCACCATATGCGCTGTCAAAAGCAGGAATCACTGACCTGCAAGGCGTTCATTGTACAGATACTAAAACGCATCGGTTTCGGCCTGCGATGACACGTTAGCATGATTCCGCCAAAAGAGCAATATTTCCCGCGGATATTCCTTCGTCCGTTGCCATTTCTGTGGCACGGCACATTGCGTATCGCGTTGCATGCGCATTCATTTCACGAACTTTAGTTCCTCCTGTCCCACCTGGCCACAGCAACATGCGGGAGAGCACGGTCCAGATAGCGCATTGCAACAAAACACGCAGACCAACGCAAACCTGCCCGCACGGCGTCTTTGCCACGGTACGAAACCTACGGAGCAACACGTCTGAGCGTATACCATGGAGGTAGGAAACTTAGGAGAGGCCCTACCCCCTCCTCGCGCTAGGAGAAATGTGTGGAGGAAGTGACGTAGTACGTTCTCCTCTTTTTAGCTGATTTTTTATTTCTTTGCTGTAGCGGCCACGCCTTTCGGGCCACAATGGCGGCTCTGTTTTGGTTCTGTGCGCTCACACGTGTTGCTCTGTTGGTTTCGTACCGTGGCAAATGCGCTGAGCGGGAAGGTTTCCGTTGGTCTCCGTGTTTTGTTGCGCTGCGTTATCTGGACCGTGCTCTCCCGGATATTGCTGCGGCCAGGTGGGACACGAGGAACTGAAGTTCGTGAAATGAACGCGCATGCAACGCTGTACGCAATGTACCGCGCCACGGCACTGGCAATGGACGAAGGAATATCCGCGGGAAATGTTGCCCTCATTGGCGGAATCATGCTAACCTGCTAGCGATTGTTTAGTATTGCTGCGGAGCGAGCAGGTCCGAGCAGCACATTTGCGCGCAGCGCGGCGTGGTTTCGCGAAAAATCTAAACGAGAGGAGAGCTGGCTCAATAGGCGGAGCAACGCCATGAGCAACGCCAACTTCGGGCTTCACTTTAGCTTCACAAAGATTGACGTCAGGGCCTCTCCTGAGTTTCCTTCCTCCGTGGAGCGTACAGAACCAAAAGAAAGCCGCCATTGTAGCCCGAAAGGCGTGGCCGCTACGGCAAAGAAATAAGAAATGAGCAAAAAAGAGGAGAACCTGCTACGTCATTTCCTCCTAGCGCGCGGAGGGGGTAGGGCCTCTCCTCAGTTTCCTTCCTCCATGGCGCTAACGAAGCCGGTCGCAGAGCGCGCACCGGCGTGCGGCCGCCGCAACGGCGGCCTGTCACAATTTGCCGGAGGCTCTGAGTAAACAAAACACAGACCATAGCGGATTATGCTGCACGAGACGCCTAACTACAGTTTACCAAACGTATGTTTGGATTGCTTAGGCTCGGCCTCAATCTTCACGTAGGCGCGTACATAACCTTATATATCTTGTGCTTAGTGTCGACAGACATCCTTTATATATATATATATATATATATATATATATATATATATATATATATATATATATATATATATTATATATATATACATATATATATATATATATATAAACAGCTTTTAGTATTAATAGTTTAATATACTTTACGTCATATCGTTGATTTCACATTTCAAAAAATTATAATGCAGCAACGATCAGACGTTCATGGCGCTGCCAGCGCATGCGACCTTAGTGCGGCTTGCGTTTGGGGCCGCTAGCATATAACCTGTTTCTGCTTGCGTCAGTCCCCGCACACTCTCAAGTTCAACAAATGGCCACAGAGGGCGAAAAAATCTACCGCGCGGCGCTGCTGAAGAAACGGGCATAGTACACCAATTAAAAAGGTTCCCCCTTGAGCATATTATCTCCCGCTAGAGGCGCCGTAGTAAGCGCAATTTTAACCTACAAACTTTCTTCAACAGTAAATGAAGCGTTTTTGTTACATGATAAGGACTACAAAATTATAATTCCTAATTTTACATTGTACTTGTCATTTTAAACGCAAAGTAGCGTTCAGCATCATCGACCTCCCACGTGACCTCTGGCCTGGATTTAAAATTTTTACTGGTACGTTCGCGTGCACGGCAGGTACGGATACTTTGGTTCGTACATTGGTTGGTTATTTTGTGCTAACGCCAGTTTATTGCGCTTCGATATCTCGCGTTATTTAACTTGGGGTGTAAGCCCGAAAGCAAGGTTTCAGTCGTGAGCCATGTAGAACGCGTCTGCATCGAAATGGCAGCCGGGTCCTGCTGCGACTGGGGACAGCAATACCGGTGAGTCGTTTAACATCGCTGCTTCAATCGCTATGTAATTTATTCGTCTCGTTTACTTACAGGTGGAGCCAAGTCAACGAACTAGATGCTGCATTACATATGGGCAGTCAGGACCCTCCGTTGCTGTTTCCGAAATAAATTTTCGGTTGCGAGGCCACCATTACACACACATTCACGAAAGAAAAAGCGATAGCGGAACACTCGTCACATTTTTCATCTCGTTGTAGCCGTAGCCATAAGTGACTGAGTTGCCTTATCAATATATTTTTTTTTCGAGTACGCCGGCAACTTCTTTCGTTCACAGAATCGAATAGCTATTGATAAACTGAAGCTAAAGTACTGAATTTAATGTATTAAACAGTTGCACGCATGATAATTCACCCATATTTCGTACCTGTTGGTTCCAAATGTTCTTGCTGTTCAGTTCGGCTTACATCAGGACATTTATTTTTGCAGTAGTGAAGCGGTGCATCACGTTCATGCACTAAAAGAATGCATCATTTCTAATAGCTTCATGTCTTTCATCTATTTGCTTGCGAAATCAGCACTGTGATCTATTCTAGTTTATAAACGAGCGCACAAATGTTCTTATTTATGATCTTAATAATACTTAAGCCGTTGACATGCATTGTAGTTACGCAGACATCAATTTTATGGAGAGTAACCATATTTATTTACCATGCTGCTTAAGCACCCTAGAACAAACAGTGTACATTTGCATGTGTTCTGTAGTCACAAACCATCGCAATGTATATGTCGCACCTTCTCGCATTTTATATTGCAAAATTGTGCTTATTCAATTTCTGATGCAGTCAAAATTTCTGTTCCAGACATACAGCAATGAGGATGGCACCAGTATAAAGCAACACACTCCATGCACTAAATAGAAGCTGCTGTCTGCTACAAGGTCATTGTGCGGACTTTGACTGCTACTACAAGGTAAATAACACCTGGTTCAGAAATAAATATGCTTGATACATGCTGTATTGGCTTGCTAGTCTTGAGTTACATGTGATTTGTTTGTAGCAGATGATATGAACGTTTGTTTATGTTTACAGTTCAGCATAATTGGTTCGAATATGAAAGAAAACACTACATGAGTTTGTATAATCTCTGCTGTATCTCATGCGCCATTGTTCTGCCCCAACAGAGTATGTGCCAAGTACATCTTGGTCATCACCGTAGCCCCCATCCACACCAACAGGAAGGGGCTGGAGCTGAATTCGCAACACCACGAACAAAGAAGCCATTCCAGAATTATTTGGATGAGATATCAAGTCTACAGATGACTGTTTCAAGTGTGAAAGGAGCCTACGCTATCATTCCACTAGCACGGATATTGGCCGAGTCACCCAGGTACCTCAACAACAAAAAATCTGTGTCTTCAGATGTACCTGCATCCTCTGAACAAGCACAGACGACTCTGGCTAAGAGTGTTCGGTCAGCTTGCCCTTCCTTAGTGAGCTTCCTGGCTTTGCCAATTCGTGCGAAGTATAATTTTGTTTCAATGAATGCATGCTTTTTCATTCCAGATTTTTGTTAGAGATCATTCCTATTCCTCATTCAAACATTAAAGGTCAACCGATTTTTTGCTCATACCTAATACCAGTCAGTGTCTAGAAGCATAACATATCTGTAGCAGTACTTTCTAGTGTATGTTGCCATGTGCAATTCCTCTCCTGAAATAACTGATGCGGCACTGGCGTGTGTCTTGCATTAACCTTTACACTGTGTGCTATGTAACATTTAACTTTTGTTAATGTTTTTGGCTTTCAGTGCTTTAAAGGTAGGGTGGCTTCTGTCTTGAATGCGAGCTTTCTCATTCCCATATTGAATTCCTGTCTCATTCAGGATTGCTATTCTTGCTCGACAGCCTGTGTTTTTGTGCAAGCTACATTGAAGTGATTGATTGCACAATCTGGTTTCGCTGCTGTCTGACTCGGTACTTGTCACCGTGTTACGTTTCTCATATGTGGGAGCCTGGTCACTTGCATTGGGAAATAGTCTCTCGGGGCAAGCATCTGCTCCTACAGTCCGCACAGTGACATAGACTGCGAATTTACACGCACCGTGGTTGGTGCTCCCCGTTCTGTCCTTTCCTGCTGCTGCCGTGTGCAAATTTTGCTTGTGGCCTTCCTCGGCCATAATTTGGAATCAACGGAGACTCTCATACATTTTTACATGGTTCTAAGTGTATGAAGTTGATATCCACATGTGTGGAAAGGCCTGCAAAAGTGGCTGCAAAATGGTGATGTCCAGAAAACCGACCATGCCCATATATAGGGAATAGGGGGGACCAAGTGTGAATTACACATTCATCATCATCAGCCTAGTTACGCCCACTGCAGGGCAAAGGCCTCTCCCATACTTCTCCAACTACCCCGGTCATGTACTAATTGTGGCCATGTTGTCCCTGCAAACGTCTTAATTTCATCCGCCCACTTAACTTTCTGCCGCCCCCTGCTACGCTTCCCTTCCCTTGGAATCCAGTCCGTAACCCTTAAAGACCATCGGTTATCTTCCCTCCTCATTACATGTCCTGCCCATGCCCATTTCTTTTTCTTGATTTCAACTAAGATGTCGTTTACCCGCGTTTGTTGCCTCACCCAATCTGCTCTTTTCTTATCCCTTAACGTTACACCCATCATTCTTCTTTCCATAGCTCGTTGCGTCGTCCTCAATTTCAGCAGAACCCTTTTCGTAAGCCTCCAGGTTTCTGCCCCATATGTGAGTACTGGTAACACACAGCTGTTATACACTTTCCTTTTGAGGGATAGTGGTAACCTGCTGTTCATGATTTGAGAATGCCTGCCAAACGCACCCCAGCCCATTCTTATTCTTCTGGTTATTTCAGTCTCATGATCCGGATCCGTGGTCACTACCTGCCCTAAGTAGATGTATTCCCTTACCACTTCCAGTGCTTCGCTACCTATCGTAAACTGCTGTTCTCTTCTGAGACTGTTAAACAATACTTTAGTTTTCTGCAAATTAATTTTCAGACCCACCCTTCTGCTTTGCCTCTCCAGGTCAGTGAGCATGCATTGCAATTGGTCTCCTGAGTTACTAAGCAAGGCAATATCATCAGCGAATCGCAAGTTGCTAAGGTATTCTCCATCAACTTTTATCCCCAATTCTTCCCACTCCAGGCCTCTGAATACCTCCTGTAAACATGCTGTGAATAGCATTGGAGATATCGTATCTCCCTGTCTGACGCCTTTCTTTATAGGGATTTTGTTACTTTCTTTGTGGAGGACTACGGTGGCTGTGGAGCCGCTATAGATATCTTCCAGTATTTTTACATATGGCTCATCTACACCCTGATTCCGTAATGCCTCCATGACTGCTGAGGTTTCGACTGAATCAAACGCTTTCTCGTAATCAATGAAAGCTATATATAAGGGTTGGTTATATTCTGCACATTTCTCTATCATTTGATTGACAGTGTGAATATGGTCTATTGTTGAGTAGCCTTTACGGAATCCTGCCTTGTCCTTTGGTTGACAGAAGTCTAAGGTGTTCCTGATTCTATTTGCGATTACCTTAGTAAATACTTTTGTAGGCAACGGACAGTAAGCTGATCGGTCTATAATTTTTCAAGTCTTTGGCGTCCCCTTTCTTATGGATTAGGATTATGTTAGCGTTCTTCCAAGATTCCGGTACGCTCGAGGTTATGAGGCATTGCGTATACAGGGTGGCCAGTTTCTCTAGAACAATCTGACCACCATCCTTCAACAAATCTGCTGTTACCTGATCCTCCCCAGCTGCCTTCCCCCTTTGCATAGCTCCTAAGGCTTTCTTTACTTCTTCTGGCGTTACCTGTGGGATTTCGAATTCCTATAGGCTATTCTCTCTTCCACTATCATCATGGGTACCACTGGTACTGTATAAATCTCTATAGAACTCCTCAGCCACTTGAACTATCTCATCCAAATTAGTAACGATATTTCCGGCTTTGTCTCTTAACGCACACGTCTGATTCTTGCCTATTCCTAGTTTCTTCTTCACTGGTTTTAGGCTTCCTCCGTTCCTGAGAGCCTGTTCAATTCTATCCATATTATAGTTTCTGATGTCCGCTGTCTTACGCTTGTTGATTAACTTAGAAAGTTCTGCCAGTTCTATTCTAGCTGTAGGGTTAGAGGCTTTCATACATTGGCGTTTCTTGATCAGATCTTTCGTCTCCTGCGATAGCTTACTGGTTTCCTGTATAACGGCGTTACCACCGACTTCTATTGCGCACTCCTTAATGATGCCCATGAGATTGTCGTTCATTGCTGCAACACTAAGGTCCTCTTCCTGAGTTAAAGCCGAGTACCTGTTCTGTAGCTTGATCCGGAATTCCTCTAGTTTCCCTCTTACCGCTAACTCATTGATTGGCTTCTTGTGTACCAATTTCTTCCGTTCCCTCCTCAAGTCTAGGCTAATTCGAGTTCTTACCATTCTATGGTCACTGCAGCGTACCTTGCCGAGCACGCCTACATCTTGTATGATGCCTGGGTTCGCGCAGAGTATGAAGTCGATTTCATTTCTAGTCTCACCATTCGGGCTCCTCCACGTCCACTTTCGACTAACCCGCTTGCGGAAAAAGGTGTTCATTATCCGCATATTATTCTGTTCTGCAAACTCTACTAATAATTCTGCTCTGCTATTCCTAGAGCCTATGCCATATTCCCCCACTGACTTGTCTCCAGCCTGCTTCTTGCCTACCCTGGCATTGAAGTCGCCCATCAGTATAGTGTATTTTGTTTTGACTTTACCCATCGCCGATTCCACGTCTTCATAAAAGCTTTCGACTTCCTGGTCATCATGACTGCATGTAGGGGCATAGACTTGTACCACCTTCAATTTGTACCACTTATTAAGCTTCACAACAAGACCTGCCACCCTCTCGTTAATGCTATAGAATTCCTGTATGTTACCAGCTATTTCCTTATGAATCAGGAATCCGACTCCTAGTTCTCGTCTCTCTGCTAATCCCCGGTAACACAGTACATGCCCGCTTTTTAGCACTGTATATGCTTCTTTTGTCCTCCTAACCTCACTGAGCCCTATTATATCCCATTTACTACCCTCTAATTCCTCCATTAACACTGCTAGACTCGCCTCGCTAGATAGCGTTCTAACGTTAAACGTTGCCAGGTTCAGATTCCAATGGCGGCCTGTCCGGAGCCAGGTATTCTTAGCACCCTCTGCAGCGTCACAGATCTGACCGCCGCCGTGGTCAGTTGCTTCGCAGCTACTGTGGACTGAGGGCCGGGATTTGATTGTTGTATTCATATAGGAGGTTGTGGCCAAGTACTGCACCAGGGTGGCCAATCCTGCTCTGGTGAGAGAGTGCGTTACCGGTTCTGGTCACCGGGATCAGGCCGCACTCCAGGCCTGTTTGTGCAATTTTCTCAACACACGTTTTTTTGTATTTTCCGGTGGAGAATTGCGCTGCACCGGGATTTGAATCACGGTCCTTTTGCACTGGAGACGGAAACTCTACCGTCCCCGCAGGAGTTAAATTAAAAATTGGAGAATGGGGTTTTGCGTGACAAAAGCACTTTCTGATTATGCACGCCTTAGTGGAGGACTCCGAAAATTTCGACCACATGGGGTTCTTTAACGTGCACCAAATTCTAAGTACACGGGTGTTTTCGCACTTCGCCCCCATCGAAATGCGGCCGCCGTGGCCGGGGTCCGATCCCGCGACCTCGTGCTCAGCAGTCTAACACCATGACCACTGAGCAACCACGGCGGGTCCCGCAGGAGTTGTACGCCTCATTTAACCTACAGTGGTGCCCAATTTGATCAGTCAACGTGGGCCAATCTGAGCTCGGTTATACCGCATGGATGGCACTCGGCTAGAGAACCTGGTATTTATGACCTGCACATGTGTGGCCACACATAATTGAGGATATATAATTTTTTTTTAGGAGGGTTTCCGTACAGTGATAAAATGAAGGGAAAAGACATTAAAAAGAAAGAAAAAAAAGGGAAAAAAAAGGGAACATAACTTATGATTTGAACTCGTGATCCTTCAATGTTGCCCGGAAAGGTAGCTCAGTCGGTTGGTTCGTCAAGCCAGCGGTTACTTTCAAGCGCCATAGCTCCTGCTCCGAGCCTCATACTTATGTGGAAAGGGGCTGGTGTTGTCCGCGACAGTCGATTTTTGCTTGTGGTTTTGCTTGTGATTCTGAGTGGTTGGAAGGCATAATTTCTTGGAAAAATGGCCGCCAGAGGAGCAGCGTGAACTCGAGCGGCTTTAGAGACTAGGAAAACTGCCTTACAATATTTAGACTTGAGGGGAAGCTTCGTTAACAAACTATAACACGGCAATCAGCACTCGAATACGACGAGAGAAATTATTGAGACGTGGGAAATTCCCTTGAAATAAATCTGGTTTGCGAGACAAATGCTTGTATGTATTGAATCTCTTAAAAGATAAGGGGGGAAATATGCGCTCACCGAGAGGGCATCGTCCGCACGAGACCACCACCAGGCTCCTTACGGGGGATGTGGAGAGCTTCGCGGCCGGAACGAAGCCTCCCCTCTCCGCCGGCCAGGCGTGGAAAACGCGCTTTCCGATCGCTCAAGGTTGCGCAGGAATAGTATAGCTCTAGCGTCTAGGAAAAGCTTTCACAGGTGCGAGGGCGGCACGCATAGCGTGGGAAGCTAGCCGCCGGAATAGCTATCTTCGAGAGCTATTCTATATTATATTATATTATACTTCGAGAGCTATGACTGATGCTTTTCTATATATATATATTCATCTCATCTATGCGATCGCATGCGCGCGCTGCTTCTTTGTCTCTGCGTGTAGTAGTTAAGAGAGCCAGTTTAAGGGCGGAGAAGAGGGAAGGAAAGGAAAGCGAACTTGCAGCGCCGTGGTTTTAAAGCGCAACCGTGGTAGAGAAACGGAAAGACGATATAAGCATGCGTGGCAATGATACGCACACGACAAACTGCCTTACAATATTTAGACTTGAGGGGTAGTTTCGTTAACAAACTATAACACGGCAATCAGCACTCGAATAAATTATAACCCTAATAATAATTGTAAATATTCATCTCATCTATAGGATCTAAAGCGCGCGCTGTTTCTTGCCTCTGCGTGTAGTAGTTAAGAGAGCCAGTTTAAGGGCGGAGAAGAGGGAAGGAAAGGAAAGCAAACATGCAGCGCCGTGGTTTTAAAGCGCAACCGTGGTAGAGAAACGGAAAGGCGATATGAGCATGCGTGGCCATGATACGCACACGACAAACTGCCTTACAATTTAAACTTGAGGGGTAGTTTCGTTAACAAACTATAACACGGCAATCAGCACTCGAATATAATTATAACCCTAATAATAATTGTAAATATTCATCTCATCTATAGGATCTAAAGCGCGCGCTGTTTCTTGTCTCTGCGTGTAGTAGTTAAGAGAGCCAGTTTAAGGGCGGAGAAGAGGGAAGGAAAGGAAAGCAAACTTGCAGCGCCGTGGTTTTAAAGCGCAACCGTGGTAGAGAAACGGAAAGGCGAAATAAGCATGCGTGGCCATGATACGCACACGACAAACCGCCTTACAACATTTAGACTTGAGGGGAAGCTTCGTTAACAAACTATAACACGGCAATCAGCACTCGAATATAATTATAACCCTAATAATAATTGTAAATATTCATCTCATCTGTAGGATCTAAAGCGCGCGCTGTTTCTTGTCTCTGCGTGTTGTAGTTAAGAGAGCCAGTTTAAGGGTGGAGAAGAGGGAAGGAAAGGAAAGCAAACTTGCAGCGCCGTGGTATTAAAGCGCAACCGTGGTAGAGAAACGGAAAGGCGATATAAGCATGCGTGGCCATGATACGCACACGACAAACCGCCTTACAACATTTAGACTTGAGGGGAAGCTTCGTTAACAAACTATAACACGGCAATCAGCACTCGAATAAATTATAACCCTAATAATAATTGTAAATATTCATCTCATCTATAGGATCTAAAGCGCGCACTGTTTCTTGCCTCTGCGTGTAGTAGTTAAGAGAGCCAGTTTAAGGGCGGGGAAGAGGGAAGGAAAGGAAAGCAAACTTGCAGCGCCGTGGTTTTAAAGCGCAACCGTGGTTGAGCAACGGAAAGGCGATATGAGCATGCGTGGCCATGATACGCACACGACAAACTGCCTTACAATTTAGACTTGAGGGGTAGTTTCGTTAACAAACTATAACACGGCAATCAGCACTCGAATATAATTATAACCCTAATAATAATTGTAAATATTCATCTCATCTATAGGATCTAAAGCGCGCGCTGTTTCTTGTCTCTGCGTGTAGTAGTTAAGAGAGCCAGTTTAAGGGCGGAGAAGAGGGAAGGAAAGGAAAGCAAACTTCCAGCGCCGTGGTTTTAAAGCGCAACAGTGGTAGAGAAACGGAAAGGCGATATGAGCATGCGTGGCCATGATACGCACACGACAAACCGCCTTACAACATTTAGGCTTGAGGGGAAGCTTCGTTAACAAACTATAACACGGCAATCAGCACTCGAATAAATTATAACCCTAATAATAATTGTAAATATTCATCTCATCTATAGGATCTAAAGCGCGCGCTGTTTCTTGCCTCTGCGTGTAGTAGTTAAGAGAGCCAGTTTAAGGGCGGAGAAGAGGGAAGGAAAGGAAAGCAAACATGCAGCGCCGTGGTTTTAAAGCGCAACCGTGGTAGAGAAACGGAAAGGCGATATGAGCATGCGTGGCCATGATACGCACACGACAAACTGCCTTACAATTTAGACTTGAGGGGTAGTTTCGTTAACAAACTATAACACGGCAATCAGCACTCGAATATAATTATAACCCTAATAATAATTGTAAATATTCATCTCATCTATAGGATCTAAAGCGCGCGCTGTTTCTTGTCTCTGCGTGTAGTAGTTAAGAGAGCCAGTTTAAGGGCGGAGAAGAGGGAAGGAAAGGAAAGCAAACTTGCAGCGCCGTGGTTTTAAAGCGCAACCGTGGTAGAGAAACGGAAAGGCGAAATAAGCATGCGTGGCCATGATACGCACACGACAAACTGCCTTAAACATTTAGACTTGAGGGGAAGCTTCGTTAACAAACTATAACACGGCAATCAGCACTCGAATATAATTATAACCCTAATAATAATTGTAAATATTCATCTCATCTGTAGGATCTAAAGCGCGCGCTGTTTCTTGTCTCTGCGTGTTGTAGTTAAGAGAGCCAGTTTAAGGGTGGAGAAGAGGGAAGGAAAGGAAAGCAAACTTGCAGCGCCGTGGTATTAAAGCGCAACCGTGGTAGAGAAACGGAAAGGCGATATAAGCATGCGTGGCCATGATACGCACACGACAAACCGCCTTACAACATTTAGACTTGAGGGGAAGCTTCGTTAACAAACTATAACACGGCAATCAGCACTCGAATAAATTATAACCCTAATAATAATTGTAAATATTCATCTCATCTATAGGATCTAAAGCGCGCATTGTTTCTTGCCTCTGCGTGTAGTAGTTAAGAGAGCCAGTTTAAGGGCGGAGAAGAGGGAAGGAAAGGAAAGCAAACTTGCAGCGCCGTGGTTTTAAAGCGCAACCGTGGTTGAGCAACGGAAAGGCGATATGAGCATGCGTGGCCATGATACGCACACGACAAACTGCCTTACAATTTAGACTTGAGGGGTAGTTTCGTTAACAAACTATAACACGGCAATCAGCACTCGAATATAATTATAACCCTAATAATAATTGTAAATATTCATCTCATCTATAGGATCTAAAGCGCGCGCTGTTTCTTGTCTCTGCGTGTAGTAGTTAAGAGAGCCAGTTTAAGGGCGGAGAAGAGGGAAGGAAAGGAAAGCAAACTTGCAGCGCCGTGGTTTTAAAGCGCAACAGTGGTAGAGAAACGGAAAGGCGATATAAGCATGCGTGGCCATGATACGCACACGACAAACCGCCTTACAACATTTAGGCTTGAGGGGAAGCTTCGTTAACAAACTATAACACGACAATCAGCACTCGAATATAATTATAACCCTAATAATAATTGTAAATATTCATCTCATGTATAGGACCTAAAGCGCGCGCTGTTTCTTGTCTCTGCGTGTAGTAGTTAAGAGAGCCAGTTTAAGGGCGGAGAAGAGGGAAGGAAAGGAAAGCAAACTTGCAGCGCCGTGGTTTTAAAGCGCAACCGTGGTAGAGAAACGGAAAGGCGAAATAAGCATGCGTGGCCATGATACGCACACGACAAACCGCCTTACAACATTTAGACTTGAGGGGAAGCTTCGTTAACAAACTATAACACGGCAATCAGCACTCGAATATAATTATAACCCTAATAATAATTGTAAATATTCATCTCATCTATAGGATCTAAAGCGCGCGCTGTTTCTTGTCTCTGCGTGTAGTAGTTAAGAGAGCCAGTTTAAGGGCGGAGAAGAGGGAAGGAAAGGAAAGCAAACTTGCAGCGCCGTGGTTTTAAAGCGCAACCGTGGTAGAGAAACGGAAAGGGGAAATAAGCATGCGTGGCCATGATACGCACACGACAAACCGCCTTACAACATTTAGACTTGAGGGGAAGCTTCGTTAACAAACTATAACACGGCAATCAGCACTCGAATATAATTATAACCGTAATAATAATTGTAAATATTCATCTCATCTGTAGGATCTAAAGCGCGCGCTGTTTCTTGTCTCTGCGTGTAGTAGTTAAGAGAGCCAGTTTAAGGGTGGAGAAGAGGGAAGGAAAGGAAAGCAAACTTGCAGCGCCGTGGTATTAAAGCGCAACCGTGGTAGAGAAACGGAAAGGCGATATAAGCATGCGTGGCCATGATACGCACACGACAAACCGCCTTACAACATTTAGACTTGAGGGGAAGCTTCGTTAACAAACTATAACACGGCAATCAGCACTCGAATAAATTATAACCCTAATAATAATTGTAAATATTCATCTCATCTATAGGATCTAAAGCGCGCGCTGTTTCTTGCCTCTGCGTGTAGTAGTTAAGAGAGCCAGTTTAAGGGCGGAGAAGAGGGAAGGAAAGGAAAGCAAACTTGCAGCGCCGTGGTTTTGAAGCGCAACCGTGGTTGAGCAACGGAAAGGCGATATGAGCATGCGTGGCCATGATACGCACACGACAAACTGCCTTACAATTTAGACTTGAGGGGTAGTTTCGTTAACAAACTATAACACGGCAATCAGCACTCGAATATAATTATAACCCTAATAATAATTGTAAATATTCATCTCATCTATAGGATCTAAAGCGCGCGCTGTTTCTTGTCTCTGCGTGTAGTAGTTAAGAGAGCCAGTTTAAGGGCGGAGAAGAGGGAAGGAAAGGAAAGCAAACTTGCAGCGCCGTGGTTTTAAAGCGCAACAGTGGTAGAGAAACGGAAAGGCGATATAAGCATGCGTGGCCATGATACGCACACGACAAACCGCCTTACAACATTTAGGCTTGAGGGGAAGCTTCGTTAACAAACTATAACACGGCAATCAGCACTCGAATAAATTATAACCCTAATAATAATTGTAAATATTCATCTCATCTATAGGATCTAAAGCGCGCGCTGTTTCTTGTCTCTGCGTGTAGTAGGTAAGAGAGCCAGTTTAAGGGCGGAGATGAGGGAAGGAAAGGAAAGCAAACTTGCAGCGCCGTGGTTTTAAAGCGCAACCGTGGTAGAGAAACGGAAAGGCGAAATAAGCATGCCTGGCCATGATACGCACACGACAAACCGCCTTACAACATTTAGACTTGAGGGGAAGCTTCGTTAACAAACTATAACACGGCAATCAGCACTCGAATATAATTATAACCCTAATAATAATTGTAAATATTCATCTCATCTATAGGATCTAAAGCGCGCGCTGTTTCTTGTCTCTGCGTGTAGTAGTTAAGAGAGCCAGTTTAAGGGTGGAGAAGAGGGAAGGAAAGGAAAGCAAACTTGCAGCGCCGTGGTATTAAAGCGCAACCGTGGTAGAGAAACGGAAAGGCGATATAAGCATGCATGGCCATGATACGCACACGACAAACCGCCTTACAACATTTAGACTTGAGGGGAAGCTTCGTTAACAAACTATAACACGGCAATCAGCACTCGAATAAATTATAACCCTAATAATAATTGTAAATATTCATCTCATCTATAGGATCTAAAGCGCGCGCTGTGTCTTGCCTCTGCGTGTAGTAGTTAAGAGAGCCAGTTTAAGGGCGGAGAAGAGGGAAGGAAAGGAAAGCAAACTTGCAGCGCCGTGGTTTTAAAGCGCAACCGTGGTTGAGCAACGGAAAGGCGATATGAGCATGCGTGGCCATGATACGCACACGACAAACTGCCTTACAATTTAGACTTGAGGGGTAGTTTCGTTAACAAACTATAACACGGCAATCAGCACTCGAATATAATTATAACCCTAATAATAATTGTAAATATTCATCTCATCTATAGGATCTAAAGCGCGCGCTGTTTCTTGTCTCTGCGTGTAGTAGTTAAGAGAGCCAGTTTAAGGGCGGAGAAGAGGGAAGGGAAGGAAAGCAAACTTGCAGCGCCGTGGTTTTAAAGCGCAACAGTGGTAGAGAAACGGAAAGGCGATATAAGCATGCGTGGCCATGATACGCACACGACAAACCGCCTTACAACATTTAGGCTTGAGGGGAAGCTTCGTTAACAAACTATAACACGACAATCAGCCCTCGAATATAATTATAACCCTAATAATAATTGTAAATATTCATCTCATCTATAGGATCTAAAGCGCGCGCTGTTTCTTGTCTCTGCGTGTAGTAGTTAAGAGAGCCAGTTTAACGGCGGAGAAGAGGGAAGGAAAGGAAAGCAAACTTGCAGCGCCGTGGTTTTAAAGCGCAACCGTGGTAGAGAAACGGAAAGGCGATATAAGCATGCGTGGCCATGATACGCACACGACAACCGCCTTACAACATTTAGACTTGAGGGGAAGCTTCGTTAACAAACTATAACACGGCAATCAGCACTCGAATATAATTATAACCCTAATAATAATTGTAAATATTCATCTCATCTATAGGATCTAAAGCGCGCGCTGTTTCTTGTCTCTGCGTGTAGTAGTTAAGAGAGCCAGTTTAAGGGTGGAGAAGAGGGAAGGAAAGGAAAGCAAACTTGCAGCGCCGTGGTATTAAAGCGCAACCGTGGTAGAGAAACGGAAAGGCGATATAAGCATGCGTGGCCATGATACGCACACGACAAACCGCCTTACAACATTTAGACTTGAGGGGAAGCTTCGTTAACAAACTATAACACGGCAATCAGCACTCGAATACGACGCACGAGAGAAATTATTGAGACGTGGAAAATTCCCTTGAAATAAATCTGGTTTGCGAGACAAATGCTTGTATGTATTGAATCTCTTAAAAGATGAGGGGGGAAATATGCGCTCACCGAGAGGGCATCGTCAGCACGAGACCACCACCAGGCTCCTTACGGGGGATGTGGAGAGCTTCGCGGCCGGAACGAAGCCTCCCCTCTCCGCCGGCCAGGCGTGGAAAACGCGCTTTCCGATCGCTCAAGGTTGCGCAGGAATAGTATAGCTCTAGCGTCTAGGCAAAGCTTATACAGGTGCGAGGGCGGCACGCATAGCGTGGGAAGCTAGCCGCCGGAATAGCTATCTTCGAGAGCTATTCTATATTATATTATATTATACTTCGAGAGCTATGACTGATGCTTTTCTATATATATGTATTCATCTCATCTATGCGATCGCATGCGGGCGCTGTTTCTTTGTCTCTGCGTGTAGTAGTTAAGAGAGCCAGTTTAAGGGCGGAGAAGAGGGAAGGAAAGGAAAGCAAACCTGCAGCGCCGTGGTTTTAAAGCGCAACCGTGGTAGAGAAACGGAAAGGCGATATAAGCATGCGTGGCCATGATACGCACACGACAAACCGCCTTACAACATTTAGACTTGAGGGGAAGCTTCGTTAACAAACTATAACACGGCAATCAACACTCGAATATAATTATAACCCTAATAATAATTGTAAATATTCATCTCATCTATAGGATCTCAAGCGCGCGCTGTTTCTTGTCTCTGCGTGTAGTAGTTAAGAGAGCCAGTTTAAGGGCGGAGAAGAGGGAAGGAAAGGAAAGCAAACTTGCAGCGCCGTGGTTTTAAAGCGCAACCGTGGTAGAGAAACGGAAAGGCGATATAAGCATGCGTGGCCATGATACGCACACGACAAACCGCCTTACAACATTTAGACTTGAGGGGAAGCTTCGTTAACAAACTAGAACACGGCAATCAGCACTCGAATATAATTATAACCCTAATAATAATTGTAAATATTCATCTCATCTATAGGATCTAAAGCGCGCGCTGTTTCTTGTCTCTGCGTGTAGTAGTTAAGAGAGCCAGTTTAAGGGCGGAGAAGAGGGAAGGAAAGGAAAGCAAACTTGCAGCGCCGTGGTTTTAAAGCGCAACCGCGGTAGAGAAACGGAAAGGCGATATAAGCATGCGTGGCCATGATACGCACACGACAAACCGCCTTACAACATTTGGACTTGAGGGAAGCTTCGTTAACAAACTATAACACGGCAATCAGCACTCGAATACGACGAGAGAAATTATTGAGACGTGGAAAATTCCCTTGAAATAAATCTGGTTTGCGAGACAAATGCTTGTATGTATTGAATTTCTTAAAAGATGACGGGGGAAATATGCGCTCACCGAGAGGGCATCGTCAGCACGAGACCACCACCCAGGCTCCTTACGGGGGATGTGGAGAGCTTCGCGGCCGGAACGAAGCCTCCCCTCTCCACCGGCCAGGCGTGGAAAACGCGCTTTCCGATCGCTCAAGGTTGCGCAGGAATAGTATAGCTCTAGCGTCTAGGAAAAGCTTTCACAGGTGCGAGGGCGGCACGCATAGCGTGGGAAGCTAGCCGCCGGAATAGCTATCTTCGAGAGCTATTCTATATTATATTATATTATACTTCGAGAGCTATGACTGATGCTTTTCTTTATATATGCATTCATCTCATCTATGCGATCGCATGTGTGCGCTGTTTCTTTGTCTCTGCGTGTAATAGCTAAGAGAGCCAGTTTAAGGGCGGAGAAGAGGGAAGGAAAGGAAAGCAAACTTGCAGCGCCGTGGTTTTAAAGCGCAACCGTGGTAGAGAAACGGAAAGACGATATAAGCATGCGTGGCCATGATACGCACACGACAAACTGCCTTACAATATTTAGACTTGAGGGGTAGTTTCGTTAACAAACTATAACACGGCAATCAGCACTCGAATACATTATAACCCTAATAATAATTGTAAATATTCATCTCATCTATAGGATCTAAAGCGCGCGCTGTTTCTTGCCTCTGCGTGTAGTAGTTAAGAGAGCCAGTTTAAGGGCGGAGAAGAGGGAAGGAAAGGAAAGCAAACTTGCAGCGCCGTGGTTTTAAACCGCATCCGTGGAAGAGAAACGGAAAGGCGATATAAGCATGCGTGGCCATGATACGCACACGACAAACCGCCTTACAACATTTAGACTTGAGGGGAAGATTCGTTAACAAACTATACCACGGCAATCAGCCCTCGAATATAATTATAACCCTAACAATAATTGTAAATATTCATCTCATCTATAGGATCTAAAGCGCGCGCTGTTTCTTGTCTCTGCGTGTTGTAGTTAAGATAGCCAGTTTAAGGGCGGAGAAGAGGGAAGGAAAGGAAAGCAAACTTGCAGCGCCGTGGTTTTAAAGCGCAACCGTGGTAGAGAAACGGAAAGGCGATATGAGCATGCGTGGCCATGATACGCACACGACAAACTGCCTTACAATTTAGACTTGAGGGGTAGTTTCGTTAACAAACTATAACACGGCAATCAGCACTCGAATATAATTATAACCCTAATAATAATTGTAAATATTCATCTCATCTATAGGATCTAAAGCGCGCGCTGTTTCTTGTCTCTGCGTGTAGTAGTTAAGAGAGCCAGTTTAAGGGCGGAGAAGAGGGAAGGAAAGGAAAGCAAACTTGCAGCGCCGTGGTTTTAAAGCGCAACCGCGGTAGAGAAACGGAAAGGCGATATAAGCATGCGTGGCCATGATACGCACACGACAAACCGCCTTACAACATTTGGACTTGAGGGGAAGCTTCGTTAACAAACTATAACACGGCAATCAGCACTCGAATACGACGAGAGAAATTATTGAGACGTGGAAAATTCCCTTGAAATAAATCTGGTTTGCGAGACAAATGCTTGTATGTATTGAATTTCTTAAAAGATGACGGGGGAAATATGCGCTCACCGAGAGGGCATCGTCAGCACGAGACCACCACCCAGGCTCCTTACGGGGGATGTGGAGAGCTTCGCGGCCGGAACGAAGCCTCCCCTCTCCGCCGGCCAGGCGTGGAAAACGCGCTTTCCGATCGCTCAAGGTTGCGCAGGAATAGTATAGCTCTAGCGTCTAGGAAAAGCTTTCACAGGTGCGAGGGCGGCACGCATAGCGTGGGAAGCTAGCCGCCGGAATAGCTATCTTCGAGAGCTATTCTATATTATATTATATTATACTTCGAGAGCTATGACTGATGCTTTTCTTTATATATGTATTCATCTCATCTATGCGATCGCATGTGTGCGCTGTTTCTTTGTCTCTGCGTGTAATAGCTAAGAGAGCCAGTTTAAGGGCGGAGAAGAGGGAAGGAAAGGAAAGCAAACTTGCAGCGCCGTGGTTTTAAAGCGCAACCGTGGTAGAGAAACGGAAAGACGATATAAGCATGCGTGGCCATGATACGCACACGACAAACTGCCTTACAATATTTAGACTTGAGGGGTAGTTTCGTTAACAAACTATAACACGGCAATCAGCACTCGAATAAATTATAACCCTAATAATAATTGTAAATATTCATCTCATCTATAGGATCTAAAGCGCGCGCTGTTTCTTGCCTCTGCGTGTAGTAGTTAAGAGAGCCAGTTTAAGGGCGGAGAAGAGGGAAGGAAAGGAAAGCAAACTTGCAGCGCCGTGGTTTTAAACCGCATCCGTGGAAGAGAAACGGAAAGGCGATATAAGCATGCGTGGCCATGATACGCACACGACAAACCGCCTTACAACATTTAGACTTGAGGGGAAGATTCGTTAACAAACTATACCACGGCAATCAGCCCTCGAATATAATTATAACCCTAACAATAATTGTAAATATTCATCTCATCTATAGGATCTAAAGCGCGCGCTGTTTCTTGTCTCTGCGTGTAGTAGTTAAGAGAGCCAGTTTAAGGGCGGAGAAGAGGGAAGGAAAGGAAAGCAAACTTGCAGCGCCGTGGTATTAAAGCGCAACCGTGGTAGAGAAACGGAAAGGCGATATAAGCATGCGTGGCCATGATACGCACACGACAAACCGCCTTACAACATTTAGACTTGAGGGGAAGCTTCGTTAACAAACTATAACACGGCAATCAGCACTCGAATACGACGAGAGAAATTATTGAGACGTGGAAAATTCCCTTGAAATAAATCTGGTTTGCGAGACAAATGCTTGTATGTATTGAATATCTTAAAAGATGAGGGGGGAAATATGCGCTCACCGAGAGGGCATCGTCAGCACGAGACCACCACCCAGGCTCCTTACGGGGGATGTGGAGAGCTTCGCGGCCGGAACGAAGCCTCCCCTCTCCGCCGGCCAGGCGTGGAAAACGCGCTTTCCGATCGCTCAAGGTTGCGCAGGAATAGCGTCTAGCGTCTAGGAAAAGCTTTCACAGGTGCGAGGGCGGCACGCATAGCGTGGGAAGCTAGCCGCCGGAATAGCTATCTTCGAGAGCTATTCTATATTATATTATATTATACTTCGAGAGCTATGACTGATGCTTTTCTATATATATGTATTCATCTCATCTATTCGATCGCATGCACGCGCTGTTTCTTTGTCTCTGCGTGTAGTAGTTAAGAGAGCCAGTTTAAGGGCGGAGAAGAGGGAAGGAAAGGAAAGCAAACTTGCAGCGCCGTGGTTTTAAAGCGCAACCGTGGTAGAGAAACGGAAAGACGATATAAGCATGCGTGGCCATGATACGCACACGACAAACTGCCTTACAATATTTAGACTTGAGGGGTAGTTTCGTTAACAAACTATAACACGGCAATCAGCACTCGAATAAATTATAACCCTAATAATAATTGTAAATATTCATCTCATCTATAGGATCTAAAGCGCGCGCTGTTTCTTGCCTCTGCGTGTAGTAGTTAAGAGAGCCAGTTTAAGGGCGGAGAAGACGGAAGGAAAGGAAAGCAAACTTGCAGCGCCGTGGTATTAAAGCGCAACCGTGGTAGAGAAACGGAAAGGCGATATGAGCATGCGTGGGCATGATACGCACACGACAAACTGCCTTACAATTTAGACTTGAGGGGTAGTTTCGTTAACAAACTATAACACGGCAATCAGAACTCGAATATAATTATAATTATATAATTATATAATATAATTATATAATTATATAAATATAATTGTAAATATTCATCTCATCTATAGGATCTAAAGCGCGCGCTGTTTCTTGTCTCTGCGTGTAGTAGTTAAGAGAGCCAGTTTAAGGGCGGAGAAGAGGGAAGGAAAGGAAAGCAAACTTGCAGCGCCGTGGTTTTAAAGCGCAACCGTGGTAGAGAAACGGAAAGGCGATATAAGCATGCGTGGCCATGATACGCACACGACAAACCGCCTTACAACATTTAGACTTGAGGGGAAGCTTCGTTAACAAACTATAACACGGCAATCAGCACTCGAATATAATTATAACCCTAATAATAATTGTAAATATTCATCTCATCTATAGGATGTAAAGCGCGCGCTGTTTCTTGTCTCTGCGTGTAGTAGTTAAGAGAGCCAGTTTAAGGGCGGAGAAGAGGGAAGGAAAGGAAAGCAAACTTGCAGCGCCGTGGTTTTAAAGCGCAACCGGGGTAGAGAAACGGAAAGGCGATATAAGCATGCGTGGCCATGATACGCATACGACAAACCGCCTTACAACATTTAGTCTTGAGGGGAAGCTTCGTTAACAAACTATAACACGGCAATCAGCACTCGAATATAATTATAACCCTAATAATAATTGTAAATATTCATCTCATCTATAGGATCTAAAGCGCGCGCTGTTTCTTGTCTCTGCGTGTAGTAGTTAAGAGAGCCAGTTCAAGGGCGGAGAAGAGGGAAGGAAAGGAAAGCAAACTTGCAGCGCCGTGGTTTTAAAGCGCAACCGTGGTAGAGAAACGGAAAGGCGATATAAGCATGCGTGGCCATGATACGCACACGACAAACCACCTTACATCATTTAGACTTGAGGGGAAGCTTCGTTAACAAACTATAACACGGCAATCAGCACTCGAATACGACGAGAGAAATTATTGAGACGTGGAAAATTCCCTTGAAATAAATCTGGTTTGCGAGACAAATGCTTGTATGTATTGAATCTCTTAAAAGATGAGGGGGGAAATATGCGCTCACCGAGAGGGCATCGTCAGCACGAGACCACCACCAGGCTCCTTACGGGGGATGTGGAGAGCTTCGCGGCCGGAACGAAGCCTCCCCTCTCCGCCGGCCAGGCGTTGAAAACGCGCTTTCCGATCGCTCAAGGTTGCGCAGGAATAGTATAGCTCTAGCGTCTAGGAAAAGCTTTCACAGGTGCGAGGGCGGCACGCATAGCGTGGGAAGCTAGCCGCCGGAATAGCTATCTTCGAGAGCTATTCTATATTATATTATATTATACTTCGAGAGCTATGACTGATGCTTTTCTATATATATGTATTCATCTCATCTATGCGATCGCATGCGCGCGCTGTTTCTTTGTCTCTGCGTGTAGTAGTTAAGAGAGCCAGTTTAAGGGCGGAGAAGAGGGAAGGAAAGGAAAGCAAACTTGCAGCGCCGTGGTTCTAAAGCGCAACCGTGGTAGAGAAACGGAAAGGCGATATAAGCATGCGTGGCCATGATACGCACACGACAAACCGCCTTACAACATTTAGACTTGAGGGGAAGCTTCGTTAACAAACTAGAACACGGCAATCAGCACTCGAATATAATTATAACCCTAATAATAATTGTAAATATTTATCTCATCTATAGGATCTAAAGCGCGCGCTGTTTCTTGCCTCTGCGTGTAGTAGTTAAGAGAGCCAGTTTAAGGGCAGAGAAGAGGGAAGGAAAGGAAAGCAAACTTGCAGCGCCGTGGTTTTAAAGCGCAACCGTGGTAGAGAAACGGAAAGGCGATATGAGCATGCGTGGCCATGATACGCACACGACAAACCGCCTTACAATTTAGACTTGAGGGGTAGTTTCGTTAACAAACTATAACACGGCAATCAGCACTCGAATATACTTATAACCCTAATAATAATTGTAAATATTCATCTCATCTATAGGATCTAAAGCGCGCGCTGTTTCTTGTCTCTGCGTGTAGTAGTTAAGAGAGCCAGTTTAATGGCGGAGAAGAGGGAAGGAAAGGAAAGCAAACTTGCAGCGCCGTGGTTTTAAAGCGCAACCGTGGTAGAGAAACGGAAAGACGATATAAGCATGCGTGGCCATGATACGCACACGACAAACTGCCTTACAATATTTAGACTTGAGGGGTAGTTTCGTTAACAAACTATAACACGGCAATCAGCACTCG
This sequence comes from Dermacentor variabilis, assembly GCF_050947875.1. Taxonomy (NCBI): domain Eukaryota; kingdom Metazoa; phylum Arthropoda; class Arachnida; order Ixodida; family Ixodidae; genus Dermacentor; species Dermacentor variabilis. The sequence goes on from NC_134570.1 coordinate 219,507,332, forward strand.
AATAAATTATAACCCTAATAATAATTGTAAATATTCATCTCATCTATAGGATCTAAAGCGCGCGCTGTTTCTTGCCTCTGCGTGTAGTAGTTAAGAGAGCCAGTTTAAGGGCGGAGAAGAGGGAAGGAAAGGAAAGCAAACTTGCAGCGCCGTGGTTTTAAACCGCATCCGTGGAAGAGAAACGGAAAGGCGATATAAGCATGCGTGGCCATGATACGCACACGACAAACCGCCTTACAACATTTAGACTTGAGGGGAAGATTCGTTAACAAACTATAACACGGCAATCAGCCCTCGAATATAATTATAACCCTAACAATAATTGTAAATATTCATCTCATCTATAGGATCTAAAGCGCGCGCTGTTTCTTGTCTCTGCGTGTAGTAGTTAAGAGAGCCAGTTTAAGGGCGGAGAAGAGGGAAGGAAAGGAAAGCAAACTTGCAGCGCCGTGGTATTAAAGCGCAACCGTGGTAGAGAAACGGAAAGGCGATATAAGCATGCGTGGCCATGATACGCACACGACAAACCGCCTTACAACATTTAGACTTGAGGGGAAGCTTCGTTAACAAACTATAACACGGCAATCAGCACTCGAATACGACGAGAGAAATTATTGAGACGTGGAAAATTCCCTTGAAATAAATCTGGTTTGCGAGACAAATGCTTGTATGTATTGAATATCTTAAAAGATGAGGGGGGAAATATGCGCTCACCGAGAGGGCATCGTCAGCACGAGACCACCACCCAGGCTCCTTACGGGGGATGTGGAGAGCTTCGCGGCCGGAACGAAGCCTCCCCTCTCCGCCGGCCAGGCGTGGAAAACGCGCTTTCCGATCGCTCAAGGTTGCGCAGGAATAGCGTCTAGCGTCTAGGAAAAGCTTTCACAGGTGCGAGGGCGGCACGCATAGCGTGGGAAGCTAGCCGCCGGAATAGCTATCTTCGAGAGCTATTCTATATTATATTATATTATACTTCGAGAGCTATGACTGATGCTTTTCTATATATATGTATTCATCTCATCTATTCGATCGCATGCACGCGCTGTTTCTTTGTCTCTGCGTGTAGTAGTTAAGAGAGCCAGTTTAAGGGCGGAGAAGAGGGAAGGAAAGGAAAGCAAACTTGCAGCGCCGTGGTTTTAAAGCGCAACCGTGGTAGAGAAACGGAAAGACGATATAAGCATGCGTGGCCATGATACGCACACGACAAACTGCCTTACAATATTTAGACTTGAGGGGTAGTTTCGTTAACAAACTATAACACGGCAATCAGCACTCGAATAAATTATAACCCTAATAATAATTGTAAATATTCATCGCATCTATAGGATCTAAAGCGGGCGCTGTTTCTTGCCTCTGCGTGTAGTAGTTAAGAGAGCCAGTTTAAGGGCGGAGAAGACGGAAGGAAAGGAAAGCAAACTTGCAGCGCCGTGGTATTAAAGCGCAACCGTGGTAGAGAAACGGAAAGGCGATATCAGCATGCGTGGGCATGATACGCACACGACAAACTGCCTTACAATTTAGACTTGAGGGGTAGTTTCGTTAACAAACTATAACACGGCAATCAGAACTCGAATATAATTATAATTATATAATTATATAATATAATTATATAATTATATAAATATAATTGTAAATATTCATCTCATCTATAGGATCTAAAGCGCGCGCTGTTTCTTGTCTCTGCGTGTAGTAGTTAAGAGAGCCAGTTTAAGGGCGGAGAAGAGGGAAGGAAAGGAAAGCAAACTTGCAGCGCCGTGGTTTTAAAGCGCAACCGTGGTAGAGAAACGGAAAGGCGATATAAGCATGCGTGGCCATGATACGCACACGACAAACCGCCTTACAACATTTAGACTTGAGGGGAAGCTTCGTTAACAAACTATAACACGGCAATCAGCACTCGAATATAATTATAACCCTAATAATAATTGTAAATATTCATCTCATCTATAGGATGTAAAGCGCGCGCTGTTTCTTGTCTCTGCGTGTAGTAGTTAAGAGAGCCAGTTTAAGGGCGGAGAAGAGGGAAGGAAAGGAAAGCAAACTTGCAGCGCCGTGGTTTTAAAGCGCAACCGGGGTAGAGAAACGGAAAGGCGATATAAGCATGCGTGGCCATGATACGCATACGACAAACCGCCTTACAACATTTAGTCTTGAGGGGAAGCTTCGTTAACAAACTATAACACGGCAATCAGCACTCGAATATAATTATAACCCTAATAATAATTGTAAATATTCATCTCATCTATAGGATCTAAAGCGCGCGCTGTTTCTTGTCTCTGCGTGTAGTAGTTAAGAGAGCCAGTTCAAGGGCGGAGAAGAGGGAAGGAAAGGAAAGCAAACTTGCAGCGCCGTGGTTTTAAAGCGCAACCGTGGTAGAGAAACGGAAAGGCGATATAAGCATGCGTGGCCATGATACGCACACGACAAACCACCTTACATCATTTAGACTTGAGGGGAAGCTTCGTTAACAAACTATAACATGGCAATCAGCACTCGAATACGACGAGAGAAATTATTGAGACGTGGAAAATTCCCTTGAAATAAATCTGGTTTGCGAGACAAATGCTTGTATGTATTGAATCTCTTAAAAGATGAGGGGGGAAATATGCGCTCACCGAGAGGGCATCGTCAGCACGAGACCACCACCAGGCTCCTTACGGGGGATGTGGAGAGCTTCGCGGCCGGAACGAAGCCTCCCCTCTCCGCCGGCCAGGCGTTGAAAACGCGCTTTCCGATCGCTCAAGGTTGCGCAGGAATAGTATAGCTCTAGCGTCTAGGAAAAGCTTTCACAGGTGCGAGGGCGGCACGCATAGCGTGGGAAGCTAGCCGCCGGAATAGCTATCTTCGAGAGCTATTCTATATTATATTATATTATACTTCGAGAGCTATGACTGATGCTTTTCTATATATATGTATTCATCTCATCTATGCGATCGCATGCGCGCGCTGTTTCTTTGTCTCTGCGTGTAGTAGTTAAGAGAGCCAGTTTAAGGGCGGAGAAGAGGGAAGGAAAGGAAAGCAAACTTGCAGCGCCGTGGTTTTAAAGCGCAACCGTGGTAGAGAAACGGAAAGGCGATATAAGCATGCGTGGCCATGATACGCACACGACAAACCGCCTTACAACATTTAGACTTGAGGGGAAGCTTCGTTAACAAACTAGAACACGGCAATCAGCACTCGAATATAATTATAACCCTAATAATAATTGTAAATATTTATCTCATCTATAGGATCTAAAGCGCGCGCTGTTTCTTGCCTCTGCGTGTAGTAGTTAAGAGAGCCAGTTTAAGGGCAGAGAAGAGGGAAGGAAAGGAAAGCAAACTTGCAGCGCCGTGGTTTTAAAGCGCAACCGTGGTAGAGAAACGGAAAGGCGATATGAGCATGCGTGGCCATGATACGCACACGACAAACCGCCTTACAATTTAGACTTGAGGGGTAGTTTCGTTAACAAACTATAACACGGCAATCAGCACTCGAATATACTTATAACCCTAATAATAATTGTAAATATTCATCTCATCTATAGGATCTAAAGCGCGCGCTGTTTCTTGTCTCTGCGTGTAGTAGTTAAGAGAGCCAGTTTAATGGCGGAGAAGAGGGAAGGAAAGGAAAGCAAACTTGCAGCGCCGTGGTTTTAAAGTGCAACCGTGGTAGAGAAACGGAAAGGCGATATAAGCATGCGTGGCCATGATACGCACACGACAAACCGCCTTACAACATTTAGACTTGAGGGGAAGCTTCGTTAACAAACTATAACACGGTAATCAGAACTCGAATACGACGAGAGAAATTATTGAGACGTGGAAAATTCCCTTGAAATAAATCTGGTTTGCGAGACAAATGCTTGTATGTATTGAATCTCTTAAAAGATGAGGGGGGAAATATGCGCTCACCGAGAGGGCATCGTCAGCACGAGACCACCACCAGGCTCCTTACGGGGAATTACACATTAGTGGCATGCAAAAGAACAAAAAGAAACATGCAGGTTGGAAAGGCGGTAACGCTAAAATGCCGGGCACTCCATGTCGCTGTGTTGGCTGTGGCAGCAGATGCTTGCGTCACCCGATTGCTTCGCAATGCAAGGTGCTCATATTCAACGCCGACTGTCGGTGCAAACACGTGGGACACACTGTCGAATCTGCTTGCGCTGCTGGTTGTTGCTTGCTACCACACTGCCGTGTGCGACGAAGGCAAGCACTATGCCTACAGTCGGACGGTTGAATGGGCCGCAAGCAACCCGTGTGCGTGTATGCTCACTGTTGTCATGTAGATCGTAGCCAATGCATAGTGCTAATGTATAGATTGAGCGTTATGTTAGAGTATGCTGAAGTGATTTGATTGCAGAATCTTGTTTCAATGTTGTCCCACTTGGTCATAATTGCCGTGTTACATTTCTGGGATGTGGCAGCCTGTTCAGTTGCATTGTTCAACGGCCTCTCGAGGTAAGCACTTGCTCTTGCAGTCCACACAGTGACAGAAACTCCCTGTTTACATGTACTGCTATTGGTGCTCCCTGTTTGTCCTTTCCTGCTGCAGCCATGGGTAAAGTGTGCTTATGGCCTTCTTTGGCCGTGATTTGGCGTGAACAGAGACTATCATACATGATTACATGGTTTTAAGCGTATGAAGTTGATATCCACATAGGTGGAAAGGCCTGTAAAATTGGCTGCAACATGGCGATTCCCACAAAGCAGACCACATCCATATTGAGAGCAGGTGGGGCACCAAGTGTGAGCGATACATTAGCGGCCATCGAAAGAACAAAAAGAAACGTGCATGTAGGAAAGGAAGTAACGCTAGGATGCCGGGTAGTTCATGTCGCTGTGTTGGCTATGGCAGCAGGTGCCTGCGTCACCCGATTGATTCGCAGTCCAAGTTACGGTGACTGTCGGTG